>NC_041729.1:34132893-34436365 GCF_004115215.2 Ornithorhynchus anatinus
AGAGACTATGTCCAACCTGGTCATCTTGTTTCTGCCACATTGTTTATGTGCTCGGCCCATATTATGGGCTAAACAAATACCACCAGTGTGATTTTTATCATGGAATGGGTAATTAAATCAGGCCAGGAAAGGATTATGGCTGTTTGGAGAACAGCATTAGGCAGGAGGGTGTCTATGTCCTCTGATGTAAAGAGTGAGGGATTAGACAAAAAGGGAGAGACAGAGAGACCCAAGGACACATTGAGAAAGGGAGACAAATGGAGGCCATACAGTGTCACCCAAAGGGAGCAAGAACAACAGTCACATTTAGAGAAAAACACAGAGAAGAACTCACTCACACTGATGTGGTGAGAAAGAGACACATGAGAGGGATTCCTAGAGAGAGGGACTCATCTGTACAGAGACAAGCTCACACCCCAGGGGTGACAGAAGTCAGTCATTCTGTCAATAGTATTTATTGAGTGCTTACTCTGTGCAGAGCACTGTACTAAGCTCTTGGGACAGTATGCTAGAACAACAAACACATTCCCTGTCTACAATGACAGAAGCAGTGAGAGAGAGCAAACAGGGGATGAGAAGCAGTGTGGCTTAGTGGATAGAGAACGGGAGTCAGAGGACCCGGATTCTAATACCTACTCTGCCACTTGTCTGCTGTGTGACTCTGGGCAAATCACTTCACTTCTCTATGCCTCAATTCCCTCATCTGTAAAATGGGGATTAAGACTGTGAGCCCCATGTGGGACAGGGACTGTGTTCAACCTGTTTAGCAGGTATCTATCCCAGCACTTAGTAAAGTGCCTGGCTTATAGTAAGCACTTAACAAATAAACACTTAGTACAGTGCTTTACACACAGTAAGTGCTCAATAAATACAATAGAATGAAATACCATTAAAAAAAGGGAGAAAAACACAGTTAAAGTGAAACAGCCACACTACAGGGGTGAGGTGAACCCTCGCTGTTGCATCTGTTCCCGAGGCCCCCTCAAAAACCCTTAGTCCCATCCCCAAACCCAGATTCAGAGGTAACTGAGCACAACCACTGGAAACACTTGACAACCTCAAACCCGTAGATATCCAGTATGGCGATGGAGAGTGCATCCTGCTTAGGGTAGATTAGCTTGTTGATCCTGTCTGTGAGCCAGCTGAAGAGCAAGGAGTACAAGATCTTGGCAATGGCATCTCTGAAATAGAGAAAGAAAATCGCAAGGGCAATCGGCTCTCTAGAGAGACCCCATGAAGGGAGTCTCTCCACTAACAAGAGTCAGTACCTCCCCTGCCTGGGGTCTTTACCTGGCATCCACGGCACTTTCCACAGTGAGAGGGGTGAAAATCTTCTCCCTCATCGTTTCCTGAGGAACCAATCAATGATATTACTTGGTGCGGCACACCGTAATAATCAATAATCGCTTGGGAGGGGACAATAGAGGCTGTAGACACGATCCCTGTCCTCAGGGAGCTTTCATCTAGCAGTGGAGATAGATGCTAAAATAAATCATAGATTGGGGAAAGCAACCAAGTTTAAAGATCTGAACTTAAGTAAGGGGTCTTGAGGGGTGTAGGGGGAAAAGGGGGCTTCCTAAGAAGGGTTGGACTACTTCCGCTCAGCATGCAAGCTGAAGAAATTCTCATGATGCCATGCGACTTAGTGGAGCTTCCAAGAGCAGGACTTTCTGAAATCGCTAATATTCTCAGAAAACCACCACTGGAGAAGGGATTAAGGACAAAGTTAGAGGCAGAGCTAAATAGGTCCTGATAAAGGACAGGTAAACCTCTGAACTTTAGAGAATCTGGTTTACCAGGGCTTCCTGAATCACTAACCCATTTCAGGCCCCAGACCGCCTCCCTGACCCGCTTCCACCAGCCAAGGTCTACAGAGCCACAATTCCCAGGCCCAGACTGCCTTTAGAGACTCACAGTTACTTTAAAGGTGATGGCCCTCTGCAGGCCCTCTGGGGAGATCTGCAGGAGTTCAGCCACGACCTGGATCTCCCGGGCACTGACCACGGAGGCCACTTCCTGGGCATCTGTCTGGGAAACCCAAGGCAGTACTCAGGTCAAGAGGGAGGGGAGAGAGGGAAGCTCCTTGAGGGGAAGCAATCCCAGGACTCCTTTTCAGGCCCGATGTCCCAGAGAAGGATGTGAGGAAGACTTGAAGGACGTGGGAGAGACACTGAACGGGTTGAAGGAGCTTACCGAGGCATTTTGCTGAGATCCAAAGCAAACAAAAAGACCCTAATTCCACAGATTCTCCATCTCCCAAATCAATTGACAATCCCCTTTCCCAGTTTTGTCCTCACCCATCCATCCTGTCAGCCCAAAACCAGTGAAGGAGAATGCCCAGCCAAGACCAGGTAGGAAGTCTTTTCTTCTGGAAAATGAATTGACTAGGAATGAGGAAATAAATGATTCCCCACCCACCTTTGGCTTGGGGTCCCAAGAGCCTGTCGAGTAGGACCAAAGGGCCTACACACACACACACACACACACACACACACACACACACACACACACACTTTTTCTCACCCTCACGGTTCCTACCAAGCGCCCTTCCCTCTTTCCTCAGTGTCCCGCTTAATCCCCTGGAGCCCTCCCTCCTGGCCAGAATTACCTCATACTTTTCAAAGTAGACATTGCCCAGGTGCAGGATGGACGAGAGGATCCGGAAGATGTTGTTCTGATCCTCAGCGCTGAAGTTCAAGACCTCCATGGCCCCAAGCAGCCGCCGGAAATCATCTGTATCACTCTTGCCTGGAATCTCACAGTTCCCCCCCTGTACAGCAGGGCAAGGGCGAAAGAGAAAATTGGTAGGAGGCCTCACCCCCATTTCCCAGAGGCTCTCTCTCCCAGCCAGCTGAGGAGACTACCAGCGGCCATTCAGGGGGTGGCAAAAACATCGCCTCAGGACATCCATCAGTGGAAACCCACGTGCTCAGTCCGGTTGGCATAAGGCCCACTGGCACCTTTTGGTTCCTCATTTACTCTGCAGTGTTGGCATTAAGCTGGAGGCAGAAATTGTCTCAGCCCCACTGAGCCCCCTGAAGAAATGAGTGGATGCCCAGAGAAGTCGTCCAAACTTTAATTTCCATTCCCCATCTCACTGCCCTCTCAGGGAATCCCCCGGGCACTACCCAGACCTGAGGAGAATCTGCTGCATGGGGATCACCACAGCCTACCACTTACCTAGCTGCTGGCTGTGAAGGAGGCTTGCAGGGACCCTGCCCTGCCCTGCTCCCCAGCTCCTCTCTGAGAAGAGCCAAGCCTGCCCTTTGGGCTAGTCCCCATGCTCTATAGGTGGCCATCGAAGATGCAGTAATTTGTCTTGGGGATTTTACTCTCAGCAGTCCTATCACACTAAGCCCTCACTGAGAGCCCCAAATTGAGGATTGTCTCAGGGGAATAATAATAATAATAATGTTGGTATTTGTCAAGTACTTACTATGTACCGAGCACTGTTCTAAGCGCTGGGGTAGACACAGGGGAATCAGGTTGTCCCACGTGGGGCTCACGGTCTGCATCCCCATTTTACAGATGAGGTAACTGAGGCACCGAAAAGTTAAATGACTTGCCCAAAGTCACACAGCTGACAAGTGACCGATCCGGGATTCGAACCCATGACCTCTGACTCCAAAGCCCGTGCTCTTTCCACTGAGCCATGCTGCTTCTCTAATACCTGGACACCCGCCCCACAGCCTTGACCCCGCTTCTCCAAAGTTGATCCAGTTCTGGTGGACTCCTCTAACGCAAGCAGCATGGCCCAGTGGATAGAGCATGGGCCTGGGTGTTTGGGTTCGAATCCTAGCTCTCCACTTGTCAGCTGTGTGACTGTGGGCAAGTCACTTAAATTCTCTATGCCTCAGTTATCTCAACTGTAAAATGGGGATTAAGACTGTGAGCCTCAAGTGGGACAACCTGATTACTCTGTATCTCCCCCAGCTCTTAGAACAGTGCTCTGCACATAGTAAGCGCTTAACAAAAATCCAACATTATTATTATAATTTCTAGTCCCGGCTCCACTTTGTCTGGTGTGTGACCTTGGGCAAGTCACTTCACTTCTCTGTGTCTCACTTACCTCATCTGTAAAATAGGGATTAAGACTGCGAGCTCCATGTGGGACAGTGGTCCGACCCGATTAGCTTGTATGTCTTGTATCTACCCCAGGTCTCAGTACAGTGGCTGATACAGAGTAAGGGCTTAACAAATACCAATTAAAAAAAAAGAAAAGGAGAGGCCTGGAGCCTGCCGACAGGAGGTCCCTGCCTCCGATCATCACCTGGTTCAGGTAATAGTAGGTCTCTGCTTCCTGAAGGCAAAAGGTTTGCTTCTGCTGGGCTGGGAGTCCCGCTAGCATCTCGTAGAAGATGTGGTAGTTGCGTTCGTCTTTGGCCTGCGGGGTCAGAGGGAGGGAGGGAGGGTTGCTGGGCCACGGGTGGGGGCACAGGAGACCATTCACTGCTGCCTCTTCCCCTCCTCCCTCTCCAGCAGCTCACCTGGAACACGATCCGGGATTTTTCAAGAAGGTACTGCGAGGTTATGGCACCACAGATCAAGCCGCTGGCGGGAGAGGAACAAAGCACTCTGAGTGTTTGGCGATGGTCCCCGGGAGACCCACTGAGCACTTTATGGAGCCGGCAAGCCAGTCGTCAGCAAGAAGGACAAATTGGAGGTGGCGGGGACCGAGGCCCCAGCGCCTCCCTGGGGCCTAGCACTGGCTTCCACGAAGTTCCCAGTAAGGACGGAAATGGGGCTTCCTCCCTCCCCATTCTCTGGGCACTCCCCTCTGGCTCCCCTAGCCTCTTTTCTCTGGCAGCAGCCGACGGTTAGGGAGCGGGTGCCTCGGAAACCTCAGACTCACCAAATCCAATCTTCAGGCCCCAGCGACTCTGAGCTGTAGAGCCCCCACTGCCTCACCCGGTCCTCCTCCTGGCTGGGGATCCAGCCGCCCCTAATGGAGTCCGGGGTTGGGGCTCCAGAGCCGTCAGCTCACACTCACCCCTCCAGGAAGATCTCCATAAACTTCCCGAAGCGGCTGGAGTTGTCGTTCCTCACGGTTTTGGCGTTCCCAAAAGCCTCGAGAAGGGGCGTGGCTTCTAAGATCTGTCCATCCAAACACAACCGAGCCAGGGCCCTCAATGCAAGGGGACCCCGAGGAGGAGCCCTTCAAAAAGCTGGGGGTCTCCAGCAGCTCTAGTCAGCTGACTGCCTGCCTGCAGAGAGGCAAGAACCTGGAGCGCAAGACTCTCCCCTCCTGATCCCAGCACCCCTGAGTTAGTAAAGATGCACAGTCAAGCCTGGGTGGAAGCTGCCCGGGTCCCCACCTGGACGGAGCCCTTCCTACTAGAGATGGTGATGGCAGATTTCGGGAGAAGAAGGCAGCAAGATCAGTCCAGCTCACATCTGAGCCCTTCGGTGGCTCCCCTGCTCTGAGGTAGGAGCTAAGGATGGCCAGGTCTCCCAGGGACCACCCTGTCCTCCAGAGGAATTTTCCCCCAGAAACTAGGAGATACTCCACAAGATTTCCCCAGATCTCAGGGCAGAAAAATTCAGGTCAGGTCCGAGATTTCAGGTGTGGGAAAATTAGGCTGGGAAAACCAGCCCTGTAGAAATTGCACAGCGCTGGGGGTCAGGAAACCCTTGTTCTAGTCCCAGCTCTGCCACAGGCCTCCTGTGTGATCAAGGGGAGGTTACTTAACCTCTCTGGGCCTCTGTTTCCTTCCCCGTAGAATGGGGAAAATAATACCTCCCTCTCCCTGCCTCACAGGGATGTGGTCAGGAAAAGATATCATTATTATTATTATTTATTATTGTTACATTATCACTGGAAATGATCTCAGAAAAAGAGATAAGCAGTGTTGTCTAGTGGAAAGAGCACGGGAGGACCTGACTATGTGCCAGGCACTGTACCAAGCGCTGGAGTAGCTGCAAGCTAATTAGATCGGACTTAATTGGACACAAGAAACAGCGAGGCCTAGTGGAAAGAACAGGGGCCTGAGAGTCAGAGGACTTGAGTTCTAATCCGGTCTCAGCAACTTGTCTGCTGTGTGATCTTGTGCAAGTCAGTTACCTCAGTTACCTTACCTGTAAAGTGGGGACTAAAACTGGGAGCCCCACGCGGGACATGGACTGTGTCCTTTTTTCTAATGGTATTCGTTAAGTGCTTACTAAGAGTCAGGTTCTGTATTAAGCACAGGGGTAGATGTAAGCAAATCAGGTTGGATGCAGTCCATAGCCCACATGGGGCTCACAGTCTTAATCCCCATTTTACAGATGAGGCAACTGAGGCACAGGTAAGTTAAGAGACTTGCCCGAGGTCGCAGAACAGACAAGTGGCAGAGCCAGGATTTGAACCAGCTCCTCTGATTCCCAAGCCCGTGCTCTTTCCACTAGGCCACGCCGCTTCTCGTGTCCAATTGTGTCCAATCTAATTAGTTCATAGCTACCCCAACACTTAGTATAGAGTCTGGTACATGGTAAGCACTTAACAAATACCATAAAATGGTCACTGATGGGAAGGCTTTTTGTAAAAACCAAAACACTCTGCCAATTGAAGATGCTACAACCCCTTCCCGGTGCAAACACCACCCTCTGTGAAACCCCCACTGCAAACCCCCCTCACTGCCAATGCCCCACCACTGCAAATGACCCCCACTCCAAAACCCCGCCCACTGCAAAACCCCAAGCAGCAAAGGCCCCCAGGCCCATACTGTGGGCACTCTGTACACAGTCTCAGCCCAGAGGTGCCCCACCCAGACTTGCACACAGAAGACTCGTCGTACCTTTATCTATTGGGAGCGTAGGGATGGGGAGAAGAATGGAAACAGTAACAGGTTCAAAGGGCCATTAATACCACCAGCAGAAAATCCACATTCCCCTCCTTCCCTCCCTCCCTCTGCTGAACCAACCTGGAAACACATAGCTCACCCAAAGATTGCTGGAGTTTGATTTCTCCTCAAGCATTATATAGTACTCTCCCAAGCACTCCGTATAGTCCTCTAGACTCTCAGCTCATTGTGGGCCGGAAACGTGACTGTTATTTCGTGTTGAACTCTCCTGAGCGCTTAGTACAGTGCTCTGCACCTAATAAGCACTCAATAAATACCATTGATTGATTACTCTGCACACAGTAAGTGTGCAGTAAACACCCCTGATTGACTGAAGTGGGATCATATCATAGATGCCTTTTATTCAGCCCGTAACCGTTTGGCGAGCCCTCTATTCAGGACTTGGGATTTGTTTGAGGCAAATTGAACTGATAGTCTTTCTCCTCAAGGGGCTTACGGTCTAGATGCACACTGCCTTTCCCCAAATCCAGTAAGGAAAACAATGAGAAAGTAGATTATAAGTAACAGATACATGTGAATAAATACATAAATAAATGAGCACATCGATCGATAAACAAACAGATAATTACATGGGTGTTAAGTTGGCTGATGGTATATGGCCTGATCAGAAAGATGGGGGGCCAATCAGAACCAATCATCTCCTTGAAGAGGTGACATTTTATCAGAGCTTTGAAGGTGAGGGAGGGTATATTTTGGTGAAGCTGAGTGGTAAGTGTGCTCCATCAGGGGGAAAGGTGTGAGCAACAGGTTGCAGAAGAGTAGTCACAAGACAAGTAGTGTTAGATGGTGAATGTGCAAGCTAGAAGAGCAAGAGGTGGAGTGTGGTTGGAGGAGAGAGCAGCAGCTTGTCCTAGTGGATAGAACATGGGCCTGGGAGTCAGAAGGACCTGGGTTCTCATCCCAGCTCTGCCACTTGTCTGCTGTGTGACTTTGGGCAAGTCACTTTATTTCTCTGGGCCTCAGCCACTTCATCTGCAAAATGGGAATTAAGACCGTGAGGCCGATGTGGGACAGGGACTGTGCCCAACGTGATTTGCTTGTATCCACCCCAATGTTTAGTACCGTTCCTGGCACGAGGTAAGCGCTTAACCAATACCATCATTAGATAGGTAACCAGGCATCTGCTAGGGTGGCCATATTATATGGAACAATCTGCTCTGTCAAGGACTGTGAGGACATTCATTTTTCAGCGCCACAGTGGCCACTCTAGATCAGCTGGTGGAACCAGTGGACCCATAGAGCCAATTTGATTCATTTTTGTTCTTGAAGGGTTGGCTTCTCCAGCATGATCTCAAAGCATTAGAAAATGCACAGGCTCATTAACCTTTGACCTTTCAGGAAGGTCAGGGATGGATCACAGGCTCTCCCCATTCAAGGAGAAAAGAAGGCCCAGAGGAGGCCCAGACGAGAGGCCAGAGACAATCGAGTGGGCGCCGTCCCGCCTAGCTGAGTGCCCATTTTTGAGGCCACCCTGCCCAGGGGAAAGGGAGAAGGATAATGAAAGCCCTGAGGACTCCTGAGAGTTTTAGTCTAAGGGCATTTGGAGCCTGGGCATGGATAGTTCCATTGCCAACTCACGTGCCCTTAGCCTGACAGGCCAGGGAAGCCAGAAGTGGCCAACAGGTGAGAGAAGCAGCATAGAAGCTTGGAGAGAGCACAGGCCTGGGAATCAGAAGGTCATGGGTTCTAATTCTGACTCTGCCACATGTCTGCTTTGTGACCTTGGGGTAAGTCACTTTGCTTCTATGTGCCTCAGTTCCCTCATCTGTAAAATGGGGATTGAGACTGTGAGCCCCACAGGGGACAGGGACAGTGTCCAACCCAATCTGCTTGCATCCACTTCAGCTCTTAGTACATTGTCTGGCACAAAGATACAAAGGGACTCAACAGATACCACAATTATTATTAGTATTATTACCCGAGACAACAACTTCAGAGTGGGCCAGAATGAAAAGGGGATTTCCTACCACTCAGAATTGGTCCCCTAAGTGCTAGTAATCCCAAGGCCGTCTCCCCACCATTCCCTGGGGCCCCAGGGTAGTGGGGACCATCCCACCCCAGCCTGAAAAGGCAGGACGTAACACCCTTAGCTTCCAGGAACATAGGGTCCCAGGACAGAAAGCAGCCTCCAGAACTCAACTTCTCTATGCCCCTGCCTTGAAGCAAAGCTGATCCACATTGATGGGGGTTTTACGTTGTTCTTCTAGATCTTCTCCTTTCTGGGAGACCCATTACCGGGTCTGAGAGTCACAGTTCTAACTTTCAAGTTGCCCTTTCTGGAAGTTAATACAAGCGAACTTAAGAATCGAGATCCCAGCTTCCACTTAATCATCCAAAGGCCTGAAGCTGGAGACAGTCTCCTGAACTTGGGCTCTTCAAAAATCAGCGAGACTCCTAACTATATAGGTTGACTGAGAGTCCAATCCTATGCAGAGGGATGGACTAGTTGACTCTGGGGGAGGTGGAGGGGCCTCAACCAGCCTGAGGATTCCAGGATTTTCCGTTAATGAAAGAGGGAAGGCAAAGTTTATGGGATTCATAGCTAAGAAGAGATCACAGGAGAGTAAAAAATAATGATTCTCTGACTGTTTGCCAAGAGTTGACACCTGGTGACCACAGAGGGGAAGGAACACCAGGATAGCTCTGAATCGTTAAATAACTAATGAATCACCAATTAGTTGGCAGGTAGCGCAGTCTAATGGAGAGAGCAGGGGATGGGGAGTCGTGGCTGGATTGGGTAACTGGGCCCTGCTATGGGCTGGCCTTGGGCCAAAACTCTTCCCTCCCTTCTATGCTTTGTCTTCCTGGGCTGAAGTTGGCAAGAGAGGTGACAGGGGTGGCGAGGGAGGGTCAAGGCCATAAGGAAAGCCAGACCACTTCTGGTGCCACTCCACCCTCTCTATCTCGCTGTACCTGAAGACTCCCCTCCCATGCAAACTCTTGGTGGGCTGGGAATGTGTCTGTTTACTGTTATATTGTACTCTCCCAAGCACTTAGTACAGTATTCTGCATACAGTAAGTGCTCAATAAATACAAACTGACCCACTACCTCTGCTTCAGGCTGCTTCCCTGCACCAATAGACCTGGTTAGTCTGGGGAGGGAAGGGCAGGCTCTGAGATAGGGGCCTACCTTTCCAAGAAAATGACAGGGGCAAATTTTATCCTGGGAGGAGGCGGGGGTACTCTCTACCACCCATTTGCCCAAGGTCCCTCCTGGCTTTGATTCAGGACTGGCTGGAAGGAACCTCAAGTCACTCAAACCAGCCTCTTGCTTCCAGGATGATCAAGGCCCTACCACAGGGAACAGACGATTAACTATCAATGAGCTCTCTGAGCTGGAAGTGTATTCTCCTGACCCCAGGGGGACACAGCTAACCCTGCCAGCAAGCCTATTATCTAGTAAGAGAAGGGAAGTCTGCCAATTACAGACCCAAGCCGATGTAGGCGATGTAGGCTCGAGCATGGACGTAAGAAGCAATGTGACAAACTCTAGGGTGTTCAGATGCTGGCTGAGATTGGTCCAAGATAGCCAATAGCTGAGCTCCTAGATGTGCCCCTGCAGTGAAATCTCACTCTAGGCAAAAATCCTTACCTGCTGCATGACATCATGTTTCTGGTTCACTGCAGCCAGGTAACGCAGGATTAGCTTCGTAGCTTCAGTTTTTCCTGAGCCGCTTTCCCCACTAAATGAGAGAGAGAGAAAAAAAGTCACATAATATAGACAGATCTAAATTATTTTTAAAATGGTATTTTTTAAGTGTTTATTATGTGCCAGGCACTGTACTGGGGTAGATACAAGCTAATCAGGTCGGACATAGTCCACGGCCCATGTGGGGCTTACATTCTTAATCCCCATTTTCAGGTGATGTAACCGAGGCAAAGCGAAGTTAAGTGACTTGCCCAAGGTCACACAACAGACAAGAGGCAGAGTGGGGATTAGAATCCCAAGTCCCATGCTCCTTCCATTAGGCTATGAGGATTTGTATCTGTAGACACTACCTCCCTCCCAAACCACCTCATTCATACTCCCGACTCCCATTAAGGCAAGGAAGAGTTGGGAGTTTTCTGTTTGAGGAGGGAAAACTGAGTTACAAAAAGACTGACTTCTTTGACTAGGGTCACACAGCAAGTCAGTGGCAGATTTAGAATGAAAACCCAGCTCTGTTGACTTTCCAGGACAACTTCCCCTACCCTCCAATATTCTTTTTCCAAAGCACGATTCGGGGAAGATTATTCAGCGTGGAAACCTATATTTTCTAACCCAAATCTATGAGCTTCACTAATCTAAGAGCTTCATTCGGGAATGAAAGACAGTGGAAAGCTGACTCGCTGAATTTCTCAGGCCTGAGGAGACTTTAGATCTTGGCAGTTTGGCAAACCAAACAAAAGGGAGCTTAAATAGAATTGGATGTCGTCGTGTGAGACAGCCAGCGATCCGGCCTTTAGGGTTGATTATCCAAATGGAATAATAGTCTTTCGAGTGTTAGAACTAGAAAATTTTGCTCCTGTCACAGCCGTACATATCCGCAGAAAATCCTCCTCAGTCCCTCGAAGGCCGTGGCATATCCAGGCTCCAGCAGAGAAGCGGGTAGCATCAGGAGTTGTTCAGCTCCTTCCTTTGAGGGTCCAGACCCTCCCGACCCCTCCCAGCCCCTCTTGGTCTCTCTCACCTGATGATAATACACTGGTTGTGTTTGGCATCCAGCATTTTGGTATAGGCAAGATTTGCGATAGCAAAAAGGTGCCTGCAAAGCACAGATAGGTTAACTGAAACAATACAATGCACAGGTTCACACAGATTCACTTATGCCACCCCACCGCGTCCGGGCAGGGATGTACTTAAACCATCCCCATCAGATGGCAAGAGGTGGGGAATCCTTCTAATAGATTTCCACCACTTCCCACAATAGCCAGTTTTAGAATCTAACAACTATTCCATCTGGAAAGCTTTGACCTAAATCTCCTTGCTGCAAGGAAGATCCATTTCTTCTGGTTCCTAAGGATTTCCACAAGGATGTCCCACACTTTGATCAACCGGGCAGTCCGGGGAGGATGGGTGATAAAGGCCACTGCCCAGGTCAATGCCCAGCCTGCCCAGGTTATAAGGGGTTGCTAGTGCCCTGCCCCAGGGCTAGCACAGAATGTCAACTAAAGGCAATGAAGAGAGGTAGAAGGGAGAGATTGAAGAGCTAAACATCTGCTCATTAAACACAACCTTCGGCCCACCCTCCCCCAACCCCTCCAAACCAATACCATTTCTCCTCCCACCAACCTCCCCGCTGTTCCCTACTCTGAGTGCCCCAGGCCTCTGGGGCACTGTTCTGTAAGGCACTGGCCTCGTTGGCCAAAGAATAACTCAACAGGAGCAATTCCAGCAGACAGAGGCTCGTCCCGGATTTCCCCAGGGGGCTGGGAGGCTCTTACGGTGGATTTTCGCCCAGGGCCCTGCCTTTGTACTGTAACACCTGGTCCATCCCATAGATGTTGAACATTTGGTACGGATTCACGGACACCAAGATGCTGCCAATGTACGTCTGGAACAGAAACAGATTTTCTCCTGGAAGCAGAGCTGCGACTGTCTGTCCCGCTGAACCGTGGGTACCGGGACAAAGATTTGGGCCTGGGATTTCAACTCTGTCCCTGAGGGGAGAGTGACCTTGCCTTCTCTTTTATTGTCACTTTCGGCCCCTCCGGACGTCAGTCCAATTCAGTAGACCAAAGCAACTGAGTAAGGTGCTAAGGCCCCATTCATTAAGTTTCAAGGTGGAGCTCATTGTGGCCGGGAATGTGTTTGTTGTTGTATTGTCATCTCCCAAGTGCTAAGTACAGTGCTTTGCACACAGTAAACACTCAATAAATAGAACTGAATGAATTCATGAAGGAAGGTGGGGATTTTTTCTAGTGGTGGAGCATCACGGAAATAGCCCTGGGATTGGAACTGGAAAGGGTAAAGTGTAAAGCCCCGCTTTTCCTCAACTCCCACTCCCTTCTGGGTCGCCCTGATGTGCTCCCTTTGCTCTTCCCCCTTTCCTAGCCCCACAGCACTTATGTATATAGCTGTAATTTTATTTATTTGTACTGATGTCTGTTTATTTGTATTGATGTCTCTCCTCCTCGCTCGCCGCTCCCTCCCGCCCCTGCAGACTGTGAGCTCATTGTGGGCAAAGATTGTCACTCTTTATTGTTATACTTTACTTTCCCAAGCACTTAGTACAGTGCTCTGCACACAGTAAGCACTTAATAAATACGACTGACTGAGTGAGTGAGTGACTGACTGACTGAATGAATGAATGAATGTGCCCAGACAGCCTGCTGCATGAAGCAGACCACTGGGCTTCAATTTTTTGTTGGTTTGTTTTTTATGGAATTAGTTAGGTACTTACTATGTGCCAGGCACTGTACTTCGCTCTGGGATAGGTACGAGATAATCAGGTTGGACACAATCTCTGTCCCACACAGTCCCGCAGTCTATCCTCATTTTACCGATGAGGTAACTGAGGCACAGAGCAGTGAAGTAACTCGCCCAAGGTCACACAACAGACAAGAGGAGGAGCCAGAATTAGAATCCAGGTCCTCTGACTCCATGCTCTTTCCAATAGGCCATGCTGCTTTTCTACAGCATATCCAAGGGAGCCGGGAAGTAACAACAGGCCAAGACTAGGAAGGGCCAATTCCAGTTTATCCCTGATAGCCTGGGTGCCCTGGGACAAGTCCTTTCACCTCTCTGGGATTCAGTTTCCCCACCCCTTCAGCCACAGGAGATTGAGGGAATGTTGACAGTGAGGTCTCTGCAGAAAATCAGTCACTCAATCAAAGGTATTTTTTGGGTGCTTATTGTGCTCAGAGCACTTTACTAAGCACTTGGAAAGGTAAAAAAAGGGCTCAGCTAAGGCAATTATTGAACAACATGTGCAAATAAACACTGCGTGAATGAGGCATGATATAATAATAATAATAATAATGTTGGTATTTGTTAAGTGCTTACTATGTGCTGAGCACTGTTCTAAGCACTGGGGTAGACACAGGGGAATCAGGTTGTCCCACGTGGGGCTCACAGTCTTTATCCCCATTTTACAGATGAGGGAACTGAGGCACCGAGAAGTGAAGTGACTTGCCCAAAGTCACACAGCTGGCAAGTGGCAGAGCTGGGGTTTGAACCCATGACCTCTGACTCCACAGCCCGTGCTCTTTCCAGTGAGCCACGCTGCTTCTCTATGCTTCTCTACTATGTGAAGAGCACTGTTCTAAGTGCTGGGGGAAATACAGAGTAATCAGGTTGTCCCACGTGAGCCTCACAGTCTTAATCCCCATTTTACAGATGCGGGAACTGAGGCACAGAGAAGTGAAGTGACTTGCCCACAGTCACACAGCTGAGAAGTGGCAGAGGTGGGATTCGAACCCATTACCTCCGACTCCCAAGCCCGGCTCCTTCCACTGAGCCATGGGAACATGGATAATAAAGCCAAGAATGTCTTTTGGTCAGAGCTCAGCCAGACCAAAGTCACGCAGATAGAAGTCCCTTGCTCTTCTTACCTAGGGAGCTGCTCCAACTCCATTTCTGGAAGGGAAACTGTTTGGTCTCTGTCAGTCAGTCGATTGCATTTACTGAGCACTTCCCGTGTGCAGAGCACTGTAGAAAGCGCTTGGGAGAGTGCCATACAACTATGTAACAAACACAATGAGTTTACAGTATAGAGGGGGAGACAGATATTAACATAAATAAATAAATTACAGTTCTGTGGGGTTAGAAGTGGGAAGAGAGCATGCCTTCTCTCTAGGACTTCCCCGACCAGCCGAGGAGGGACTTACGTAGATGATTTCCCGGTCAAATCTGGTCTTCACGTTGTACAGCACTGAGGACTCCTGAAGGTCACTGGAAGGACAATAGAGAGAAACTGAGTTTTAGGACACTGGCATCTGTCTCAACAACTTTTTTTAAATAGTATTTTTTGAGCACTTACTATATGCCAGATATTGTATTAGGAACTGGGGAAGATGCAGTATAATCAGGTTGGACACAGTCCATGTCCCTCATTTAATCTCCATTTTACAGATGAGGTAGCTGAGTCACACAGCAGACAAGTGGCAGAGCCAGGATTAGAATACAGGTACTTATGACTTCCAGCCCCTTGCTCTACCCACTAGGCCACATTACTTCTCTACGCCTGACCCACCATCCCCATTTCTCCTCTCAAAGATGCCAAAATCCTGGCATCTGCATTCTTTGAGGCCCCCCGGTCCCATATCTTTGCAGCATGGCGTAATGGATAGAACACGGGCCTGGGAGTCAGAAGGACCTGGGTTCTAATCCCGACTCCACCACTTATCTGCTGTGTGATATTAGGAAAGTCACTTCACTTTTCTGTACCTCAGTTACTTCATCTGTAAAATGGGGATGAAGACTGTGAGCTCCATGCAGGACCGGAACTGTGTCTGACCTGATTAGCTTGTATCTACCCCAGTGTTTAGAACAGTGCTTTACACTTAGTAAATGCTTAACAAATACCAGTACTGTTATCATCGTCAATGGCTCCTTTCAGAAGTGTCTGGAGGAAGCACATTTTGCCCTGGTGTGGGAGAGCTGCTTAGATTAGAGAGAAGATCCATCATCGGAGTCATACTGGGAAAAACTGGGGAGAAGAGGGGCCCTTCTGCAGAAAGCAGAGGCCCTTCTGCAGAAAGCACCACCCCTGCCCCTCCCCTACAGATGCCCCTCCCCACCCTCCTCACTGTAACGGGGTCCCCGAGTTCAGGCTACCCTGTTTTATGGGCCAATCTAACCCTGACATCCTCTGCTTTGGGCTCACTATCTCGGCTCTCAGTGGTCCCTCAGCGTGGCCCTGCGGTGGACACTGCCCTTCTGGCCAAGGCCCCCTAATAATGATAATAATAATAATTATATTTGTTAAGCACTTACTACGTGTCAAGCACTGTTCTAAGTGCTGGGGTAGATACAGCGTAATCAGCTTATCCCACGTGGGGCTCACAGTGTTCATCCCCAATTTCCAGATGAGGTAACTGAGGCCCAGAGAAGTTAAGTGACTTGTCCAGAGTCACACAGCAGACAAGTGGCAGAAGACGGATTAGAACACACGTCCTCTGACTCCTAAGCCCATGGTCTTGCTCTTAAATCACGGTGCTTCTCCCACTAAGGCAGACCCCAGAGTCCTCCTTGCCCCACATCCACCAGGCACTCACTCCAACTGGGTCATGTCCTCCACCCCGTCCTCGTCCAGCTGCTCCCGGTGTCTCATGGACGGCAGGTTGCGGATGGAATGCATCTGTGCCCGGGATCAAGACAAGCAGAGAGAGCCAAGTAAGGTTGGGTGGGTCGGGGAGGTGGTTGGGACTGGCCAAAGCTGAGAAGGGGTAATGGGTAGCCCAGGATCGCTCTCTGTGGCTCAGAGCCCTCTCCGGGTCTATTCTCACACCACCCTGGAAGGAGGGCGAGGCCAGGACCCACCGCCCTATTTCACAGAGGGGGCAACTGAGGCCCAGAGCAGTCAGAGGAAGTAGCCAAAGTCACCAAGGTTCTATTATAATAATAATAATTATGGTACTTATTATGCGCTTACTATGCGTCAAGCACTGTTCTAAGAAGCAGCGTGGCTTAGTGGAAAGAGGACAGGCTTGGGAGTCAGAGGTCATGGGTTCGAATTCCGGGTCTGCCGCTTGTCAGCTGTGTGGCTGTGGGCAAGTCACTTAGTGTCTCGGTGCCTCAGTTACCTCATCTGTAAAATGGGGATTAACTGTGAGCCTCACGTGGGACAACCTGATTACCCTGTATCTACCCCAGTTTAGAACAGCGCTCGGCACATAGTAAGCGCTCAACAAGCACCAACATTATTATTATTATTATTCTAAGTGCAGAAGGTGGATACAAGTTAATCACAGTCTCCTTCCCACATGGGGCTCACATTCTTAATCCTCATGTTACAGATGAGGTCCCTGAGGCTCAGAGAAGTTAAGTGATTTGCCTAAGGTTGCACAGCAGACACATGGTGGAGCCAGGATTGGAACCCAGGACCTTCTGACTCCCAGGCCTGTGCTCTATCCACTAAGCCACAGTACTTCTCTGGTTTCCCAGTATCCAGGCAAACCACCTGCCCAGAGGGGACAACGAGCATGGCTTTCCCCTGGTCAGGAGGGAGACCTGGCCTGGCTGCTGGGGATAGAGAGCATGGCTCCTTCCTCCTCCCCAGCCCACAGGCACAGGTGGGTGGAAGAGGCCTCCAGGAAGGCCCAGGCTCGACCCAGCAATCATCACCCGCCTCTTTACCAAAGAATTGGTAAAAAAAAGGGGAAAGGATAAGGGGACGAGGCAAGACCAGTAGGAGCAAACCACTGAAATCTACGTCAGCAAGAGGGGGAGAGAAGCAGTTTATCAACAGTGGTATTTATTGGAGAAGCAGCATGGCTTAGTGGAAAAAGCACGGGCGTGGGTGCCAGAGGTCGTGGGTTCTAATCCCGGCTGCGCCACTTATCAGCTCTGTGACTTTGGACTAGTCACTTAAATTCTCTGTGCCTCAGTTACCTCATTTGGAAAATGGGGATTAAAACTGTGAGCCCCACGTGGGACAACCTGATTACCTTGAATCTACCTCAGCACTTAGAAAAATGCTTGGCACATAGTAAGCTCTTAACAAATCTCAAAATTATTATTACTGAGGGCCTCATGCACTCAGCATAGTAACCTTGGGAGAGTACAAAGTAAATAGCACAAACTACTTTAACAATTACTTCAACAACACCAAACAACAAAAATAATAATAATATTTAAGTGTTTACTTAATGTCAAGCACGAGGCTAAGTACTGGGGTAAGGTCAGGATAATCCTGTCAGAAATAGTTCCTGTCCCATACAGAGATCACAATATTAATGATAATAATAATAATAATGATATTTGTTAAGCACTTACTATGTGCCGAACACTGTTCTAAGCGCTGGGGGAGCTACAAGGTGAGCAGGTTGTCTCACACTGGGGCTCACAGTCTTAATCCCCATTTTACAGGGGAGAGAACTGAGGCACAGAGAAATCAAGTGACTTGCCTGAAGTCACACAGCTGATCAATGGCGGAGCCGGGAGTAGAACCCACGACCTCTGACTCCCAATCCCAGGCTCTTTCCACTAAGCCACATTGCTTCTCATCTTCTCATTCACAATCTTAGCAGGAGGGAGAATAGGTATTTAATTCCCATTTTACAGAGGAGGAAACTGAGGCAGAGAGAAATTAGGTGACTTGCTCAAGGTCACACAGTAGAGAAATGGCAGCAGATCCAGGATTAGAACCCAGGTCTCCAGATTGCCGGGCCCACCTTCTCTCCGTTAGGCCACGCTGCCTCGCAACGCCTCTCTGGGAGAAACCCGTTGCTATTTGTCCTGCGGTCAGGCAAACTCCTGGACTTTCTCAGAAATGACCTCCAGGACCTTCCCAATGCAGACACCCGACCCAGCTAGGACTCAAACATTTTCACCGTTCGCACGTGTCCCCCGACCCGGAGGACAATCCCGGGTCCCCGCCTCTAAATCGGTGCATGGGATATTAACAACTCTCAGTGACATCCCCGCCGGGCTGTCCAGTGAAACGGACCAAACTCAAACCAAAGGCAGAACGTCCCTTTTTCCAGCTGGGGATCCGGGCTGGAGGTTCATGAATCCGCCCGCTGCCAGGCCCAGAGTGGTGCCCGTCCGGACTGCATCCGGCTCCCCATTTTAAAGTGCCGGGCCCCCCCCCAAGAGGCCGACTCCTCTTAAAGTAGGACATCGAGAGGAGAAAAACAAGAAACCCAGAAGAAGGCAGAAGGCTGCCAAGGAAAAGCTTCCTGGCTGCCGCCGCATGAATAATTCAGCGACTCACGTATTCCAGGGTGATCAGAGCCCACCGCGGGCGCTGCCACGCATCCTTGGCCCGGGCCCCCGGCCGGCTGGCAGCTCGCCTCTCGAGCAAAGCCGCCGTGAACAAGGAGCGCGGGATCCCTCGTCGGGGCCGGTGGTCGGCCAACGTCGCACGGTCCCGCCCTGCCATCACCCCCAGCCGGTGCCCAGAGCTCCCCTGGGCCCACGGCCCCTAGTGCCCAGCGCCCGCCGGCAGGAAGGCTGCCGACGGGTAAGGGAATACCCTCCCCGCCCGTGGGTGAGGTGAGCGAGTCACGCTGTCCCTGGGTGGTGGCTCCAGTGGCCCGTCCCCTTGCCGCTGCCAAGAACCAACCATCTTGATTCTAATGAAAACTCTCTCCTCCCGTTCCCAGGGCGGGACCTGTCCGATGTCGGATTTGAGCATCGCCACCTTGGTGCCCGTGTCCTCCAGCGAGGCCAACGTTCAGGGCCCCGTGATGTACGGCCCATCAGCCCAGGGTGGGCCCGAGGTGGCCCCCTCCACGCCGACCTCCTCGCGTCTTCAGCCCGTGGACTGACCGCACGTGCTCCTTAGAGGAGCTAAGAGCCGGAAGGTTCCCCAGCCAGCCGGTGATTCCGGGATGTGGGCCGGTCAGCTGGGCAAGTCAGTCACTGCTTCCTGACCCTCCAGATCTGCCTTTCCATCCTCATGAGGACGTGTGGACCTGTCCCTCTCTTCCTGGGACAGCCCTGATGTCTCCAAAGTCCTGCCTGCCGGACCAGAATTCCCTCGCCCACGGAGACTGATAGAAACCTTGCTTCACACGGAAAGTGTTCAATAAAAACGACTGACTGACTTATTGACTCCCTCAGGCTACCCTCTCCCAGGTCCCTTCTCTTCAGCCCCTCCCGCTCACACCTAAGCTGTACAGGACCCTCAGTGAGCCTCTTACTGGCTAGAGGGAGGACCACATTTGGGGGGTGGGGCGAAGTAAAGGTCTTCCGAAAGGAGGACCTGGCCCACCTGGGGCCCGTCCACAGGGCCTGTGGTAGGCGGCAGCTACCTACCCGGCCCTTGAAATACCCAGGAGTTTCCAGTGGGATTTGGGCCTGTCCCAGTATCCTGGGGGGCAGGCCACCTTGAGCAAACTCCTGGGATCTCCGGAGGCCCCCGGGCTTACCTTGTTCTGCCAGGTCCCTCTAGGCTTCTCCTTCCACGGGCTACCCCGGGGCCGCTGCTGGCCGAGAGAGTCTCCGGGGGCCAGGTAGCCCGAGAGGTTCCCCTGCGTCTGGTTGGGCCATCGGTTGAAGCTCTCAGCCGGAGGCTGGTGGAGCAACTTCTCGGAGGACCAGGGGTCAGAGGTCTCCTGCACCTGCACCACGTGCTGCCGAGACCAGTGCTGGCGGGGCAGGTGGGCTGCCCGCCGGAAGGAGCTCATCCTCTGGATCTGTGGCATGACCACGGCAAAGCGGCCGGCCTCTTCCTCCCCTTCCCCCTCCTTCTCTCTCCCCTCCCGCTGCCTGGCGGGTACGTCGGAGGGCCCCGCCTGCGCCGGGGACCCTGGGAAAGCCGCCCGGCCTGGCCACATGAGGGAGGCCGACCTCTGAGGGCCAGACAGTATGGTTCCGGCGGGGATCCCAGGGTTGAGAGGCTGGGACCGGCTGCTGCTCACCACCTTGTGCCCCAGGCCCGGCAGGAAGCTGGGGAACTTTGTGGGGGGTGTAGGGGAGGCGGGAGCGGGCGACGTTCCGGGCACGGGTGCCTCCTTCTCGCCGGGCAGTGAGGGAGCGACGAAACCCGGAGCCTGCCCTGGCCCAGCCTGCCTGAGCTTGCTAAGGAAAACTCTGGCCCCTTGACTGCCCCGGTCTGGGCTAGCGAAAGCCACAGCCTGGGTCAGGTTGGCCAGAGGGCACCCCAAGCGCTGAATGAAGGGGTTAGGGATGCCGGGAGCCGGGGTCTGAGGCGGAAGCAGTTTGGAGAGGTCTTCCGGGCTGGCCCCAGGGCCCGGCCAGGGAGAGGAAGGGCACTGAGCCGGCGGAAGCTCTACATCCCAGCTCGGCAACTGAGGCGTCGGCCCGGTAGCCCCCGGGGTGGGCGGAGAGGAAGGCCGGTCCCTCCGGGCCAGGGTCGGCGGGAACCAGGGTGGCTTCCTCCCACCGACCGAGCGCCGACTGTCCTGTCGCCGCGGTGTCTCCCGCCAGGAGCTCCTGGTGGGCTGGGCGGCACCTTGGTATCCCAGGGACCTCCGAAAGGAGGGACGCAGCTGGGGCTTCACCGCCTTGGTCGGGGGCTCGCTGAGGCGGTTCCACGCATGGGGCAGCCACCGGGGCCGGGTCAGGGAGCCGTGGCTCAGGCTCCGGGTCAGCTGGGTCGAGGGCAGCTTCTGGCTGCCTCTCCGGGGTGGGAAGTAAGGAGAGCCTGGGGCTGGGGCGTGAGGTGGGGGAGGCCCGAAGCGCCTCAGAGAAGGATGAGGCGAGGGGGATTCCAGGCGTGGGGGCCAGCGGCTGGGGGCCGCCGTTCCCAGCGTGGGGCTTAAGGGTGGTCCAGGAGACCTGGGAGCGAACATCTGCCTCCGAGAAGAACTGGAGCGGATGGATGGCTGAGGAGAGGAGGCCCTTAGAGGAGAGCGGGCCCCCCCACTCTGGATGCTTCTGATGGACGGCTGTGGGGACGAGGTGGGGTTCTGGGGGCGGGCCGGCCGAGGGGACCCCTGCAGATCCCCAGGGCCGGGGGACCGGGGTCTTCTCAGCGACGGCCCTCGGAACCCCAGCTCCCCAGGCCTCCTTGGAGAGGACGGGGAGGAAGGAGATGGATTCTGGGGCCCGCCGGGGGCCCGGTTGGGGGGCTGCCCGGGACCAGCATCCCCAAATCCCAGAGAGGAGGGGTTAGACTCCAGCTTCTGATAACCAGCTCGCGGAGGCTCGGACAAACTCCTTCTGCTGGCCCCGGGCCCGAGAGGAGAGCGGACCAGGGGAGAGAAGGACCTCCGGGGCAGAGAAGGGTGAGGGGATGGGGGCCTCTGACGCCTGGAGACGTAAGGAGACGTAGGCCTCGGCCAGACCGAAGGGTCGGGGGAGAAGGGCCCCTGGCTCCTTTTCCTCAGAGGGGGTGGGGAGAGGAGCACGCTTCTCCCGGACAGGGTAGGGGACGGCAGCGCCTGAGAGTTGGTGGGGGTGGCGATGGGCCGGGTGGCTTTCCTCAGCGTCACAGGGGAGCCTGGGTTGCTCAGGTTCATGCCAGCCAGTTTGTAGCCGAACCTCTTGTAGGATGACTCCCTGACTGCAGGGAGGGGCTGCCCGCTGGAGACACTCCCCCAGGGCCTCAGTACTGGCCGGGGCTCCGAGAGGGACTTCTGCAGGAACCGTCCCAGGGACGTGACCGGGGGCTGGCCTTCAAATCCCAGAGTCCTCCGGGGCGTCATAGCAGAGAGCGCTCGTTGAATCCTCTGGGCCCGGGGAGAAGGGAAGGCGCCGGGATACGGGTCCGGCCACTCCTCCTCCTCTTCCTCCTCGTCCTCCTCCTCGTAGTTGGTGAACGAGACGCCCGGCGAGGGTGGGAGGGGCACCTCCAACTTCTCCTTGCCAAACAGCTTCACCTGGGGCCGCGGGAAGAGGCGGAACTTCCTGAGGAAGGAGCGCTTGGAAGGCGCCCTCTTCTCGATGCCCTGCTGCTCGAAGAACGAAGGCTTTGGCGGCCTGAAGGGGTACCTGCCCTGGTCGTCCCCGAACTCCTCCGGCTCCTCCAGCTCCGCGATGTCGTCCATGGGGTGGGCGTAGGGGTTGTACCGTGGGCGGGGGAGAGTGGCCCAGTCAGAGAGGAAGTAAGGATCCTCGGGCCGCGGGAAGGGGCTGTCCAGCGGGTAGGCCAGCTCGTCCACCCCGGAGTCATCCTCTTCGTCGTAGACGGCGTAGGGGTCCCCGTAGTAGTCGTACGGATACCCTTCGTCCCAGTAAAATGCCGGTGGGTACCAGCAGCCGTCGTAGTAGTAGTCGGAGGGCACGTAGCCGAAGGGAGGGGCGTACGGCGGAGCGTAGTCATTGTAGCCGTAGCTGTAGGGTGGGTAGACGCCGTCGCCTTCGTCGTCGTAGTATCCATAGAGCTCGTCCAGCGGGTCGCCGTAGTAATAGTCCCCGTAGTCAGGCCTCCCCAGCCAGTAGTAGCCCCATCTGGCTGGCGGTGAGGTTGACGACAGGTGTTCCTGCTCCTCGTACTGGTGGAGAGAATGGCGGTCAAAGTAGTCGTCTCCCTCACGATAGTAATCGTAGTACTCTCCCAAGTCCTGGAATCCCTCCAGTCCATAAAGGGAGCGCCTCGGCCCACCCTGCCCGGGCGAGCCCTCCGGCTCCCACGGCCGGAAGCCGGGCGCCTCTCCCGACTCGTAGAAGCTCTGGCTGCGGGGGAACCGCCTGGTGCTGCCCTCGTGCCGGAGGATCTCGGCGCCCGAGGGGAAGGGCAGCCGGCAGGAACCCACCCGGCCGCTAGTGCGGCCCATCCAGGCATCCACGGGGGACTGGTCGCCTCCCGACTCCCGGGCCTTCTTCATCAGGAACCTCTTGGTCAACCAGTTGACGGCCGTGGAGGCTTTGCTCACCACGCCGGCCTTGGGCTTCAACTTGCCGCGGCCCCGCCGCCCGGGGAAGCGGATCACCATGAAGGATGGCTTCTTCTCTTTGCCTTCCCGCTTCTTCCTGCCCAGCCTCATCTGCGTCATCAGCTTCGAGTAGGACTTCATGGCCAGCTTGGACTTGGTCTTCCGCTTTGTCTTCTTCGGGCCCCTCCAGAGCCCCCAGAAGAAACGAGAGGCGCTCTTGAACCGGCTCTTCTTGGAGATCTTGGGCTTCCGGTCCCGGAAGCCCATGAAGAGCCGGGACGTGCCCTTGAGGCTGCGTTTCGTCTTCACTTCCTGGACCTGGACTTTCTTTCCCTTCCCGCCCCTCTCCGGCTTCCCGCCTTTGCCCCCCGCAGGCCTCTTGCCCCTTCCTTCCTCCTCTCCCCCGCCCCCCTCCTCCTCCTCGTTCTTGCCTTTTTTCACCATGGCCGCCTCCCCCCTCCCTGCCCCGGCGACCCCGAGGGGGCAGCCGGCTGGGGATCGGAACCGGGAGCCGACCGCGTCCGGTGGGGCCGAGGGAGAGCTAGGCGTCCACGGGAGAGGAGGTGCGGCTTCGGACTGGGCAGGGAGTTAGGAGGCTGGTGCCCCCCCGGCCACCGAGGGACACCCGAGAGCGTACGCGGCGGCTGGGCAGGCGAACGTGGGCGTATCTATAATTCATTTCTTCACGGCCACTGACTGGAGGCTTCCCCCTGGGCCGTTTCTCTTTCAGAAGGAGCTGGGGTGTGAGTAACCCAACAGCGGTCGAAGCCGGGGGGAGCAGTGGGGGCCGGGAAACGGCCTTCCCTTGGCCTCTCCTTTCCTCCGGCCCTCAGGGCCCTGCGAGGGACCAGGCCGTGGGCTCCCAACCCCACCCCTGCCCTCAGCTCCTAGCTAACACCCAGGGTGGGGCAGGGGTGGCACCCTGGGTTGCCCCCTTCATAGAACAGGAGAATGAGATTCCATGTGGAAACACCCAGTGGGGACCGGGCCCTGCTCTTGTTCTTCTGCCGGGACGCCTGAGTCTGGGGAATGGGCCGGGGAGGGAGGAAGAGGCAGGGAAGATGATTTCTGTGGCTCCACCGGGGAACGGAACTCGATCTCTTCGCCTCCAGACTTCTGAATAATACACGGAGGTTGTGCGGGAGTGCCAAGGAGCGGCTCGAAGAAAGGCAGAAGATGCAGATACCGAACCCTCAGCAACCGCAGATCCCAGGCTGCTGAGATGGGGTGGTGGTCCCGCTCCTTCCCCACACTCCCTCAACCCCCAGCCGGGAGGTCTGCAGGGCTTCTGGTCTCTGGGTCCATTCCCAGTAACCCACTTCCACCCCTTCCACCAGGGTCACTTCACCACATCGGGGCCTCTGGCCAGGCTTTGACAACCCCAGAGCCTGTCTGACTGTCAGCTCCTCTCTAGACTGCAAATTCCTTGTTAGACCATAAGCTCTTCTCTGGCAAGGAATGTGTCTACTAACACTTTTTTTTTTAAGGTACTCTTTGATCGTTTATTCATTCATTCAATCGTATTTATTGAGCACTTACTATGTGCAGAGCACTGTACTAAGTGCTAGAAGTGTACAATTCGGCAACAGATATTGTGTGACAGGCACTGTTGGGCAAGTCACCGATTAGACTGTAAGCTCGTCAATTGGCAGGGGCTGTCTCTGTTGCCGATTTGTACATTCCAAGCGCTTAGTACAGTGCTCTGCACATAGTAAGCGTTCAATAAATACTATTGAATGAATGAATGAAATTCACTCTGCTTCTCTGGGCCTCAGTTGCCTCATCTGTAAAATAGGGATTAAATCCTCCTCCCTCCCTCCAATTTAGACTGTGAGCAAATGGGACAGGGACCGTGTCCAACCTGATAAACTTGTATCTACCCCAGTACTTAGAACAGTGCTTGACACATAATAGGCCCTTAACAAAGACCATTTATTAAGCACTGGGGTAGATACAGGATAATCAAGTTGGACACAGTCCGCATTCCACATGGGGCTCAGAATCTAAATCCCCATTTTACAGTTAACTGACATACAGAGAAGTGAAGTGACTTGCCCAAGGTCACGCAGCAGATGAATGGCAGAGCTGAGATTGGAACCAAGGTCCTTCTGACTCCAGGCCTGTGCTCTACCAGTAGGCCACACTACTGATACTCTTATTGTACTCTCCCAAGCCCTCAGTAAAGCAATCAGTAAATTTGATTTGGCGGATTGATTGGAGAGGAGCTGTGTCCGTTTGTTATACTGTACTCTCCTAAGGGCTTAGTACAGTGCTCTGCACACAGTAAGCGCTCAATAAATATGATTGAGGTCTTGGAGATCTAGAGCATCATAAAGCAAATGTACAAATAGGTTTACAGAAGTCACGAGGCCCGCAAAAGCCCAATTCAACATGTCACATCTTCCTGGGCTCTGCCTACGCTTCATGTCATGTTGACTTCCTCTGCTGAGGGGCAGCTCAGGCTGGGCCAGGCCAGGACCAGGCAAGCTGAAGAGTACTGACCTCATCTCCCCTTCTAGACTGTAAGCTCGTTGTGGGGAGGGAACGTGCCTGTTATATTGTTGTGCTGTCCCAAGCGCTCAGTACAGAGCCCTGCACACAGGAAGAGCTCAATAAGATTGATTGATTGAGTCATGGTTGGATACTAGGTCTCTGGAATGACCTGGCAAGTCACCTGCTCAATTGCAGTTCTGCTAGAATTGGAAGAGACCCTATCACCCCCCATTTTCCCCGCTCCCTCCAGCCCAGAGCCTGTCCAACCATCTTTACAGCTCAGCCTTCTAAGGGGCTCAAGGTCTCAGGAAAAAGTGAGTCCTGCATTGACATCGGTGCTTGTGCAGAGAGACAGTGACATCCAGTGGCTTGAACTCAGTAACTTCTGTCTTGAACTCGGGCATATCTATCCCCTGAAAAGACGTTGGGGAGGTGGCCAGAGCCCTATATGAGCCCTCTAAATCCTGGCTGGCGAGACTGGGCGCAGGCTCTTTGGGAAAGTGAATTCGGTAACCATTTCTCGGCAAAAGCACGACACCAGGAAGAGAGAGGCTGTAAGGGGTGTGGAATCAGGGAAGAGGGGCAGGTCAGCTGGATAGGGAGGTCAGTTTTTAATGACCAATGTTCAAGAGCTGCTTCAGAGAAGCAGTGTGGCTTTGTGGATAGAACACGGCCCTGGGAGTCATAAGGACCTGGGTTCTAATCCTGGCTCCACCACTTGTCTACTGTGTGACTTAGGGTGAGTCACCTTACTTCTCTGGTCCTCCGTTACCTCATCTGTAAAATGGGGATGAAGACTGTCAGCCCCTTGTGGGATATGGATAGGGTCCAACACGACTAGCCTGAATCTACCCCAGAACCTATTACAGTGCCTAGCATATAGCGAGCACTTAAATACCACAAAACAAAACCAAACAAAAAAAGCTTTCGTTCCAATTCTGCCCAGGAAGGTTGACCTGTAGAGACTCTCACAGAGAATGCAAAAGAGGAAAGAAGGGCTGAGAATTCAGGTTGGCGAAGCAGCACGGCCTAGTGGACAGAGCACAGACCTGGGAGTCAGAGGTCCTGGGTTCTAATCCCAGCTCCCGTGGCTCACTGGAAAGAGCACGGGCTTTGGAGTCAGAGGTCATGGGTTCGAACCCCAGCTCTGCCACTTGCCAGCTGTGTGACTTTGGGCAAGTCACTTCACTTCTCGGTGCCTCAGTTCCCTCATCTGTAAAATGGGGATTAAGACTGTGAGCCCCACGTGGGACAACCTGATTCCCCTGTGTCTACCCCAGCGCTTAGAACAGTGCTCGGCACATAGTAAGCACTTAACAAATACCAACATTATTATTATTATTAGCTATGGACTATGGGACATGGACTGTAGACAACCTAATTATCGTTTATCTACCCTAGTGCTTAGAACAGTGCTTGGCACAAAGTAGGTGCATAACAAATAACATAAAAAGAAAAAGAAACCAGTGCTCCAGTTTGGCTAAAGAAGCTGTTGTCATGGTGATCGCTAGCAACATCACTGTGCCTTCCCATGATAACATGGGCCTCTTTGCCCGGCCAACAGCTAAGAGATAATAATAATAATGGCATTTGTTAAGCACTTATTTTATGCCAGGCATTCTTCTAAGTACAAGATAACCGAGTTGGACACAGTCCCTTTTCCACAGAGGACTCAAAATCTTAATCCCCCCCATATTACAGATGAGGGAACTGAGGCACAGAAAAGTTAAGTGACTTGCCCAAGGTCACACAGCAAAGTGGCAGAGCCAGGATTAGAACCCGTAACCTTCTGATTCCCAGGCCCGGGCTCTATCCACTAGGCCACGCTGACAGTCAACTGGGAAGGGCATTCATCACCCTCCGTGCACTTAGTACAGTGCTTGATACATAGTAAGTGCTTAACAAATGCCATACTATTATTATTATTATGCCCCTGCCACCTCATGACTACCCTGATGTATCTTGCTGTTGCCAAGGGTCTCAGCAGAAGGCTCCCCTCATTTCTGTTGTCCTGATCTTAGACCTTCAGGAGGGCACATTCATGGCTCCTTAGCCAGCCACTCCATCTTACTCTATTTTCTGCCTAGCCCATGTCAGTATCTTGAATCCACTAATCTCTTTCATACAAGTGATTCCACCTTGCCCCCTACCTCACCGCGCCGCTCTCCTACCACAACCCAGTCCGCCCACTTTGCTCCTCTAATGCCAACCTACTCACTGCACCTCCATCTCCTCTATCTCGCCGCTCACCTCTCACCCGCGTCCTGCCTCTACCCTGGAACATCCTCCCTTTTCATATCCACCAGATGTTCACTCTCTACCTTCAAAGCCTTACTGAAGGCACATCTCCTCCCAGAGGCCTTCTCTGTCTAAGCCCTCGTTTCCTCTTCTCCCACTCCCTTCTGTCACCCTGATTTGCTTCCTTTATTCACTGTTCCCTCAGTCCCACAGCACTTACATACATATCTGCAGTTATTAAAATAAATCAACGTCTGTCTCCCCCTGATAAGCTCTTTGTAGGAAGGGAATGTGTCTACCAACGCTGTTACCCTGTACACTCCCAAGCACTTAATATAGTGCTCTGCATGGGCTAAGTACTCAATAAATGATTGATTTTATTCTTTCCAGGAGAAGGGAGAGGCCTGTGCTTTCCCTGTGGAGGTGGTGGGGGTTCCCCAACTCCAGTGCAGCCGGAGGAGATGAGGTGTTCAGGTTTCTTTTCCTGGCAGTGGTCCAGCTTGAGCCGGGACAGGGACACTCCAGGCTCCAGCAAACCCTTTCTGAGTCCTTGCCCCTCCAGTTCCTGCTCCCCCTCTAGACTCTAAGCTCATTTTGGGCAAGGAATGTTTCTGTTTTGTTATAATGTACTCTTCCAAGCATTCGGTACAGTGCTCTGCAGACAGTAAGCGTTCAATAAATATGATTGACTGACTTCTCCCCCCTCTGATTGTCCCCAACACCCACTTTTCTCCCCAGAAAGACTTTGTCTGAATTCCCTTCTCCCCAAAGCCCACCTGGGGAGGAACAGAATGGACAACCCTGCGTGGCTCAGTGGAAAGAGCATGGGCTTTGGAGTCAGGGCTCATGAGTTCGAATCCCAGCTCTGTCACTTGTCGGCTGTGTGACTGTGGGCAAGTCACTTAACTTCTCTGTGCCTCAGTTCCCTCATCTGTAAAATGGGGATTAAGACTGTGAGCCCCAGGTGGGACAACCTGATTCCCCTACGTCTACCCCAGTGCTTAGAACAGTGCTCGGCACATAGTAAGCGCTTAACAAATACCAACAACAATAATAACCCTGGGCAATAGGCGAGTAAGGGTCATTTCCCCTGATTCTCAAAGTGCCATCCCCCACCTTGGTCCCTCCCCACTACTGCTCCCATCTCTGCTCTTAACTCTCTGGGGCAGAAGTCAACATTGCTCCCCCCGACCACTGTCTGCAAAAAGCTGAGGCAGAAGCTTAGCAGACAATAAAGCAAACAGCCTCAAGCACCTTGTGTAGGCCCTGCAGGGTACAAGACAGAGGGAGGAGATGGATAGCCAGGACAGAGACGGGAAGCTCACTGAGGGCAGGGAACGTGTCTACCAACTCTTATGCTATACTCTCCCAAGTGTTTAATACAATGGAAACAATAAATACAATTAATTGATTGAGGGGAGGTCTAGGGCAGTTAACTCCACTGCTCTGTCTTGATTTAGTCTATCAAGAGCATCTACTGTGTGCAGAGCACTGTGCTAAGAGAGTACAAGAGAATTAATAGACATGATCTCTACCCCCAGTGAGACTGTAATCGACTGGGGCTGATGGACATTAAAATAAATTACCTATAAAAGGCCGTGATACAGTATATTACAGCATGGCCTAGTGGATAGGGCACAGTCCTGAGCGACAGAAAGACCTGGGTTCTAATCCTGATTCCCACACTTGTCTGCTGTGGGCAAGTCACTTCACTTCTCTGAGCCTCAGCTACCTCATCTGTAAAATAGGGATTAAGACCATGAGCCCCATGAGGGACATGGACAGTGTCCAACCTGATTAGCTTGTATCTACCTCAGTGCTTAGTACAGTGCCTGGCACAAAGTCAACGCTTGACAAATACCAGAAAAAAGTATGTACTTAAGTAGTAGTTGGAGGTCGTGCGTACTTAATAGACAGTGTGATGATGCAGGGCTGTGGGAATTGGATGGTGTAGGGGGATATGAAGTGGGGAGAGTAGAAATAGAGGATGGCTTCCCAGAGACGGGATTTCAGAAGGACTTTGATGATGGGGAGAGCACTGGTCTGATACGAAGGGAAGTTTCAGGAAGTGGGGAGGGTCTGAGCAAAGGGTTGGCGATGAGAGATGAGGTATGAAGATACTTAAACCCACTGGGGCTGCATCATGTTTTGGGGTCACCTCAACCAGGCAGGGGAATCAGGACCTCTCTGAAGCCAACTTTGCCCTGGAAAATCTATCCAGACTCATCGAGGATCTCTAGCTGTTACTATAAGGATCGCCAGGTTTCAGCTCTGGATGATGGCCAGACTAATCCTTCCATCGGAGATCTAGGACTCCCAGGGACGGTCAGGAAACACTAGTGAAGTGGCACGATGCTGGGGCATTTATCATCATCACTGTCATTTATCGAGCACTGTACTAAGCACTCGGGAGAGTACAACATTTAGACCTTAATGTGGGAGTGAGCACCCAGCAAAGGTTTGAGGACAGAGCAACCCTGAAGACAGCTTTCTTTGTTTATGATTGTTAAGCATTTACTAGGTGCCAGGCACTGTATTAAGTACTGGGGTAGATATAAGATAATCAGGTTGGACAAAGTCCACGTCCCCCAAGAGGCTTACAGCTTTGATCCCCATTTTACAGGTGAGGTAACTGAGACACAGAGAAGTTAAGTGACTCATTCAGCAGACAAGTGGCGAAGGTGGGATTAGAACCAAGGACCTCTGACTCCCAGGCCCGTGCTCTTTCCACTAGGCCACGGACCCTGTGAGATCTCTCTGTTGGCCCCAGTCACGTCAATCTGAGGGCCACAGAGTGCCCGGAGACACAGGTTTTTCAGGTCTGAGTCCTTTGGCAGGGAGGCCAATAGAGCTTTGATTGCCTTAGGCCAGATGTCCAGAGGGGAGGTGGTTTGAGGAGGGAAATTTCCCGATCATCCTCCGAACACGGGGGTGATGAACATGCTTGTGGTTTACAAGCGTGTGGCAAAGTGAGGTGCCTGGAGAGACGGAGACAGAGAGCTAAGAAATACAGTCCTTGCCTGAAGTGAGGAATACATGGAGGGCAAGTCTACCCCAGACCCCCAAGACTCTCCCTTAAGGAGTCAGTCAATCGCATTTACTGAATGCTTACTGTGTGCAGAGTACTGTACTAAGCGGTTGGGAGAATACACTATAAGAATGAAACAGACATATTCCATGCCAACAACGAGCTTACAGTCTAGAGTGGAGAGAAGGAAACCTTGGAGAGTGAGGAGGAATGAAAGTCAAGGGAGGAATTTACAGTGGCTCCCCACCTGGGCTGGGCTATTTTATTGTAGATTGTAAACTCCTGGCGGGAAGGGATCTCATCTACTGACTTTGCTGTACTTTCCCAAGTGCTTTTTAAATGGTATCTTTATGCATTTACTATGTGTAAAACACGCTTCTAAGTGCTGGGGTGGATACAAGTGAATTAGGTTGGACACAGCCCCTGACCTGCCTGGGGCTCAAAATCTAAGTAGGAGAACTGAGGCTCGGAGAAGTTAAGTGGGTTGCCCAAGGTCACACAGCAAACAGATCCATGATTAAAACCCAGGTCCTTGGACTCCCAGGCCCGTGCTCTTTCCACTAGGCCACACTGCTTCTCCATAGAGTAAGTCTCAAAGAATACCACTGATCAATTGATTGATTGAACTCTAGGAAGGGTGCCGATACCAATGTTCAGGCTCTGGACAGTTTTCACCTTCCCCAGCTTCGGAGGGGTCGGGGGTCTCTGCCACAGAACAAGTACTATACTAGTGCTCACCACACAGTCCGCACTCAAATACTATTATTACTATTTAATAAGGGAAGACATGACATCTCCCTGAGCACCAGAAACTCTCAAATCACCCCCCATTCTTTGGTCAGTCCCCTCTCCAGGGGTCAGCTTTCTAACTCTCCCTCGCTCCCAGCAGGCACTGCTCAGGGCAAACCCTGAAACTGCCCCTGGCTCCCTGCCAACCTGAATGGAAAATCTCCCTCTCACTGCCCACCGCCACCCCGAGCCAATCAGAGCAGGAACCCAACCATCCTCACCATCCAGACCAGCCACCATCTCCTCTCTGCCCTTCCCCCAGCTTCCGATCGTCCTTCAACCCCCAGACCACCGGCGGAGGGAGAGGAGTCCAGCCCACTCACCTGCATCCGTTTGGCCTCCGGCTCCCCCCTGGCATGCCGCCGGTGGCGTCGGAATCCCCTGGACGGAGCGCGGAGAAGCCCGGCCACCTGGGTGCTCCTGGGGGCCGGCCCGGAGTGCGCCCCACAGACAGGGCCACCTGGCGGGAAGCTGCTCAATATCGCAGAGTGGCAGAGCACAATTTTGCTGCCAGGCAGCTGCCTGCAGCCCAATGCATATTTGATGACAGCTTTTATTCCCCTTCTGCCTCCTGAATGGAGAGCGAGCGGCTAATCTTCCTGACAAAAGAGCAGGCATCGAGCAACGACACAGCAGGCCCAAGCTACCCCTCTCCCCGACCTCGGAAGTGGGGGTCCTGGTGTACGAAGGAGCTAAGCTGATGATAACACAATGGTAGTAAGACAAATATTGCCCACAAACTTCACTCCTCAGATGCTAACCTTCTCACTGTGTCTCCATCTCGCCACCGACTGCTGGGCCACATCCAGCCTCTGGGCCTGGAATGCCCTCTCTTCTCAAATCAGACAGACAGTGACTTCCCCCCAGCTTCAAAGTCTTATTGAAGGCACATCTCCAGGAGGCCTTCCCTGACTAAGCCTCCACTTTCCTCTTCTCCCGCTCCCTTCTGCAAGTCTCACCCTGACTTGCTCCCTTTGGTCTTCCCCCCTCCCAGCCCACCAGGACTTATGTTTATATTTGTAATTTATTTATATTAATGTCTCTCTCCCCTCCTCTAGACTGTAAGCTCGTTGTGGGCGGGGAATGTGTGTTTATTATTGTATTGTACTCTCCCAGGTGCTTAATACAGTGCTCTGCACACAGTAAGTGCTCAATAAATAACTGAGTGAATGAATGAACCACCACAGCTTGGCAATTTTGACCTTCTCACAGTCAGTGCACTTTACAGGCCAGTAAAAAACAAAAAACCACAAACCTTTAGATCTCCTGGGGCCAGGTAGGAGGAAGCAATCCACAGTATTTATTGAGCACTTACTGTGCGCAGAACATTGTACTAAGCACTTGGGAAGGTACAATGCAACAGAGTTAGTAGACATGTTCCCTGCCTACCAGGAGCTTACAGTCTAAAGGGGAGACAGACAATAAAATAAATTATGGAGATGTACATAAGTGGTGAGGGGTGAATATCAAGTGGTTAAAGGGTTCAGATCCAAATGCATAGGAGACGGGGAAGGAAGTGGGAGTAGGAGAAATGGGGGATTAGCTGGGGAAGGCCTCTTGGTGATAAAAATCGTGATATTTGTGAAGCCCTGACTCTGTGCCGAGTGCTGGAGTAAATACAAAATAATCAGGTCCCACATGGGGCTCACAGTCTAGTCTAAGAGATAAGATTTTAATATGGCTTTGAAGGTGGGGCGAGTGGTGATGTTTCATATATGAAGGCGGAAGGAGATCCAGGCCAGAGGGAGGACGTAGGCAATGTCGACAGCAAGTTAGATGAGATCGAGGTACAGAGAGTAACTTGATGTTGAAGGAGTAAAGTACGTAGACTGACTTGTAATAGGAAACCAACAAAGTGGGGCTGGGAGGAAGTGGTCAGGGGTGTGTATGTGTGACTGATTGAGTGCATTAAAGTCAACGGAAAGGAGTTTATGTTTGATGCGGAGGTGGATGGGCTAACACTGGAAGTTCTTGAGAGTGGGGAGATGTGGACTGAATTTTTTTTTTTAGAATAATCGGGCACCAGAGTGAAGTAAGGACTGGTGTGGGGAGAGATAGGAGGCAGATGAAGAGTAGTCAAGGAAGGATATGGAAAATGTTTGGATCAGAATGGCAGCAGCTTGGATGGAAAGGGTGCATTTTAGCAATGCTGTGAAGGTGCGACCGAAAGGCTGATGATAGATTGATTGCCTGTGTGGGTTGAATGAGGGAAATGAGTTGAAGTTCATTCCCAGTTTACGGACTGGAGGCAGGGCGGACAGAGCGTTGCCTAGAGTAATAGGGCAGATAGGGGGAGGTCAGGGTTTGGGCGGGAAAATTAGGAGTTCTGAGTTGGCCATGTTAAGTTGGAGTCATGGGCAGGACATCCAAGTAGAGATTCCCTGAAGGCAGGAGGAAATGAGAGATTGCAGAGAAGGAGAAAGAGGTCAGGGCTAGAGAGGTAGATTTGGAAATCATTCTTGTAGAGATGGTGGCTGAAACCATCAATCGATTGCATTTACTGAGTGCTTGCTGTGTACAGGGCACTGTACTAAGCAGTTGGGAGAGGACAACACAACAGACATTCCCTGCTCACAAAGCCACGGGAGTGAATGAGTTCTCTCTAGGGAACGAGGGTAGATGAAGAAAAGGAGACCCAGAAGAAGTAAGAAATGAGGGAATATATTGCATGGGAAGGGAGTTGTGTCAGCCATGGCTTCCAAACGCTTCCCCAAAGTACAGCAGAGTGGTGGTAGGCTTTTACATTTTACAAATGATCCCAGACTGATCTGCAGGGCAGGGATACTCAGGGAAGGGGACAGGTGTCAAGCCCCCCAACCCCCCAAAAAAAACCCAAAACACCTTTTCCATGTTTTCTGGCAACATTTCTTTTTCTCACCAACTTGAAACTCGTCTACTTTCTCACTCTGTCTGCACTGCCACAATCCCTCAAGACCACCTCCACTCTCTCCCTACTAAGCCCTTGAGCCCCTTCTGGGAGGTCAACCTGGAAACACTGCAGACTCCCTGGGGGATATTAATGAATCCCCAGCCCTTCAGAGGATGTTTTCTTCCCCTTTTCTGGTTCTGCTCACCCACCCCAGGCTATCTCTTTTTCATTTGATGGACTAACTGGTTGGGGTCCTTCACAAACACAGTGGCCTCCCCACCACGGACTTCGAACTTGGCTGGCTTGAGGTACTATCCTAAAACCCCTTCTTATAGTTGGCTCCCTCCCACTCCGCCAATTATCTTCTCAACAACGCCGATTTGGACTATTGCTGTAAGTTCAAATTGATTTCAATTGCACTTCTCGACAGTTAACTCTTCGAAACAACTCCCTAGCTGCCGTTTAAGTGGGAAACGATTCTCGAGACCACTGAAAACTGACAAAATGGTAGTAATAATTATAGCACCTGTAGGCAGGTCGGTTAGATCTGAGTAAGTGCCCTGTATGCTATTTTGGAGAGTGGCTCTTTCCCAGAAACCTCCTGTTGGGGGAGGACCGCTTTTGCTGCCTCCTCCGCCTGGTACAAAAGGACCGAGACGCAAAAGCGAAATTACCCCAGGGGATCGGGGCCTGCTACACTCCCTTCCCAGTTGGAAACTTCTTGCCATTCTCCTTCTCTGTAGTTTTCTAAAGCACTGAATCCTTTCCGTCTTTCTCAGAGGACAGTGCAAGTCTTAGGGCACGATCACACACGACCAGCTCCACACCATTCCTCTGCAAAATCTGGAGTCCTTTTCAAACTACCCGCCATCTCGTACTCTGAACCTCTCCCATTTTGGGGAGGTGGGAACGATTAGGGCCCAAGCTAGACCTTCGATCGACTTGAGAACCAGCATCTGTTGGCTTTGCGTGTGAGATAACTTTTTTTTATTTTCAGTCGGACCAAAATTTCTTCTTCCATTTGAATCCCTAAATCAAAAAAGGAGATCAGAGGGAAGAGAGCAAAACAAGGGCACTGGGAAGAAGCCCCTCAGGACATGTGCAATCAGAGCGATTAGGAAGCCACCATTCAAGGTTAAGAATTTCCCTTAGCAACTGGGCTGTGAAAGTAGCCACAGGCTTGGAGTGAGGGGAATGAGAGCCACTCAGGAGGCAGAATCTCTCAGACAAAATCTTAATGAACTCAAAATCTGAAGTGGGAACCTTCACCCCAGAACTCTCTCTCGGAGGTTGGGGAGACTCGAGACCACCTGTAGGAGGAACGAAGGGGTCTTGAAGGCGACGGCCCAGGGAAGCCTTGGTGAACTTCTCATTCTGGTGTTTCTTAAGCTTCTTTTGGAAGAAGTTGATTTATCTGTGACCCGGTTTCCCATGATGACCAACCTGGTCATCCTTCCCGCTTTCCACAACCCTGCTGTGGTCAGGCAGGGAGAAGCAATGGGAGGCACGAACTCTTTTAGCAGCCTTAGGAAACTCACGGCAGACCAGGAGGGTCGAGAGGGTGACAAGGTGCCCGACAGGTGATAGCCCAGCCGTCTCAAATATCCAATGTTGGGACCTAGTAGACACAGGACTCAGGAAGAGGATCGGGAAAGGGGGATTTAAAAAAAAAAAAAAAAAACCTACCCAGACCAGCCATGTGCCTCGTCTTCAAATCCATCAAGCGTGGAAAAGAGAGGAACAAGGGATGATCTATCTCTACCCATGGGAAAACACGCAGGTTCCAACCCAAACACTGACGGTCCAAGAAGGAAAAGGCTTTACCCTACAGATCTGGGTGGCTATTTGGTTGAACAGCCTGAATTGGGCCAGTGAGGGAGGCTGGAGGGGGAGACATATCAAAGTTGGGAAGACAGGTGGCCAGCTCCCATTTTGGGTTGTAAGGACCTACTCCAGTTCCAGGGTTTTGAGTTCAGAATTACCCTCAGGCGAGCGAGGTCAAAACAATCTCGTAGGCAAAATTCTTGGCATTATTCCCCTCTCCTCTCCCAAATCTTATTTATTCATAGTCTTCTCCTGTCCTACTGACCAAGCTTCATGGAAGCATCTGTGGCTCTAGAGCACACCAGGTTCCTCTCCTTGGGCACATCTTCCTCTTGTTTTTTTTCCCCCAATGATCACAATCAGCCAGTTTTCACTCGAAAGACTAGGACGGGGTCAGGCACCAGTGATGAGCAGTGGATAAAGGTTACTTCTTGACTATCTGGATGACATCCTCATGCTCCATCATGTGAGTCAGTCCAACTCTCTGAGGGCTGTATTTTGTGCTTGTGCCCTTGAAGAAGGAGGAAACAACAAGAAGGTGGAGTTAAATGGGTTCTGTGGGGAGGGACGAAGGGATCTTGAAGTCAGCGAGAGAGCTGAGGGTACTTACCCACACCAAAGCATATTTGAACTGGCTGGCTAGTGTTCGGTGAATCCGGTGGCACTGAAGAAGAAAGAAAAGATCCCATTTTAAATTCTTGATTTTACTGGATCCCTCATGCATAGTACCTTCTCTCCCCTCCTGGATTCAGGAGATTGCAAGCTTGTTATGGGCAGGAAATGTGTAGCAACTTTGTTGGATTGTACTCTCACAGTGAAATTTTCTTCGTCTTAGGCTGTAAGCTCGTTATGAACTGTCCCTATTTGTTGCCAAATTGTACTTCCCAAGCTCTGATTACAGTGTTCTGCACACAGTAAGCGCTCAATAAATATGAATGAATGAATGGAAAGTGTTCACCAACTCTGTGGTACTGCACTCTCTCAAGAGATTAGTAAGAGCTCTCTATCTACCACTGATTAATTGAAAGTAAAGACATTTTACTTGTTTCACTAGACTGTAAGCTCTTTATTGATGGGGACATGTCCACCAACTCTGAGTGTACTCGCCGAGGCACTTAGTAAAGTACTCTGCACCAGGTAACTGCTCAGTAAATACTAATGATGACGAGGAGGAAGAGGCAGAAGCATTTCTAATGATAGACAAACCCTGCAGCCTAGGGGAAAGGGAACCGATCTTATGATATTCCAGTTATTTTGATTCTGTGACCTGAGGCACGCCACTTTTCTCAGAGATGGGACAACAGACTCCGAAATGCTCACACTGGACCTCACTCTCTACTTCAGAGAAACGGTGTGACAGGAAATGAGAAGGGCATGTGAAGAGCTCTGCACTAACCTAAGTCAATCAGGCTACTTTTATTAAAGCATGCCCAAATCCTCCCCAGCCACCTCGAAACTCTTCCTAACCTGTTTAGCCTGGTGAAATCCCCTGGGTTCACATGGCAGACGCTGACCTATCGGTAAATTCTTCATTTCTATTAATGTCTGTTCCCCCTGCAGATTGTAAGCTGCTCTACCCACTAGGCCATGCCACTTCTCCGGATATTTCTGCTCCTTTAACTTACCACATGTTCTACGGAAGCCCCTTTTCGGAGAATAATGGCATCTGTAAAGTCTGGTCTCTCTAGATGGCAAAAGGAGAAAGAAGAAGTGCAATTGTGACTTAAAAAAAAAATCCAATTCAATTCTATGCTGTACAACTTATCCAATTATGCTGGAGATCAGGCAAAGAAACACACCTAGCCCAAGCACCAGAGATAAATTGTTAATTCTTGGTTTCATTCCAAATGCACGATCCAATATGAGCAACAGCAGGAACCCCCCTGCTTTTCACTTGCAGAGCCGTTGAAGACCGAGCTCCTGCATCTACATCTATTCCTATTCCCCAGCTCTAGCTCTTCAAAGGCCGATTTAATCTTCTCTGTGCATTGAGAAGCCTCCCTGCAAAAGTTCCTGGGGCGCCTCAGACAACCTTGACTTTCATAAAAGAAACTCAAGTCAGGGAGCCAATCTTGACCAACCCTCTCCACTCCTCCCCAACGCCCTCAACTTAACTCATCATCACATCGCCAACTGGCAGGTAAAGGAAGTTAAAACATCTGGCCCGCAATGGTAGAAAGAGAACAATTGCTCTGAGCCTAAATCCAGGAGGCCACGTCTCTTTATCTGCAGGGTCAGTTTGAACGGTTGGTGTCCTAAGGCTCGGAGACCTGATGTTCATGAGGCCTTGAAGACGGGGCTGGGACCATGTAGAATTGATTTTTGTGGATCCCACCTTCTGTAGCTTCCAGTTCAAAGCCTGACATTTCCTAACTGAACACATGGCAGGATGGTGGGCCAGAAGGCGGGTCTCAAGGTTAGGTACTTTCCAACTTAAATAGTCAGGGCTCCAGACCCATCTGTGGTCAACTAGATGTTCCCTGCTCTCCTCCAGCTTCCCATCTCCATCCAAGGGGAACTCATTCCTGATTTCTCCACAGCCACCCATCGTCTTACGTCCTCTCTTTTTGGTGTAGATACATGTCAAGGCCAGGTACTCCCACAGCATCTCCAGCAAGAAATCGAGATTGAGCTTCATCCCACAGCTGCAACGAGGCACACAGACAAAAACACACATCCCGGAGATCGGTCAGCCGCAGTTGTGTTTTCTCATCAGCTAGAAGACAAGTTTGCCCTATGTGCCCCCAGAACGTCATACACAATTGAGGGAATGAAGGTCAAGGAACAGCATGGCCTACCAGAGACAGCATGGCCCTGGGAGTCAGAGGACCTGGGCGCTAATCCCAGGCCTGCCAGATGGCTGCTGTGTGACCGTGGGCAAGTCGCTCCCCTTCCCTGGGTCTCAGTTTCTTCAGCTGTGAAATGGGGATCTCAATGCCTTCCTCCTTAGACTGTGAGCAGCCCCAGGTGGGACGGGAACTGTATCCAACCTGATTAACTTGAGAAGCAGCATGGCTCAGTAGATAGAGCACGGGTCCAGGAGCCAGAAGGACCTGGGTTCTAATCCCGGCTCTGCCACGTGTCTGCTCTGTGACCTTGGGCAAGTCACTTCACTGGGCCTCAGTTACCTCATCTGTAAAATGAGGATTAAGAGTGTGAACCACATGTGGGACAGGGACTGTATCCAACCTGATTAACTTGAATCTACCCCACTGCTTAGAACTAATGCTTGGCAGATAGTAAGCGTGTAACAAGTACCATAATTACTATTATTAATAACTTATAGCTATGCCAGTGCTTCGAACAGTTCTTGACACAAAGTAAGCACTTAACCAATACCAAAATAATATTAGTAATGATAATGAGGAGGCTCCACAACACAAAAGAAAGTCAGCTAGTTGTTTTTATGATGACATGATGCTTCCAACAGTGACATCTGAAGTTACCGTGGCATGGTAGAGAAGCAGCGTGGCTCAGCGCAAAGAGCCCGGGCTTGGGAGTCAGAGGTCATGGGTTTGAATCCAGGCTCTGCCACTTGGCAGCTGTGTAACTGTGGGCAAGTCACTTAACTTCTCTGTGCCTCAGTTACCTCATCTGTAAAATGGGGATTAAGACTGTGAGCCCCACGTGGGACAACCTGATTCCCCTGTGTCTACCCCAGCGCTTAGAACAGTGCTCGGCACATAGTAAGCGCTTAACAAATACCAACATTATTATGGTCATGCCTAACAGAACTTGTCTAATCTTCCAGCAGGCACTGTGCTTATTTCGGAATTAATCTGGGACCGATGGAAGATGTTTCAAAATGTTTAACTTTCCCCCGATAGTCAACACACCGATGACAAGCTGAGGAGTTTCCCTCAGCAGGGATGTAAAGGGGAGTCCGGATTGGTGAAGACCTGGTATTAGAAGAAAGCCAAACTTGTCTTTTGCTGCTAGGCTGAGCTTGTTAAAAAGCTGCAGGGAAATTTGGTGATGTAAGTATATTATTTAATAAGTGATCCGATGCTCACAGCAGCATCAGATTAGGTACATTGGCGGCAGGGAAGGAGGGGAGAATGGGACTTTACTGAGGAAGATGTGGATTGAGGCCTTTACATTCTAGATACTTAAGTCCATAGGATGACCCTGAGGCATGAATAACAACAATAATAATAATAATAATAGTTTTTGTTAAGCGCTATATGCCAAGCACTGTATTAGAGCTCACGTGAATACAAGCAAATCGGGCTGGACACAGTCTCTGTCCCACATGGGGCTCACACTCTCAATCCCCATTTTATAGACGAGGTAACTGAGGCACAGAGAAATGAAGTGACTTGTCCAAGGTCACACAGCAGACAAGTGGCGGAGATGGAATTAGAATCCATGACCTTCTGACTCCCAGGCCCGTGCTCTATCCACCATGCCTTGCTGCTTCTCTGATCACAAATACCAGATGGAAACTCTCCAATCCAAAGGACCGGGACTAGGATTTAAACCTCTCAGAAAGAAGAGGTGCATATGCCATTACCCAACATTCTCTCACATTATGGCACTAAATGGAACTGGAACGAATGTTGGAATTTCATTTAGCTCCCCAAAAGAAACACAGTCATTATGGGTGGCGTGGGAGTAAACAGCTGCAATGTAACTCCACTTTCCAGCACCTAAACGGTCCACATTTAACCTAATGCAATTTATGAAGGGATGGATTCTTCTAACCCTATGATATCTGTCTGCAACTGGAAGACCATTTCTGCTGCCGTTACATTTTAGTGAAGCACTTCTGCATCAAAAACATCACCAGTCAACAGCCCTTGAAGTGAGATCTTCAGCCTCCTCACCTGATCACAACACTGTTCGGCCTCCGTGCCAGACGATCAACTTCCTCCATTGAGATCTGGTCGATTTTGTTATAAACCTGAATCAGAAAAAGGGAGGGGGGAGGTGAAGGTCTTTGACGGGATGGGGAACAAAGTGTAAAGGACCAAATTTCTACATTACTGTCCATCTTTCTGCCGTCTCAGGGATGGAATAACCAACTTCAAGTGTTTGAAACCCCAAAAAGCTAATGGAATCCTATCACTCACACCCCAGAGCTGAGCTTTGGCTCCAAAAAACTGCTTTGGAAGGGAAGCTTCCCAAAAGAAAGCAGTGTTCAGATATGTGTCCTAGTTTCAAACGCAAATCTGAAATCTCTTTCAACTGCTTGTCCCAGGGATGAAGGAGAGGCCCTGTCTCTCAGTACCACAGACTCCTTGGAGTCTCTCTCCACACCCGCAATCCTCCCCCAACCCCGCTTCAGCAGCCCATTTACTAAGAGCCTTGGGGAGAAGCATGGTCGGAAGTTATCTGACAAAAAGGAGGTCCTTGTGAAAGAATGGCATCTCACAGGTAATCACACCACCCACTTACCCATCCCCAACCAGGGTGTTGGGTGTTACTCACATAAAGGCAGGGCATGTACACTCTATTTCCAACAATCACGTCAATAAACTCATCTGGGGAACAGTCTTCTCTGAAGAGGACTTCTGCATTGAAGATTTCTGAGGTGGCCAGAGTTAAGGCTACATCCGACACGGCAGGTGTTTGTTTTTGTTTTGTGTTTTTTTTTAATGGCACTTGCTCTACAAGTTAAAGAGGCTGGATGCAGTCCATGTCCCGCATGGGGCTCACGGTCTTAATTTCCATATTGCAGAAGAGGGAACCGTGGCACAGAGAAGTTAGTGACTTGTCCAAAGTCACAAAGCAGACAAGAGGCAGAGGCAGGATTAGAAACCAGGTCCTTCTGATTCCCAGGCCCGTGCTCTTTCCACCAGGCCACACAGCTTCTCAAACTTTCACCTGACTGCAGAACTGACAGGGCATGTTAAAGAACGACCATCGGAACTAAGGAAGAATAAGGGAAGCTGGGGGAGGCTAACCCAGTGTAACCTGTACTTCCTGGTGTTATACGTAGAAAATATTAGCCTCCAAAGGCTCCCCAGACCTTGGTGTCCTAAATATAGTTCACCAAGCATGTCTTACAATGCTTTTTTTTCCCCTCAAAACACCCAAATGCCATCAAGGGCTTTCTTGGCCTAGCAGTTCCCTTTTAGAAAACTCCCCCTTTAATACTATTGGGGTGCCATAGGGTTAAAAGATGGGTGACTGTGACTGGATTGAGAGACATCAAGGCCTAGACCTGAACTGTTCTTCATTTCCAAGGTCTATGTCTCCAGCAAATCACTCTACGGCCTTTGAGACAGCCCTGCTTTAAATGCTGTTAGTTTCTCTAAAATTTGTTAAAAAAAAAAAAAAAAAAAAGAATTTCATCAGGCCCATGATAAGGAAATGAGAGAAAAAGCAAGATTGGGAGAAGCCACAGGACACCTGCTACTGGGCAAAGGGGATTAGCATGGGGTCTGAGTGCCTGGTATCTCTGGTTAGACCGGAAATTCCTTCCGGGCAAGACCGTCACCTTATACTTTTATCTATTCCCAACACCATGTATGGTGCTTCTCCATACAAAGTGTATTCCACGTGGTTACTAACACCGAAATGGGCAATCTAAAGAAGGGAGAGCATTAAGAACTGATGGGTAAAGACCTAAAGAACAGATGCAAGCTCCTCGTGGATAGGGAACGGGTCTATCAGCTCTACTGTGTTGTTCTCTCCCAAGCGCCTAGTACGGTGCTCGGTACACGGGGAGTGCTCAATTAATATCGATTGCTATGGAAGCAAAAAATGATAGACAATGTGGGAAAGAATGGGTTTGGAATGCGTATTTCAAATTGAGGCATGAATTGCCTGGAAGACCAGGGCAGACATGCAAAGACTGCAGGAAAATTTCTACGCTTGGTTCAAGTCAGGCTACTTGGGGAGAAAGTGGGCCTCAGTGAAACTGTCAGATTTAATTTGGTTCATGCCCACACTAGAATTCAGTCTGCCTCACATATAAAAACCAACTCACTTGTCCAAGAAGAAGATACGGTGGAACTTCAAGGTATTTCACTAAGCGGTAATTTCACTGGGCAGTTCTGACTACCCAAGGTATGGTATCGATCAATGGTATTTACTGAGTGCTTACTGCATGAAGGGCACTGTTCTAAGAGCACAGAGTTGATAGAAACATTCCCTGACCAAAATTCATATACAGCCTAGAGGACTACTATCAGCTAAATGGCTCCTACTTTGGCCTCCGCTGCCTGTTCCGAATTCCAGATTCTGGAAATCCTTTCTAAAGGTGCCATGAGAAACCAAAGCACCAGGAGGCTTTTAGTAGCCTCTTCGGCCTTGTGGAAAAAACACTGCTCTGGGACCCAGGAGACCAAATCATGATAATCATCACCCTTATGGTATTTGTTAAGCACTTATTATGTGCTTAGCATTGTTCTAAACGCTAGTGTAGGTACATATTAATCAGCTCAGTCACATTCCTAGTTCCACATGAGGCTCACAGCTCAAGTATGAGGGAGAACTGGTATTCATTCATTCAATCGTACTGAGCGCTTACTGTGTGCAGAGCACTGTATTAAATGCTTGGTATTGAAATACCAGTGCGAATCCATCTAATCCCGGCTCTGCCACTTGTCAGCTGTGTGACTTTGGGCAAGTTGCTTAGCTTCTCTGTGCCTCAGTTACCTCATCTGTAAAATGGGGATTAAGACTGTGAGCCCCACGTGGGACATGGACTGTACCCAACCCGATTGCCCTAGTGCTTAGAACACTGCTTGGCACATAGTAAGCACTTAATATCATAATTATCATTATTATTATTCCCCTGCACAGGCTCTTGGTCCTGACATCCCAGTACCCGGCTTTTCATCCACTTTTCCCCAGGCGGCGAGCTCTGTCATCATCACGGGCTCTTGTGGCAGTGGAAAGAATTTTAGAGGTTATCATACCTGAACTCCTTGAGGGAAAGGATACTGTACTCATGAAGGATGAGCTGCACTAGTTTTTCAGAGCACTGGGTCAGTGTGACTGTGGAGTTAAAGGAGATTCCACCCCCTTTCTTTGGCTTGGAAAAAAAGCAAAACAAAAAAAGACGGATTGGTTGGAGTAGAGGGTTCACAGGGGAGCACCTATACCTTCTTTAAGTCGAGCACAAAGGAATGCAGAATGCTGAATGGCCCAGAAAATTCTCACCTTGAAGTAGATGTTAGGTTTGTATTTATTTAGTCGGATTCCTACTGATTCTAATTCCTTTTCCAACAGAGACCTGCAAAGATTGACAAACAAAATGCCCCTTTACTTAGTTCAGGGCAACGTGAGGGGCATGATTCAGGAAGTAGATTTGAGAGCATCTAAGCTACGACGCAATCCACCCCGGCAAGTGTGTCTGATGCCCCACGACCACCAACTACACTTTCCAAACACACCACCTAAGACCCTACTGCTCTTCGGGAAGAGACCAAAGAGCGCAAGCTCGTTGTGGGCAGGGAATGTGTCTACCAACTCTGTTTATATTATACTCTCCCAAGCGCTTAATACAGTGTTCTGCAAAGTCAGCGCTCAATAAATACCTCTGATTGATTCATTGGGGTTCAGCCTCTTCAGACAGAAAAACACTCCTGACATTCAAATCGATCAATGGTATTTACTGAGGGTTTAAGAGTGTCCTCAGTGCTCTATCAGGCTAATGGAAATAGCCACAGTGCAAATGCAGCGTGGATGTTGGCTATCAAACACCCCTGACCACTGCACATCTTGGAAGGGGGCGGGGGAGGGCCCGCAGTAGAAAGGATGTTCCAGGAAGGAACAGGAAAGGGGGCGAGGAAAGGAGTCGGTCACCACCAGGCCAAGTCCATAAATAACTACAGGGGAGCTGAGGAAACGATGTGACTCAGGTGGGAACCAAGTGGAGGAGGACGGTCCTCCCCTCAAGTCCGCCCCACTTTTCACCTTCACTTTTCCCTCTGGCTGTGCCCTGCACACCTGGACCTGGGCAAAAGATGGCCTCAACCTACCGCCTGCTTGAGTCTGGCCCTGGATTAAGTAACCCTAATGGTGGGAGGAGTTTAAGAAAAATCACTGCACCTCCCCAGACCTCATCCTCCAGTCGATAAATGGAGCAGCACAGCATTCCCTTGCTCGGCAGGGGGGAGGTGAAAAACCATCCACTTCCCACCTCTGACACTCCTGGCAAGCCATGCATGGTTTGGGTCCGCCCAGTTGACTCTCTCTCCTCTCCCTTTTCCCTCTTCTTTCTATCTCTCTCCACCCTGTGGGGAAGTCCAGGACTTTATCCACCTAGAGCAGATCCATCACACCGAGGGCCCCCTTTAGCTCGTCATTACCCAGCACCCCAAAATAAAGCCTTCTTCCCTACAACCACAAGCTGAAAGAGTTGCCTTCTCAGTCCCTCCCTTCAGCCCTGGCCCGAGGGATGAACGGCAAGGGACCAACGGGTTCCAAGGATGCCATTTGGGATTTGGAAGGGAAGGAAACCAAGCAAGGACAATGATTCCTGGAAGGTTGGGGTTTGCTGTGGAAGCTCAGATGCAGTCACAAGTGGGAGAAGCCCCTTGATGTGGAAAAACAGACTTCATCTAGGTTAAGATAGAGCCCCGGGTGGTGGAAATTCAATCTGGTTGTCCTTCCGTCTGAATCCCACCAAAAGCCATGCACCCGCTTGGCAGTCCGGCTGGGTCAACCCTTCAAAGGGACCGCGGTCGGCTGGGTTGTAACGTAGTCCCAAGCTCCTTAGCAAGATCTTCAGCAAGCAAAACCCAACCGATCAACCACCTTCCTGCTCCAGGGGTGATGTCCAAATACAACAGATTTGGTCCTTTCCGGGCGCATCAGAAATCCTGAACACGGGGAAACGGGAGTTCTCCCCCTTCCTCCCACTGGCCAGCACCCCGGGCGCCTGACACTTCTGCTCAAGAGGCGGCAACCTAGGACGGATCATTTGGCCGAGTCGGTGGGCCACCTCATCAGGAGGCCATGGCCGGGATCCTTGCACGCCTCTTCAGAGCCCGTCTTCAGGATCGGCGGCCTCTGCTTCACGCACTAACCTCTGAACTTCCCCCTTGGTGGCATCGAGCATCATGATGACGACGTCGGCGGTCCGAGCAACGGCGATTACTTGCCGGCCCCTGCCTTTCCCTGCAACGGGGAAGTGGAGCAGTTACACCCTCAGGGAAGGCCCGGACCTGGATCCCACAATACCTGCCCAGCTGCTCTGGGGACCCACTACCTCCATGGAAGACAGCTTTACTTTGGGGTCGAGACTTCAAAGCTGCTGACACTTCTCTCTCTCCTGACTGAAAAGAGAGGAGAGGAGGGGAAAGTCGGGGCACGGTCTTGCTCGGGTGGCTGGTCGGGCAGCCCAGGCGGTGCCTGGTCTCTTCTCAGACCCGAGAGGAGCCCGGCTCTAACACCTAGGAGCCGCACGCCTGTAGGGGAGCCTGTCCACCCCTGCGGGAGTTCAAAGACTCCAGAGCTGCCCAGCCTTTTGGCATTCACTCCATGCAATTCTGGCAGAACAGCTAACTCCTGATGAAGTTGTTCCTTGGGGATTCTGGGGACTTGAAGGGAGTGAAGGGATGCCTAGTAATGAGCTTGCCCTTCCCAGCCACCTCAAAAACAAGCTGGCCTCACTCTACAGTTAAAAAAAAATAAAACCATGCACACATGAACCATAATGCTTCAGAGTTCATTCATTTTTGAAAGTTCGTCTGGCGTTCATTAAGTGCTCATTCTGGGCACAGCACAGGGTTAAGGGCTGGGGGTTGATACAAAACACACACACACACACACACACACACACACAATCAGATACTGTCCCTGTTCTTCAAAAAGCTCATAATCAAGATGGGGGAAAGATGGTTGTAAAGAAAAGGGAAAATGAATGATAGAAAGCAAATTAAAGGCAACTGGACCATTTAAAGATACACGATTCATCAAATATTCGGAGCCAAGATAAAAGCGATCCTGTGGAATGAGCCTATCTCAATGTTCAGTTATAAGGAGGCCGAGGCAGAATGTGAGGAGATGCACTGACCAGGTCTGGATCATTTCCTGGGCAAGCAGGGTCTACGCCTGGACAGCGTCCCTTTCCAGCTTTCCCTTCCCAACCAGAGTGGCCTAGTGGAAAGACCCTGGGACTGGGAGTCAGAGGACCTGGATTCTAATCCCAGCTCTTCCAACTGCTTGATGTGTGACCTTGGGCAAGACTTGTCACTTCTCCTGTCCTCCCTCCTATCTAGACTGTGAGCTCCATGCAGGACAGGGACGGTGTCCAACCTGATTAACTTGTTTCTACCCCAATGCTTAGAACACTATTTGACTTGGTAAGTGGTTAACAAATACCATTAAAAAACAACCCCTGCCCAGTTCTGTTTAAATAGAAGTCATTTCCTCACCTTGTGCGGCACCTTCAATGATTCCAGGAAGATCTAACAGCTGGATGTTGGCTCCTTTGTACTGGAACAGAAGAAAGATGTCAGGAGTTGAGATGGGGGTACTGCTGAGCTCTCTGCTCAAAGGCCCTGGAAAGAGCCCCCCTAACACTCCACAAATCAGACACGGGACTCTGCCTTACGGTAACACTTTAGGACAAAATATTGCCATTACCCTCCCCGCTGAAGAATTACACTTGGCTTTCCAGAAACTTCTCTTCCACAGCTCTTAAAACCCGGAACAGCCGAACCGGCAGCATTTCCGCTTTAGCGGTCTAACCGTCACCCGGCTGTAGAGCCTGGCTTTCCAATCGCTCCGTCCGCTCAATCTGATGAAAGCACAGCCCGAGCACATGGTTTGGAAAACCCAATTTGTGTGCTCTTTGGCAATTCACCTTCATTGATTTCAACTTGAGCTAGGACCCTCTAATTTGGCCAGAGTCAGCACAAAGGACATCTTTTCACAAAACCCTTCTCCGGGAAGCTCAAACTACCCTGTGAAAGGCAACAGGTTGCTCTATTTGGGTTTAAAAAACAAAACAAAAAAACAAAACTCAAACTTTGTTTGGGACAAAAATCTGACACTCCAGTAATCCGGCCACTGAGACCAACCCTCGGCGAGTCGTCTTCTTGTTCCACCCAGGCCACCCTGCAGGGACCCGAGTCTCAGGAGTATAGCAGCTTGGCAAGCTCTGAGCTACCCCAACTAGACTGGAAGCTCGCTGTGGGTAGGGAATGTGTGCACCAATTCTGTTGTACTGTACTTTCCTCAGCGCTCCATATGGTAAGCGCTCAGTAAATACCTCTGACTGACTGGGCTGAGAAATACCAGCTGGGATCTGCCGAAAGGGCCTAAGTGCCGAGACCCATATGGCCACCCCGCTTCACGTTAGCTTTTGTTTCCAGTCTTCAGCCAGGCGGGGCTTACCTCAATGACCCCCGGGATACATGTCAGCGTGGTGAATTCATAGGATGCCGCTTCGCTGGCCGTGGAGGTCATCAAGCTCAGGAACGTGGACTGAAAATAAGACGGGGTCGTTTAAGAGGGCTGATGCCAAACAGTCTTGGGCTGGGAGCCCCTCGGGGGACAGGGACTGCGTCTCATTTGGTTATTCTGTATTCTGCCCCAGTGCTTGGCACAGAAAGAGCACTTAATGAATACCACTGGCACATAGTAAGCGCTTAAATACTATCTTTATTATTATTATTATTACCATTATTGTCATCATGTTTACCTGCAATCGGCCACACAGCTTTAGGGTGTCAGGAGGAAAAAGTCCTGTTTATAGTAACGGGGGTGGTGAAGATTCTGGGGATACAAGGCACATGCAGCTACCTTATGAAGGGCCAGAGATTGATGCGTGAACCCAAGAAGGAATGGATCACCAGGTGCATTAAGCACATTTTCCAAAGTGTATTAAGTGTATTTTTCCAGGCGCATTGAGGGCATTTTGCCTGCGTTTTAGAGAGAGTGCTCTCTCTTCACTTAACCTCCAACCACTTGTGGATGGACAGCATTCTTTCCTCTTACTAGGCACCTCAGACCCGCCGAGGAACGGAAATAAAGACAACAAAGGGCAGAGACTGCCCCCTTCCTCACCCCCCGCCCCTCTCAGTATGGGAATCGGAATGTTTAGGAACCCCAAGATAATCTCCCACTCTGCTCCACACTGATCAAGCCCTTCTTAGGGTGAGATAACCAGCCCAAGCCTCTCCATTTTAGCACAGTGTCAAGAGGCCTCCCTCAAATTACCTGAGCATTGACAAACAGGGCCCCGTTGAAAGAAGTCAGCGATTATTTAGGTTGGAAAAGTGGTGGGTAATATCTATAGGCATGAGACTGGGGCCCATTGGCTTATAGATTTGAGATCTGCAAAATCAAACTATGCCAACATCCCTGCCAAGTCTGGATAGTCCTTTAGTACCCCGAGCCCACCATGTTAAAACCGGGTGACTAAGTGCAGGAGCTGGGGCGCTATCATACTCAGGAAGGGGGCTGAGACTCTGAGATCGCCTACCGGGATGTACACAGCCCATGCAGATGCCACGTGTGCATAAATCCTCGCACACACAAAGTGGCTCTGAGTCCTGGACCTGGTCACTGGAGCCTCGGAGCTGAGCTCGGGCCAGGCCAGGCAGGAATCAGGACCGGGGAGGGGCCACGGCTGGGTGGACGGAGAATCTGGGGCTGATTGCCAGAGAATATAATTACGTGTTCTCCATCTCGCCTCAGAACAGAACAAGGGGAACTGGATTAAAGGACAAGAGGGCTGAATATTCAGCATAGGGAAGAATTTGGGTTAGATATTTGACCAGATTTCTGAAATTTCTTTCTAAAGCAACCGTCCTGCCTGAAGGTGGGAAGGATTAGTTTCTTGGAAACCTTACCTGTTTTTCTATTTTAAAGGGTCAAAAAAACCCAAAATGCCCAAATAAAATTGTTTCCCCCACCCCCACCCCCGACCCTCCCTCTCTCCAGAAATAAGTGCGATCACCAACCTTCCCCACAGAAGGAAAACCGATCAGTGCCACTCGGGCATCTCCAGATTTCATCACGTCGAAGCCTTCTCCTTTGGCCGAGGCAGATTTGGAGGGTTCCAGGAGCTGAGCTCGGTACTTGGCAAGTTTCGCCTTCAGCAAGCCGAGGTGGTACTCGGTAGCTAAAGATCACAAAACCGGATGTTGAAGATGAAGCGACCCCATAAAGGTCTTAACCCGAGGTCTGACCGGTCACTCTGGGCATCGCTGGAAATCCTTAAACAGACTCAAGGCAGGCAACGCGGGAAGGTTTTCGGCGGCAGACCCCGGGGGGCAGACGACCAGTTCAAACTACAGTTCTAGTCAAGCGTCTCTCGCCTGACGTAATTATATATTATAAATTACTGATTGATATTAATCTACCTTCCCCTCTAGACTAACGGCTCGTTACGGGCAGGGAACGTGTCTGCTAATTCTGTTGTGCTGTACTTGCCCAAATGCTTAGTATAGTGCTCGGCACATAATAAGCGCTCAATAAATACCATCGATTGATTATCTGGACTTCAACTGCTGCCAATTATTAACCCTAAACTTCTCATGAGATGAGAGAAAGAACTGCCTTGGGTCTCCTTGAGATTCCTGACTCAAAACCTCAAGCTGACTCCTCATTCCCTGACAATTTACAGTTCACATGGGTCAAACTTCAAATGTCAATTTTCTCTTGGCAATCTTTTACCAGTTAAGCCTCCTTGTTCCTCTCCAAACACCGCCTCCTTTAATGAGGAGACAAATAGTTATAAGACTTGATAGTGAGCAGAAATGCCAGAGCGCTCAAGAATGACAGGGTGGAGAAATGAAGGAGGCAAAACTAACCCACACCTTGTCCCATAAGCAGGGGCAGTTTCCACTTCAGCATCAACCCATTTCCATCCCGTCTAGCAACTTTAAAAGAACCAGTAATGAATTCTCGCCCCGAAACACCTTGTCAACTGGACAGCGTTCAAATCTTCATAATCCCCCCACCCTCTTGCTTGTTACTTATTGAGGACTTTTTCAATTCAGGCCAAAGTCTTTAACAGGCCTCAGCCAATTATATTTCCCGAGTGTTTACTGTACCAAGAACTTTGGGAGTGTACGACACAACAATAAACACACTCCTTGCCCACAGCGAATTCACAGTCTAGAGCGGGAGAGGGGCATTAATATAAATAAATTACAGATATGTACACAGAGCAGTGAGGCTCAGCGGAAAGAGCCCGGGCTTGGGAGTCAGAGGTTATGGGTTCAAATCCCAGCTCTGCCACTTGTGAGCCATGTGACTGTGGGCAAGTCACTTCACTTCTCTGTGCCTCAGTTACCTCATCTGTAAAATGGGGATTAACTGTGAGTCTCACGTGGGACATCCTGATGACCCTGTATCTACCCCAGTGCTTAGAACAGTGCTCTGCACATAGTAAGCCCTTAACAAATACCAACATTATTATTATTATTATTATTATTATTATTATAAGTGCTGCAGGGCTGGGGGAGGAAAGTGGTGAATAAAGGGAGCAGGTCAGGGTGACGTAGAAAGGAGTGGTAAAAGATCAAAAGAGGGCTTAGTCTGGGAAGGGACGGTGTTCCGGGCCAGAGGCAGGATGCGGGTGAGAGGTCCGCAGCGAAACAGACAAGACCGAGGCACAGCGAGTAAGTTGGCATTAGAGGAATGAAGCGTGCTGGCTGAGTTGTAGCGAGAGAAGTGAAGCAGTGTGGCTCAGTGGAAAGAGCCTGCGCTTCGGAGTCATAGGTCATGGGTTCTACTCTCAGCTCTGCCATGTGTCAGCTTAACCTAACTTCTCTGTGCCTCAGTTACCTCATCTGTAAAATGGGGATGAACTGTGAGCCTCATGTGGGACGACCTGATTAGTATCTCCCCCAGCGCTTAGAACAGTGCTCTGCACATAGGAAGCGCTTAACAAATACCAATATAATTATTATTGTAGTACTGTTCTCTCCCAAGCACTTAGTACAGTGCTCTGCACACAGTAAGCGTTCAATAAATATAATCGAATGGAAGTGAGATGGGAGGGGGGTTTGGTATTCATTCATTCAATCGTATTTACTGAGCGCTTACTGCATACAGAGCATTGTACTAAGCGATTGGAGGCCTGCTATCTGCCTGTCTCCTTTCCAGTGTGTCTGTCCCTCCCCCGCCTCTCCTCCATTTCCAAGCAGCTCTCGGGGCTTACTTAAACTGTAAGCTCACTGTGGGCAGGGAACGTGGCCACCAAATCTACCGAGTGATACTCTCCCAAGCGCTCAGGGAAGCAGCATGGCAGGGTGGCTAGAGCCCGGGCGTCGGAAGGTCATGGGTTCTAATCCCGGCTCTGCCCCTTTTCTGATGGGTGACCTCGGGCAAGCCATTTTACTTCTCTGTACCTTGACTGCGCATCTGAAAAATGGGGATTGAGACTGTGAGCCTCACAGAGCCCAAGGGGGTACACCCGACCCAATTTGCTTGTACGCAACCCAGCGCTTAGCACAGCTCCTTAGTAAGCTCCTTGTGGGCAGGGAACATGTCTGCCAAATCTACCGAGTGACACTCTCCCAAGCGCTCAGAGAAGCAGCGTGGCTCAGTGGCAAGAGCCCAGGCTTGGGAGTCAGAGGTTGTGGGTTCTAATCCCGGCTCCGCCACTTGTCAACTGTGTGACTTTGGGCAATGTCACTTCAATTCTCTGTGCTTCAATTACCTCATCTGTAAAATGGGGATTAAAACCGTGAGCCCCACATGGGACAACCTGATGATCTTGTATCCCCCCAGCGCTTAGAATAGTGCTTTGCACATACTAAGCGCTTAACAAATACCACCATTATTATGTCACTTGACTTCTCGGTGCCTCAGTTCCCTCATCTGTAAAACGGGGATTAAAACTCGTGAGCCCCACGTGGGACAACCTCATCACCTTGTATCCTCATCCAGTGCTTAGTACAGTGCTTTGCACATAGTAAACGCTTAACAAATACCATCATTATTAGTAGTAGTACGGCCTCCCCACGTTGTCAGGTAGCGCTCAATACACAGCTGGGAAGGGAAGGGAGGGGAGAAGCGTGGGCCGTGGAAGGCGCCGGGGACACCCGGGTCCCAGCTCTGCCGCTAGCCAGCTGTGTGACTTTGGGCAAATCACTTCCCTTCTCTGGGCCTCAGTTCCCTCCTCTGTAAAATGGGGATGAAGACTGTGAGCCCACCGTGGGACAGCCTGATCGCCTTGTATCTGTCCCAGCGCTTAGAACAGTGCTTTGCACATAGTAAGCGCTTAAATACCACCATTAAGTCACTTGACTTCTTGGTGTCCCAGTTCCCTCATCTGTAAAACGGGGATTAAAACCGTGAGCCCTACGTGGGAGAACCTGATCACCTTGTATCCCCCCCCAGTGCTTAGCAGAGTGCTCGGCACATAGTAAGCGCTTAACAAATACCACCATTAAGTAACTTGACTTTTCTGTGCCTCAGTTCCCTCCTCTGTAAAATGGGGATGAAGACTGTGAGCCCCACGTGGGACAACCTGATCACCTGTAACCCTCCCAGCGCTTAGCAGAGTGCTCTGCACATAGTAAACGCTTAACAAATACCACCATTACTAAGTCATTTGGCTTCTCGGTGCCTCAGTTCCCTCCTCTGTAAAATGGGGATGAAGACTGTGAGCCCCACGTGGGACAACCCGATTCCCCTGTGTCTACCCCAGCGCTTAGAACAGCGCTCTGCACATAGTAAGCGCTTAACAGATACCCACATTATCAAGTCACTTCACTGGGCCTCGGTGACCTCCTCTGTAAAATGGGGATGAAGCCTGGGAGCCCCACGTGGGACAACCTGAAGACCCTGTATGTCCCCCAACGCTTAGAACAGTGCTCTGCACATAGTAAGCGCTCAACAGATACCCACATTATCAAGTCACTTCACTGGGCCTCGGTGATCTATTGAATGACCTCATCTGTAAAATGGGGATGAAGCCTGGGAGCCCCACGTGGGACAACCTGATGACCCTGTATGTCCCCCAGCGCTTAGAACAGTGCTGCGCACATAGTAAGCGCTTAACCGATGGCACCATTAATTATATTTATTTTCTCCAGCGGCCTGCGGGGGAGAGGCCTGGGCGGCGGCGACCCTCACCCTTGTTCTTCTGGGTCCGGGCGATCTCCTTCTCGATCTCGGCGATCTTCTCCAGGATGCCCATGGCGCCGCGCCCGCCCCGAGCCCGGGGGGGGGGGGGCAGAGACACGGACAGAGACACTCGGAGAGACCCAGAGAGACAGCGAGAGACGGCGGATGGTCCTGCCGGCCGCCGCGGCCGGCACCGGAAACCGACGCCCAAACCCGTCCGCCCCCCACTTCCGTCCCCTCCCTTCCGCCCCATCCCCCGACTTCCGCCCCCGTGCTCCTGCTTCTATGTCCGGCCGGGGGACGCAGCGCGCCGCCCCCCGCGCTCCGGGTTCCGCCCGCCGCGCCGGCCCCCCCCCCCCAGGAAATTCTTTCCCGGTGCTCTCACGGATAGCATCATCATAGTGGTAGGATTTGTTAAGCGCTTACTACGTGCAGAGCACTGTTCTAAGCGCTGGGGGGGATCCAGGGTCATCAGGTTGTCCCACGGGAGGCTCACATCTAAATAGAGGTGGTAATAATAATATTTGTTAATAATGTTGGTATTGGTTAAGCGCTTACTCTGTGCAGAGCACTGTTCTAAGCGCTGGGGGAGATCCAGGGTCATCAGGTTGTCCCACGGGAGGCTCCCATCTACATAGAGGTGGTAATAATATTTGTTAATAATAATAATGTTGGTATTTGTTAAGCGCTTACTCTGTGCAGAGCACTGTTCTAAGCGCTGGGGGACATACGGGGTCATCAGGTTGTCCCACGGGAGGCTCACAGTCTTCATCCCCATTTTACAGAGGAGGGAACTGAGGCCCAGAGAAGTGAAGTGATAATAATGTTGGTATTTGTTAAGTGCTTACTCTGTGTAGAGCACGGTTCTAAGCACTGGGTAGATACAGAGTAATCAGGTTGTCCCACGTGAGGGTCACAGTCAATCCCTATTTTACAGAGGAGGGAACTGAGGCCCAGAAAAGTGAAGTGACTTGCCCACAGTCACACAGCTGACAAGGGGCAGAATCGGGATTCAAACCCATGACCTCTGACTCCCAACCCCGTGCTCTTTCTACTGAGCCACATTGCTTCCCATGTTGGTATTTGTTAATACAAATACCTGAACCCATGACCTCTGGCTCCCAACCCCTGCTCTTTCCACTGAGCTACGCTGCTTCCCATTTTGGTATTTGTTAAGTGATTACTATGTGTAGAGCACTATTCTAAGCACTGGGGTAGATACAGGATAATCAGGTTGTCCCACTTGAGGCTCACAGTCTTAATCCCCATTTTACAGAGGAGGTAACTGAGGCACAGATGCCCACAGTCACACAGCTGACAAGGGGCAGAGTTGGGATTCAAATCCATGACCTCTGACTCCCAAGCCCAGGCTCTTTCCACTGAGCCACGCTGCTTCTATGTCCGCATCTACTTTACCCTGGGCACATCTCCAGTTACAGCTCTTTAGGGTGAACCAAAACTCAGATTACCAGAAATAATCGGGTGAGAGGGAGATTTGGGGGGCTGGAAAAGTCCCAGTGGTGCCTTTCAGGGTGGTGTTTGTTGTCTTCCACTGAGTGGGTCAGGCCTGTGACTCCTGGCCCCTCCTTGTAGAAAGAATTCCCTTTCTTTCCTTCCTTCTCCCTTCCTTAATTCCACCCCTTTCTCTTTCTCTCTTTCCTTTCTTTCCCTCCCTTTCTTCCTTCCCTTTTCTCTCTCCTTCCTTTCTTCCCTTTCTCTCCTTCCTTTCTTCCTTCCCTTTTCTCTCTCCTTTCTTCCTTTTCTCTCCTTCCCTTCTTCCTTCTCTTTCTCTCCTTCCTTTCTTCCTTCCCTTTTCTCTCTCTCCCTTTCTTCCTCCCCTTTTCTTTCTCTCCATCCTTTCTTCCTTCCCTTTTCTCTCTCTCCTTCCTTTCTTCCTTCCCTTTTCTCTCTCTCCTTCCTTTCTTCCTTCCCTTTTCTCTCTCTCCTTCCTTTCTTCCTTCCCTTTCTTTCCTTTTCTTTCTCTCCTTCCTTTCCTTTCCTTTTCTTTCTCTCCTTCCTTCCTTTCTTCCTACCCTTCCTTTCTTTCCTTTTCTTTCTTTCCCTTTTTTCCTTTCTTCTTTTCTATTGAGCACCTACTGCATGCAGAGTACTGTATGAAGCGTTTGGTAGGATACAATATAACAATAAACAGACACATTCCCTGCCCACAATGAGCTCAGGGTCCAGAGGGAGAGACAGACATTAATAAAAACACATTACAGAGACGGCTCCAGTGCGAGTCACTAATAATAAAAACAATTGTATTTGTTAAGGACTTACTCACTTCACCCCCCAGCTCATGTTTCTTCCTTAGGTCAACCTAATCACTGTGACTCACTCTTGTCTCTACCACCTCCAAACCCTTCACTCACCCTTCCTCCTGCCTGGAAGTCCCTCCCTCTTAAATCCACTGATCAAGGCTTTGCCCATTTTCAAAGTCCTTCTGAAATTACATTTCCGCCATGAGGTCCTCCATCATCATTAATTTCTCCACACACCCACCCCCTTAGCACTTCGGCTCCATCTGTGCTCTAGTGTACTCACAACCACCTGTAACATTTCTGAAAATACTAATATTTCAAATCAATGGTATTTTTAAGCACTTACTCTGCATCGTGCACTGTATTAAGAGCTTGGCAAAGTACAATACAATAATAATAAAGGATGGTATTTAAGCGCTTACTATGTGCCAAGCACTGTTCTATTCATTCAATAGTATTTATTGAGCGCTTACTATGTGCAGAGCACTGTACTAAGCGCTTGGGATGAACAAGTCGGCAACAGATAGAGACAGTCCCTGCCGTTTGACGGGCTTACAGTCTAATCGGGGGAGACGGACAGACAAGAACAATGGCACTAAACAGCGTCAAGGGGAAGAACATCTCATAAAAACAATGGCAACTAAATAGAATCAAGGCGATGTACAATTCATTAACAAAATAAATAGGGTAACGAAAATATATACAGTTGAGCGGACGGGTACAGTGCTGTGGGGATGGGAAGGGAGAGGTGGAGGAGCAGAGGGAAAAGGGGAAAATGAGGCTTTAGCTGCGGAGAGGTAAAGGGGGGATGGCAGAGGGAGTAGAGGGGGAAGAGGAGCTCAGTCTGGGAAGGCCTCTTGGAGGAGGTGATTTTTAAGTAAGGTTTTGAAGAGGGAAAGAGAATCAGTTTGGCGGAGGTGAGGAGGGAGGGCGTTCCAGGACCGCGGGAGGATGTGACCCAGGGGTCGACGGCGGGATAGGCGAGACCGAGGGACGGCGAAGAGGTGGGCGGCAGAGGAGCGGAGCGTGCGGGGTGGGCGGTAGAAAGAGAGAAGGGAGGAGAGGTAGGAAGGGGCAAGGTGATGGAGAGCCTTGAAGCCTAGAGTGAGGAGTTTTTGTTTGGAGCGGAGGTCGATAGGCAACCACTGGAGTTGTTTAAGAAGGGGAGTGACATGCCCAGATCGTTTCTGCAGGAAGATGAGCCGGGCAGCGGAGTGAAGAATAGACCGGAGCGGGGCGAGAGAGGAGGAAGGGAGGTCAGAGAGAAGGCTGACACAGTAGTCTAGCCGGGATATAACGAGAGCCCGTAATAGTAAGGTAGCCGTTTGGGTGGAGAGGAAAGGGCAGATCTTGGCGATATTGTAGAGGTGAAACCGGCAGGTCTTGGTAACGGAAAGGATGTGTGGGGTGAACGAGAGGGACGAGTCAAGGATGACACCGAGATTGCGGGCCTGCGGGACGGGAAGGATGGTCGTGCCATCCACGGTGATGGAGAAGTCTGGGAGCGGACCGGGCTTGGGAGGGAAGATGAGGAGCTCAGTCTTGCTCATGTTGAGTTTTAGGTGGCGGGCCGACATCCAGGTGGAGATGTCCCGGAGGCGGGAGGAGATGCGAGCCTGAAGGGAGGGGGAGAGAACAGGGGCGGAGATGTAGATCTGCGTGTCATCTGCGTAGAGATGGTAGTCAAAGCCGTGAGAGCGGATGAGTTCACCGAGGGAGTGAGTGTAAATGGAGAACAGAAGAGGGCCAAGAACTGACCCTTGAGGAACTCCAACAGTTAAAGGATGGGAGGGGGAGGAGGCTCCAGCGTAGGAGACCGAGAATGATCGGCCAGAGAGGTAAGAGGAGAACCAGGAGAGGACAGAGTCCGTGAAGCCAAGGTGAGATAAGGTATGGAGGAGGAGGGGATGGTCGACAGTGTCAAAGGCAGCAGAGAGGTCAAGGAGGATCAGAATGGAGTAGGAGCCATTGGATTTGGCAAGAAGGAGGTCACGGGTGACCTTAGAGAGAGCAGTCTCGGTAGAGTGGAGGGGACGGAAGCCAGATTGGAGGGGGTCTAGGAGAGAATGGGAGTTAAGGAATTCTAGGCATCGATTGTACGGAAGCCAGATTGGAGGGGGTCTAGGAGAGAATGGGAGTTAAGGAATTCTAGGCATCGATTGTAGACGACTCGTTCTAAGATTTTGGAAAGGAAGGGTAGTAGGGAGATAGGACGATAACTGGAGGGGGAAGTGGGGTCAAGAGCGGGTTTTTTTAGGATGGGGGAGACGTGGGCGTGTTTGAAGGCAGAGGGGAAGGAGCCCTTGGAGATTGAGTGGTTAAAAATAGAAGTTAAGGAAGGGAGGAGGGCAGGGGTGATGGTTTTAAGAAGGTGAGAGAAGTGCTGGTGTAGATTCAAGGTTATCAGGTTGTCCCATGTGGGCTCCCAGTCCTAATCTCCATTTTATAGATGAGGGAACTGAGGCACAGAGAAGTGAAGTGACTTGCCCAGGGTCACACAGCAGACCACAGAGTTGGCAGCAGCAATTCCGGCTCACAAGGAGCTTACAGTCTACAGGGGGAGAGAGACATTAAAAAAGATTACATGTAGGGGAAATAGTATATTTAAATAATATTTACCTAATTACCGTGGGGCTGCTGCATTCTCTGTTCTTGAGCACTCACACATCCACATACCCAATTTTCTTTCTTCCCCTTCTCTGTAAATTATTTCTGTCTTCTGTCTTCCTTGCTATATTGTAGCGTGGCTCAGAGAAGCAGCATGGCTCAGTGGAAAGAGCCCGGGCTGGGGAGTCAGAGTTCATGGGTTCGAATCACAGCTCTGCCACTTGTCAGCTGTGTGACTGTGGGCAAGTCACTTAACTTCTCTGTGCCTCAGTTCCCTCATCTGTAAAATGGGGATCAACTGTGAGTCTCACGTGGGACAACCTGATTCCCCTGTCTACCCCAGCGCTTAGAACAGTGCATTGCACATAGTAAGCGCTTAACAAATACCAACATTATTATTATTATTGAGTGTCTACTACCGCACTTTACCAAGTGCGTAGTTCAGTGCTCTGCACAGAGAAGGTGCTCAAGAAATACTATTCTTTGATTTGCTGGGAGAGAGCCCCTCACTCACTCATTAGGCCTTGAACCCCTTCAAGAACTTAAGGGCTAGAAGAACAAGGAGGGGAAAGTCAAAAATCAACTACCTATACAACTACCTTTCTACTTTATTTCTGGGTGCCTAGCACATCCTCAACAACAGTAGCTGTTGGAGAAGCAGCACAGTGTAGTGGATAAAGCACGGGCTTGGGAGTCAGAAGGACCTGGGTTCTAATCTGCCGCTTGTCTGCTGTGTGACCTTGGACAAGGCACTTGACTTCTCTGGATCTCATTTACCTCATCTGTGAAATAGGGATTAAGACTGAGAGCCTCTCGTGGGACAGAGGCTGTGTAAAACCTGATTAACTTGTATCTACCCTAGTGCTTAAAACAGTGCTTGCCACTTAACTACCATTATAATTATTATTATTATTCTCTCGCTCTTCCTGTTTAATTCCTAGACAATGACCAAGCTCTTAGGGGCAGAATCAGAGAGGTGGGAGCATGCTATGGTGATGTAGGAACAGGACTCCCAATTCAGATGTTTGTTTCTATACTATTTAAGTGCTTATTCTGTGCCAGGCACTGTACTAAGCGCTGGAGTAGACACAAGTGAATCAGGTTAGACACAGTCCATGTCCCATATTTGATCCCCATTTTACAGATGAGGGAACTGAGGCACAGAAAAGTAAAATGACTTGCCCAAGGTCCCACAGCAGACAGATGGAGGAGCCAGAATTACATCCCAGATCCTTCCACCTCCCAGGCCCATGCTCTATCCACTAATAATAATTATGGTCTTTGTTAAGCGCTTACTATGTGCCAAGCACTGTTCTAAGTGCTGGGATAGATACGAGGTAGTGAGGTTGTCCCACGCGGGGCTCACATTCTTAATCCCCATTTTACAGATGAGGTAACTGAGGCCTAGATAAGTGAAGTGACTTTTCCAAGGCCACACAGCAGACAAGCGGTGGAGCGGGGATTAGAACCCCACTAGGCCACACTGCTTCTCTTCAGATGACCTGGAGCCTCTCCTCAGCTCTTAGTACGGCCTCCGGAGCTCCATGGAGGTTTAGCACAATAAAACTTAAGCAATTTAGGACAGAAGTGAAGTGATTTTCCCAAGGTCACACAGCAGACAAGCAGCGGAGCGGGGATTAGAACCCCAGGAGGCCACGCTGCATCTCTTCAGATGTCCTGGAGCCTCTCCTCGGCTCTTAGTACGGCCTCCGGAGCTCCAGGGCGGTTTGGCACAATAAAGCTTAAGCAATTTAAAGCCCATGTCCCAAACCCTAAACTTCCTCGCTCTTCCTCCTTCCCGTCACCAAGACCTGGCTCAGTCTGGCTGATGTCACTGCTGTTCTCTCCAGAGAACATCTCCTCTCCCCACAGCTCAGCTTCTCACCGTCCTCCCCCGGCTCTCTCGTTTCTTTGATCTCATCTTTCTCACCAACCTCTTGTCCACGACCTCCCTCTGGCCTGAAAATCCCTCCCTTTCAAACGACAGACAACCACTCTCCCCGTCTTCAAAACTTCATTAAAATCACATCTTCTCCAAGAGGCTTTCCCCAATTAAGCCTTCATTTCTCTTTCTCCCTCTCCCTTCCATAATAATGATGGTATTGTTTTCATTAGCACCAAAAATGCCACTGACTGGCATAATGATCCCAGAATTCATTATTCTTTCGATGTCCACTTGGGAATCCATGCCATCATATGATTGGCAAATCGCTATTTCTTTAGAATAATAATAATTGTATTTAACTGCTTACTATGTGCCAGGCACTGTTCTAAGCGCTGCGGGGGTAATACAGGATGATCAGGTTGTCCCACGTGGGGCTCACAGTCTTAATCCCCATTTTACGGATGAGGTCGCTGAGGCCCAGAGAAGTGACTTGCCCAAAGTCACACAGCTGACAAGCAGTGGAGCAGCGATTAGAACCCATGATCTCTGACTCCCAAGCCCGAGCTCTTTCCACCGAGCCATGCTGTCACCTCTGTACATGGATCTGTACCCTAAGCACTTGATAGTCACCCCATCCTCAGCCACCAGCACTTATCTTAGTTCAGCGATTTTAAAATCCATCTCCTGCTAGAGACTGTGAGCTCCTTGGGGCAGGGAAAGTGTCTACCTGCTCTGTTTAATTGAATTTTTCCCAAGTACTTAGTGCAGCGCACTGCACAAAATAGACATTCAAATACCGATGATTGATTACCCCTTCCTTAAGGAACTGACTTTACAGCAAGGGAACCATAGATTCTTCCACCAGTCCTCTTCTTTAGCCCACAAACACGGCTAAGCCATGATCTTCTGATGACAAAGGACCTGGGTTCTAATCCCACCTCTGCCATACGTTGTGTGTGACCTTGGGCAAATCACTTCACTTCTCTGTGCCTCAGTTACCTCACAATGAGGCTTAATACCATGGGACAAGGACTGTGTCCAACCTGATTAGCTTGTATCTACCCCAGTGCTTAGTACAACGCTTGGCACATAGCAAGCGCTTAACAGATACCATTAAAAAAAAAAAATCCACCAAAGGATGTACTGACCTGTTCCATTACCGATCCGCTCTCTCATCTTAGAGATGTCCCTGGACAGCAACCGGACTCTAGTCTACCCCTCCCCGCTCCAACAGCCCCATCAGAAGCCCCCTTCACATTTCAAGTGTTCAGCCAGTGCCCTCATCTCCCTTTTGCCCCCCTCATCAACAAGATCAAAGCCATCAAATGTGAGTTGGTGAAAACACAATGAAAATGAGCCAGCTGAGTCCCTGGCCTCTAGGAACCCATAACCTAAAATGAGGGGCGGGGGGGAAAGGGGAACAAGAGACACATAAATATCCAAAAAACCTCCACCTTTTAAAAACTGCACATCCACAATCGCATAAGTGAACCATTTTTAAAATTCCAAACTGCAATATTCTCACAGCCTCCCCTTCCTCTTTCAACTTTCTCTTTAGTTTCCTTCTACTGGTAAGTCTACTGTCTTTGGCTTGCATCTGATTTTCTAATCAATCAATCATTGGTATACATTGAGGCCTTATTGTGTGCAGAGCGCTCTATTAAGCATAATACTTTCAGAACTCCCCACGGTCACTGGTACTGTTGAACCTTCCTCGAAAGCTTTCCGGTCTTGACTTTGAGGGCACAATATTATTGTGTTGGTGCTTCCTCGCTGTTCACTCCACTTCTGATTCTTTTTTCTTCTCCTCACATCTTTCTCCTGCACCAACATCGCCCAATGTCTAAAGCCAGCCCTGCTTCTGGGGTGGGAAGGGTTACAGTGTGAGTGAGAGATAGGAAAGCCAGGAAGGGCAAAGTTGGGTGAGAAGATGAGAATCTGAGGTTTAGACTCATGAAGTGCTGGCGGGACATCCAAGTGGAGTTGTGCTGGAGGCGAGGGGAGATGGGAAATGGTGGATTTGGTGATAAATTGGGGTTAGACCAGGTAGAATTGGGGGAGACAGCGTAGAGGCGGTAGCTGAAACCAAGCAAGCAAATGAGCCTCTGAGTGAATGTCGAGTGAGACAAGTAGAGGACCCCAGAAAGAACCTTGCTGGTCACCCATAATCAGGGGAAGAGAGGAGGAAATTGAGCCAGAGAATGAGACAGTGAAAGAGCAGTCAGTGAAGCCTACAAACCAAACAGACTAACAGGTTGGTGAAACTGAGGTCTGAAAGTGTTAGAAGGAGGGACTGGTCCAGTGTCCAATGCAACTGAGAGATGGAAGATTAGGCCAGAACGAACCTCATCTGTCTCCTTCAAAACCTCACTTCTACCCATTTCCTCCTTGAAGCGTTCCCTACTCCCTCCCCAGGTCACTGTGAAGGTGAAATGAATTAGCCCACACGCTGGGGTTAGGCCATCAGTGGTGAGGGCTTTGGACCTTAAAACCACCTAGGTCGCCTCCCTTGGTGGAGAGGGTCGGCAGGAATCCCGCAAATATCTGGTTGGCGCTGTTGGTAAAGACCTCAGGGGCTCCCCGGCCAGTGTCAAAACAGCACGACAGAGCCGTGGGCTGTTGGGAGACAACAGCAGTGGCCGACAAACCGATCAGCGTAGTCACCGGGAGGGAGGTCACCCTGAAACAGCGGCCCACCCTGCAGCCATCAAACCCTTCCTCACAGCTAGTGTCTTCTTCTACACCTTCAAGGTGTGGCATGCTTGTCGGTGGCATGAGGTCTTTTCTACCCTACCTACTTTGAGAAGCAGTGTAACCTAGTGGGCAGAGAGGATGGGCCTGGCAGTCAGAAGGACCTGGGCTCCAATCCCTGCTCCACCACTTGTCTGCTGTGTGACCTTGGGCAGGTCACTTTACTTCTCTGAGCCTCAGCTACCTCATCTGTAAAATGGGGATTAAGAGTGGGAGCCCAATGTGGGGCACGGATTGGGTCCAACTTGAGCTCAGTATATACCTGGCATACAGGAAGCGCTTCACAAGTACGGTAATTATTATCATTATACCCAATCTACATCTCCGGCCCTGATCTCTCTCCCTCTTTGCGGTCTTGCATCTCCTCCTGTCTTCCAGACATCACTTCTTAGATGTCCTCCTGTCACCTCAAACTTACTATGTGTCTAAAATGAAAATTATCTTCCCACCCAAACCCTGTCCTCACCCTTTCTCATCACTGTAGACAGCACCACTATCCTTCCTGTCTCACAAGCCCATGTCCTTGGCGTTATCCTTGACTCCTCTCACTCAACGCACATATTCAATCCATCACTAAATTCCGTCAATTCGACCTTCACAACATCACTGCCCAGATCACTTGTCTACAAAAACGTTCAGGCCATGTTTCCCCACTGTTCAAGAAACTCCAGTAATTGCCCATCCACCTCCACCTCAAACAAAAACTCCTTGCCACTGGCTCTAAAGCACTCAACCGCCTTGCCCCCTCTCCTACCTAAACAGCTGCCCCTATTGACAAAGAAAAAGGACAAATTATGTGAACTTCAAAAAAAAAACAACTTCACAATGCTTTCTGTTTTTGCATCAAATAATCTGGTACATGTGATGGCTCAGGATGCATTATGTGGAAATTAAAACAGTAAAATAGTTTGACGAGTTCTCTCACTTTAATAGAGCCCATTCCCTTCTTTGCATCACAGGTTTTTTACAATATGAAAAACAGTAAAATCAAGTTGCTGAGAGTCAAAAAGGGGGGCTTTGCCACCAAACAGTGGTTAAAATGTTCCTGATATTTCAACCTGATTAAATTCCACTTTAAAAATCAGCCTCTTCCTCTCTCACATGTAATTTAAAATTGGCTGCCTCTGAGAAGTTAAATTTAAAGATAAACCAAATGGCATTTGACGGTGAGTGAAATACCCTGCTGAAAACAAGTACTGATGATGAGGAGAATGGTGTGGGGTGAGGGGGAGGTGGGAGCCAGGAGACAATGGGTAACCAGACTGAACTGAATTAACTCTGGTACCAAAGCCAATCCTACTTGGGAAACTGCAGAGACGGTTCCAAGTTGCTCAATTGTAACTACCCTACATGCCATGACCATCACAAATCCAATGATTACTTCCTGTAAAAAAAATTTGCTTTTGTTTACAAAATAGAACGCAATCCCATGCATGCGCACACACACACAGCCCACACACATTTATTATATGTTTTTTTATTTGGACATTGATAGCTCTGCAAAATATTTCTCCCACCTTAATCCTTTTCCACATCCATTCCAAATAACTCCCCCCACCCCCCACCAATAAAACTTTATACCCCCTTGGAGCTAATAAAAAAAACCTTCTATAAGATTCAAAGATCAACTCTTGCTTCCCCCCTCCACCCCAAAACCTCTTGTTAGTTGTTTTAAACCACAATGCGACATACTCAATGGCAATTCTTTCATATTAGCTTATCAGACTCCATTTTATGAGGAAAAAAAAAGATCAAGGCCTGAGAGGGCAAAAGTTCCATTTCTGAAACCAAAGACCATTCCCCTATGGTTTATAGTTTTGATATTAATGGTTATAACTGGCATACGGACCTTCTGATGAGAATTAAGCATAATCTGTTCATTTGGGATTTCAGCTGAAATGCTATTAAAAGAGAGGGAAGGGAAAGAACCTTTTCTTGCACACCAAGAACGACAAGGCCCAACGATCAGAACGACGGCTTCCTGGACAGCCGCGTAAAGATGACCCAGTTCCATCAGGCTCCCTCCCTTCACCGGGTACTGCGACCGTCCGGTCCTCTCGAAAGCTCTGCTTAGTGTGACAGCCCATGACGGCGGATCTGAATTTTGCACTTATTTCTTAATTTGGGATCTAAATGTCAATTCAAAATATTGCACACGTTACTAAAGGCATGTAAACAACCCTTGACGAGGGTCAAGGTTAAAAAAAAAAAAGTTACTGCCAATGGAAATCATTTCCAAAAACAGACTGGAAGAGGTAAGTAAATTCTTGGTGCGCAAGGGAGGAGTCAAGACAGACAAACCACGGTGTTTGCGACAGGAGGTAGAAATCAGCACTTCATTTTTCTCCCTGCACCCCCACTGGAGAGATTTTCGGTCACAGAATCTACGCCAGGTGCCCGAAAGGATCAAGATCCAGTACAGAGTTTCTTCCTTTCTCCTCTTCCTTCTCTCAACACCACTGGAAACTTGCCCTCGATCGGTTAATCAGATCCTTCGGGGGAATCCCGCTCCTTTCCATTCGATCCTCTGCAAGCCATTCTCTCTTCCCACCCTCGTCCCTCCCCCGAAAATCCAACCAAGGAGTCTCAGTCCAACTTCTCTGCCGACTTCAACTGCAGAAAGCTGCAACGTGGGCTCACGTAGCTAAAACTTCAGGGTCTTTGCAAAATATACGGCAGAATATTGACTAGAATGCTATGAGCCGTGAGAAAGAAGTTAAACCCAACAGCACTTGCTACATAATAAATGGGCCAAGCAAAAGGTGGGATACTGTCTCTGGTTTTTCCATCACGTTCACCTTGCCTATTTGCCAAGCTGCAGCAGGGCGCCTTTTCTCATTAGGGTGAAGTTAGCCAGGTCCACACTGTAGCAGAATGAACAAAAGCCAGAAACCTCGTGACTTCTGCCTTTTCCGAAAGCCAGTTTTCTGACTCACTTCTGAGCTCGGGTAAAAGGTAGAAAAAGAATTCCATTCGGGATCATCTCCTTTTTCTTCTCCCTGCTCCCCCCTGACCAGATCAAGCCGATACATCACTTCTGCCTTCCTCCATTTAGGGTCTATAGAACACACCTGTCAAAAACATTCCCCAATACTTCTTAAGGCTCACCCCAGCATTCAGCCTTTGCAATATACAGTACATATAACATTAAAAATAAAAGTTAGTTTGAAAAAAAGTTTGTTTTTTTTTTAAACATCATTCAATTAAGTGAAGGGCCCCGCATTTTCTTTAATTGCCCAGTCAACAATTTTACATTGTTTTGCTTCCTTGGGCTACAATTCTGCTGAGGTAAAGCTACTTCTCTTGTCTGTAAAGTAAAAGTCTATAAACCACGAGAAAATGCAAGTGTACGGGTCTTTCCCCAAAGCCCTGCACGTAGATGAGGGTCACGTATCGAATGTACAGCTGACACCAACTTTGAACTTTTTAAATTGAAAGAAAAAAAGAAAACCCAAGCACACTTTGGCACACGAGCCTTTGAGTTATCTGAACATGGTTAATGTCTTTCTCCTCAACATTTCAAAGTCATCATTACGACCGCTCCTTCCGCTTGATAAAGAGGTTCTTATCAAGCGCTGTCCTTCTGTATAGCAAAAGGAGGAGGTACAAATGCTAAACTGTTCTTTCGCTGAGCGTAAATGTATGCGCTGCTGCAAAACTTTTGTACCAGGATGAAGAGTTTCAAAACTGCTGGTTGATTAAATAGACACATTATATAAAAAACTAATAAGTTTCAACATTTGCTGTTTTCAATGTGAAAACAATAAAATGCAATTCTGAGTAATTGTGCATTTGCCGTCGGGCCCTTGTTCAAGGGACCATAAAAATAACTTTTGTAATAATAATAATAAAAAAAAACTCTTATCTCTATTGTTCAGTTTTACCCTCGAGTTGGTAAATTCAGGGAAAACCTATCGAGCAAACGAAATTTGGCTCCGCTGCTCCAGAGGGCCTGGAAGTCTTGAATGGCATTCTCCCAGCTGGCTTGCCCAAGGAGCCCAACGACCGCTTACGAGCCGTTCGGCATTCCAGAGTTCGGCGACTCTGGTCGGTCTCATTAACCAATCGGAAGTGAAGATTGATCGGGCCTTTCAAGACCGGGTTCTGCCTCAGCCGCGGGCTTCATTAGCAGACGTCGCAGTTTTGCCCATTCCCTGCACAAAACCTTGTGGGGGCACGTATGTGCCCGGGCTGGGTGACCCCTTGGGCCACCAGACAGAGTGTCAGACCCCGGGGGGGGGGCGGTGGGGAGAGGGGGAAAGGCCACGGATCTGGCCCTTTCGACCCACGCTAGGGAGGGTCAACGTGAAACACGGAGCACCGAGCAGGTGCTGGGTGTGTCACCGGAGAACAGGTCGACTCATCTCGGTGTTTGAATGGAGGGAGGGGCGGTTGAGTGATATAGAAGTTAGCTGTGCAATAAGGAAAAGTGCATTTAAAGGTAGCTTAAAAACCAGATTAAAAACAAACTGCCACTCAGAGAGAGGAAGAATGAAGTTTTGCTTCCTCCATCTGCCCCCCCGGTCAGCCATGCTTCTTGGATTCTATGGGTTATCATTCATGCTTTTCTGATGCAAGTCGCCCAATGAGAGACGGGAGCACATTTTCCCCTGGTTCCGGCAGGTACGCAATTCTCTTGGCGGCCCGGGATCTCTTCTGCCAAGTGCGGTTCAGCTTGGTTATCGTCCTCAACGGTCGTCATCGAAATTCATATATGGGAGCACTGTGTTCGGGAACATGAGTCAAATTTAGGGACTGATACCTGCGAAGTGGGGAAAGGGAAGGAAGAAGAAAAAAAAATCGTCATTACCAAACACATCCTCCGTTGAACCCGATTAGGATGCATTTCCTCAAAATTAATCCCTATCTGACCATCAGCTAAGTTGAAAGGAAAACTCGCATCCCTTCTCCCCCTTCCTCCCAGTCAAGCACAGTGGATTCACATTTCGGTTCCCCTCGGTATTCCCATTAAAGTCTTGATCTGGTTAACTGTATTTAAGGAGGCAGTCGATTTCACTAAATAAGATTTGTGGGGGTCTGAGGGAGAGTGCTCGATTGGGAAGGAAGGTAGCCGAGCCTCAGTCCTGCATCTGCCACAGATTTCAGTGGTTGGAATCGCTTACCCTCCCAGGGCCTCGGCCTCCGCGTGTAAAATGTCAGTACAATGTCTTCGCCAGGCAGCTCCCGTGGGGACGGGGCGGTCTGGCTAATGAAATTCACAGCTCACCCCAAAACCCATTTTGGCCACTAATGGTTCCGTTTCCTATCCCACCCCACTGAAATACGGTTGCTAACAAGTAACAGCTCGATTTGAGTTCCCCCTGCTCCCTTCCTGATTATGCAGGATAATGAGCAGAGTAGCTCCCTAAAAAGTCAGCCAGATAAAGAGACGGGGAATAATTCACACACCAAAGAGCCTCGCTACAAATGACCCAGAGCCAACTGGCTATTACTGTGGTTTGACTACCAAAGCCCGGGACGGGGAGTCAGAAGGACCTGGGTTTTAATCCCGGCTCCGCCACGTGTCTGTTACGTGACCTTGGGCAAATCACTTGACTTCTCCGGGCCTCAGTTACCTCATCTGTAAAATGGGGATTAAGTCTGTGAGCCCCATGTGGGAGAGGGACTGTGTCCGACTGATTCACCTGTAACTACCCCAGTGCTTGGCACACAGCAAGCGCTTTAACGAGTACCATAATTATGATTACTATTACTATTGGGTATAGAAACGGGCAGGTTTATGTTTTGATTGGCTATTCTATATCATTCCTAATACACTGTGGGGGGGGGCATTCTGATGCTTCTACATACTAGAATGCGCACGGCTCTTTGAGAGGAGGCAATTCAGGACATTCTGAAAACTTCACACCATGAGAGAAGACAGTGCGGAGTTATTTACTGAAAGTTGAAGCCAATTAAGTATTAAATGGTGCTGCAAAATTTACTCCCTCTTGTGTACTTCCACTCCCACTGACTGAGGAATCCGAGGAAGCCAATCTGTTTCTCCTTCTAGGGCGGAATCACTCATAAATTACAAGAGTGGACCAGATTAAAGGAGGTGGAGTGCCACCTGGAACCAGAGACACTTGGGGATCGTAGGGACTATATCCCCCTGAAGGTAGCACGGTGTGCTTGGAAAAGCAGCAGCAGCCGACGGGGCCATTGGAGTTCCGTACTAACACCACCTATAACACGCAGGGCTTTTCTGCCAAGAAGCACACCACGCTTCACAGGCTTGATCTTCTGACCCTTTTGAAAATGCAACTAAGGCTGCAAAGAAGTCTTGAGGATAACCCGCCAAGCCGTTGTCAGCATTTTAAATACACTTTGCAGCCCTGACTTTCCTTCCTCAGCACCTGGGAGGAACCACATAGCGGTCGATTTCCATTTTAGGGCTCCAAAGCCACCAGACTGAATCGAGGCAGGCCACAATGACAACCTGTGCGTCCTAACGTAACCACCAAGTAGTTATATGTACTGGGTGGGGAAGGGTTGATAATGTTGATGACGATGGTATTTCTTAAGCGCTTACTATGTGGCAAGTATGGTCTACGCGCTGGAGTAGATACAAGCTAATCACACTGGACCCAGTCCCCGTCTCACATGGGGTTCATCATCTCAATCCCCATTTTACAGATGAGGTTACTGAGGCCCAGAGAAGTGAAGTGACTTGCCCAAGGCCACACAGCAGACAAATGGCAGAGCTGGGATTACAGCAACAGTAATAATAATTAGAACCCAGATCCTTCCGACTCCCAGACCCGGGCTCTAACCACTACATCATGTTGCTTCCCAAGGGTTCAAGATATTTAAGATACATGATCTGACAAAAAAGGCGTAAGATCATTACCAGCTTCACCTAAAAGAGCAGACGTTTAAAAATCCAAATAGCAGGATTCCCTCGCTGCCCAGACCTGCTCATTAAGAAGCTCTCGCAAATGTGCATCTGGGAGCACCATGCAGAGCCAGAATGGCTTTGTAATGAACACTGCCAAAAAAACAACAGCAGTGCTTAAGAAGAATTTAACAGTTAGTTCCCTCGCCCGCTCCCTACCCAACTCTCTCTAGTCCCGGTGCACTGCTCTGAGTTATTTCAGAAAACTGGACGATGAACGAATCGACGTGAATGAATACTGCCCATGGAAGATAAAATGGGTCAAAATAGACACCTCCCCACTCCCAATGTCCAACACACACATCGCCTTTCTCCTCCTGCACCCAAAACTCAGCCAGTTAACATTTCAGACCTAAGACGGCTAATGCCGAGCTAGTGATGTGAGATTCTTTTAGCTGAATTCCAGAACTGCAGAATGGAAGCAAATTCCGGCCTTAAGCTTATAGTTTCCCAGGAATCCTCGAGGTCTGAGGGGAGGAAGGGGGCTTTCCTTACCATTCTGAACTCCTATGATAGTAGTAGCCTTCTATAGAGGCTGCCGATTTCTGGAAGCAGATGTAGTAAAACCCAGCGAAGGAAGCACCGCTGATGTCTTTGATCGTGTGATCTGGGACTAAGAATTGTTCCTGCACATGGATGAAGACAGTATTATTTAAACCATAATCGAACAGGAGACGCCTGTCAACGGCAAATGAGTCTGACCTCCTCGGGGTCACCAGAGGTCACCGGGCAACAGAGGAAGGTGGCAGATGGGAGCCGCTCAATTAGCTCTTTCCCCATTCCGGGTCCTCATTCCTCTCCCACTCTATCCCAGGCCACGCTCTCGGCTCCTCGAATGCCAACCTACTCACTGGGCCTCATCTTTGTCCCCACTGTCCGCTCCCTCACACCCTCTTTCCTGGCTGGAACTCCTTCCCCCTTTACACCTAGCAGAGCACTCCTCTCCCCATCTTCAAGTCCTATTTAAACTACATCTCCTCCAGGAAGCCTTCCCTGACTAATGTCTCATCTCCCCACCCTTTTCCCCCTCTACTGAGTCACCTACTCATTCGAATCCTCACCCACTAAGTAGCCAGCACTTATGTACATAGCTTTCAAAATACCTGTAATTTATTTTAGCATCAGTCTCGCCTGCTGGATTGTTAGTTCCTTGCTAACAATCCTTGAGGGTGGGGATCGGGTCTATAACTCCACTGTACTCTTCCCCGTGCTCAGTGTTTTGCAGAGAATCAGCGCTCGATAAGTACTGTCCGTGGATTGGTAGTTCCTTAGTGAAAATGTCAAACCTGAATTCTGCTTTCTAGTTGACACAAGTGGAGCAAAGAGCATTTTCTAACCCAAAAATAAAATACGTGAGGCCAGAACACACAGAGAGTTCTGAGACAGGGAATTCAAGTTGTCATTCCTTATCTCTCATTTCCTGGGTTGGCTAGTTCTACCGATAATGCAGTGTTACCCTAAATTCAGGGGATGAGATCGGGGGTAGAAGGGAAAAGGAAGGGGGATGAGTAGAGTGACTTAATAAGACTTTTTACTCAGAGGGATAATGACTTTTCCCTCAGAGGTCATCCAAAAAACTGGTTGCAAATGTGTCACTTGACAAAGAAAGGGGGTTCAGAAAGGACTGGTTCTGAAGAGGGAAAAACTGAACAGAGAAGACGCAACCGATAACTCAGCCATCACAGGAACACCGACTGCATGAGGGAATACTAGAAGGGCTTAAAATCAGTGAGAAGCCTCTGAAAGTGTCCACAATGACTATGTGTGGGCTTGCTTTTTTTATGGTTAGTCTACCGGAACTGGGCCTGAAGAAACCAGCAATATACTGCAAACACAGCGGGCAATGAACATTAAATATGAGAAACCATTAGCTGGAAGGGATCCCCTCTTTTCGGTAGCCAAAAAGTTTACGTTACAGGTATCTGGACCGGCTAACTCCTTAGGGAATACTCATACATGGCATTTACCTTCCACCTCATGAAGACATAATCGCCATTCTTCAGTTCTTCATAATCAAAATCGTCTGAGTTGAAAGTTTTTGCATACTGATAAAAAGCCTGGAACTTCCCCTGAAAGTCCAAAGCAAAACGAGACATAACCATTAACAGGAATTGGGTTTTACTTAATGACTGTGGTATTTATTAAGCACTTATTATGTGCTGCCAGGTACTAAACGCCGGGGTAGATACGAGCTAATTGGGTTGGACACAGTCCGTGCCCCACATGGGGCTCAGAGTCTTAATCCCCATTTTGCGAGTGAGGGAACTGAAGCCCAGAGAAGTTAAGTGACTTGCCCAAAGTCACACAGCAGACAAGTGGAGGAGCTGGGATTAGAACACATTCCCTCTGACTTCCAGGCCTGTGTTCTATCCACTAGGCCGTGCTGCTTCTAAGGAGTGGGAGCTCACTTATGGGAGCTCTGTACGTGCAATGTTTCGGATTCATGCTGCTTGGTGACTCGTGTCCCAACAGAAAGGGAAGACCTAGATGTAAAGTCAGGATACCAGACCTTCCTCTTTTCCAAAACATTCACCCGCACCTGGATCGGGAAACCTGAACCCCAGCCAGAACCACTCTGGGATCATGCCCAGTGATAATTCAAAAGTCAGGTATGAGATCCCCAAAAACATCCCTTGACTTTGGGGTAACAAATAAATAAAATAAATAAAAGTTTGGGAGCAACTTATTGAAAGATACTTGCTGACGGCAGGAAGAAAATCTGGAAATATTTCAAACTACATTGTACATCACTGAACTACTCGGTTTCTAAAAAGAAATAAAAATTAAATGAAACCTCAGTACTGTCAGGTTTGCTATATCATTACCCAGTTTGGATATGATAATGATAGAAGAATTGGGGGATGTTCTTCCCACAACATGAGTGTGTTGTGGTATAACTCCAGACTTTAAGTTCGTTGCAGGCAGAGAACGTGTCTGTCGACTCTATTGTATTATACTTTCCCAAGGGCTTAGTACAGTGCTCTGCACACAGTAAGCACTCAGCACTCATTAAATACCACTGACAATAACTGATTCCACGAGTTGGTGCGAGTAAATTCAGTGTTTAAAGAAAGTCGTTCAAAGCAGGATGTTACCATCTTTCCCAGCCCGTCTCAGCTATTCTGCCCAGTGCCATACAGTACTTGGTTCTTCTAGTGAGACAACTTTAGTATCAAATTCAGCAAAATAACAAGTGGCAGAGGGGCAGAGCACTCTACTAGTGGTGGACAAAATAATATAGGAATTTGTCACAAAAAATGTTATGAAACTAACTTTGATCAACCCCTTTCTCTACTGATTCCCCCCGACTCAATGGTTACACACAACACGGTTTCCTCCTATCACGAGGCCTTCTAGAACTCAATTACCATGCTACAGCAGAGACGACTGCATCAACACTCTGGTCTAATTGCAGAGTGAGAATCGCATTCTTATTTCTTCCGCCCTTTCCCCCTCACCCCCTTACGAAAGCCATTTTCTTGCTTATTTTGTGTTTTCAAATGTTTGTTGAATCACCGGCTTTCCAGTACTAGAACTGCGGTGTTAAAGGGGATTATTTTTCTGCGTATACTTTTCTCCTCGTTGCAAAATTCCAGCTTTGGAAAAGCAGTTCTCAAAGCATTCCTTGGGTAGGAACGTAGAGAAGTGACAAGGTGAAGTTTCGAGCTAGCAAGGACTACTTCGTTTTGTAGGTGAGGATTTGACCTACATCCTTTTTCTATCACAAGTAGTGGCCACTAGCCAACCAAGCAGACACATGCCCTGGTGACATTTATTCTGAGGCAGGGGATAGGAAGTTAGAAGTCTTGCAGAGAAGGAGCACGGCCAAGTGGCAAGAGCACGGGCTTGGGAGAGGTCATGGGTTCTAATCCCGCCTCCACCACTTGTCAGCTGTGTGAGCTAGGGCAAGTCACTTAACTTCTCTGTGCCTCAGTGACCTCATCTGTAATATGGGAATTAAGACTGTGAGGCCCACGTGGGACAACCTGACTACCTTATATCTGCCCCAACACTTAAAACAGTGCTTGGCACATAGTGGGCAGTTAAATACAATAATTATTATTCTAAAGAAATAGAGACCTGCCAATCATATGATGGCACAGATTCCCAAGTTCACGAGTGGTCACTGAAAGAATAAAGAATTCTGGGATCATCATGCCAGTGAGTGGCATTTTCGGTGCTAATGAAAACCTCCTCCATTGGATGCAAGCAAATTTTAAAAATTAGGCCAAAAAGAGTAGTCACTTAAATTCTTTATGCCTCAGTTACCTCATCTGTAAAATGAGGATTAACGCTGTGAGCCCCATGTGGGACAGGGACTGTGTCCCACCTGATTAACCCTAGTGCTTAGTAATGCCTGGCACAGAGTAAGCGCTTAACAAATACCATTAAAAAACTGTCCACTCCAAGAGTTGGAGAAGGGAGCCTGAAAATTTGGCTAGTGGTGAAAAGAACGAGGAAGAAATTTCAAGTTGTGTGAAAGTCAAATTCTGGAACACTCTCCATATTGTACAGACCACCAAGAAACTCTCGCTTCCAAGGTTCCTTGAAATCTTAGGGAGACAGGATTCCACTTTTTGGCTGGGGCCAGAAAGGAAGGGGAAAAACCTTTGCTTTATGAGTTCCATTTTGCTACTGAGTCAGGTTCAAGGGGAACAGGTCTCTTTCCGCATCTCATATGTCTCTCTTTGGTCTCCTCTCCTCTTTTGGACTTCGCAGTCCTGCTCATACCATTTCCACTTGGCCTACTTTCCTTGATGGCTCAGGCAGGAGCAGTATTACACTGAACAATATTACCCTAGAGTCACTGGGGGAGACAGCTGAGCCACCAACATAGCCCAAGCCCTGCAGTGGTGTGAGGTAACTGCACTGTACAGAGTAACTTCTTCCAGAGGGTTCATTTCCTGGCCACGAGGAAAAACAAAAAGAAAAATGGGCTGAGGAAAACTCCAGTGAAAGAGACAAGAGAATGGCTCCTAATACCACCGATTAAGAGCTTAAGAGGGGGCTTTCTGTTTGTATCCCAGGGGAGACTCTTTCCACAAGAGGTTCAGAAATATGACCAGGCACTGTATTTACTGAAAAGCGTCAAGCGTTGAATAAAGCATCCTCTATTTGGGCAAGTTACCAATTGGCTTTTCATCCCTGGAGAATTCCCAAGAAAGAATGATTTATGCAGGCAGAAGGCATAGCACTCCTTTACGTGAAGAGATGGCTTTTACTGATGGTGATCGCTGGCCAGGTCCTGATCACGGTTCAGGTCCCAGCTGGATTCATTCATTCAAGCATATTTACTGAGCACAGAGCACTGCACTAAGCACTTGGGAGAAAGCGTGGCTCAGTGGAAAAGAGCCTGGGCTTCAGAGTCAGAGGTCATGAGTTCGACTCCCGGCTCTGCCCCTTGTCAGCTGTGTGACTGTGGGCAAGTCACTTAACTTCTCTGTGCCTCAGTTACCTCATCTTAAAAATCACCTCCTCCAAGAGGCGTTCCCAGACTGAGCTCCTCGTCCCCCTCTACTCCCTCTGCCATCCCCCCTTTACCTCTCCGCAGCTAAAGCCTCATTTTCCCCTTTTCCCTCTGCTCCTCCACCTCTCCCTTCCCATCCCCACAGCACTGTACTCGTCGGCTCAACTGTATATATTTTCGTTACCCTATTTATTTTGTTAATGAATTGTACATCGCCTTGATTCTATTTAGTTGCCATTGTTTTTACGAGATGTTCTTCCCCTTGACGCTGTTTAGTGCCATTGTTCTTGTCTGTCCGTCTCCCCCGATTAGACTGTAAGCCCGTCAAACGGCAGGGACCGTCTCTATCTGTTGCCGACTTGTTCATCCCAAGCGCTTAGTACAGTGCTCTGCACATAGTAAGCGCTCAATAAATACTATTGAATGAATGAATGAATAAAATGGGTATTAACTGTGAGCCTCATGTGGGACAACCTGATTACCCTGTTATCTACCCCAGCGCTTAGAACAGTGCTCTGCACATAGTAAGCGCTTAACAAATACCAACATCATCATTATTATTATTATTATTATTTTTATTAAACGGACATATTCCCTGCCCACAATGAGGTTACAGTCTAGAGGGGGATTCACAGCTCCTATTTCTCTCATACTAACAAGCGTGTGTGCACACATACACACCAAGATTGTTCTGCCATTTTTAGAACTTGTTTCTGTTTTTAATTCTACCTCTTAATAGCTCGAGCTTCCCAAAGGGTCAGTTCGAAAAGAGAACAACCACAGAATACGGCTTTTTAGAAAACAGCATTTATCTTTATTCCTCAAGGCACTGACAGGCAGTTACCTAAGAGCAAAATTTCTTACAAGGTTATTAAGCGGCTCTTGAAGCAGCAGCATGGCCTAGTGGATAGAGCACAGGCCTGGGAGTCTGAAGGACCTAGGTTCTAACCTCAGCACTGCCACTTGTCTGCTGTATGACCCTGGGCAAGTCACTTCTCTGGGCCTCGGGTACTTCAACTGTCAAACGGGAATTAAGACCGTGAACCCCATGAGGGCCATGGACAGAGTTGAACCCCATCAGCTTGTATCTACTCCAGGACTTAGTACACATAGCAAGCACTTAAAATAACATAAAGGAGGGAGGGTGGGGGGGCAGGGTTCGATCTGTCAAAAAGTACTCACCCAGTGTTTACGATCCACATCTTCATCTGCGTCCCATTTTCGGGTTAAGAATGGGTGCTTCTTGCTGATTATTTCCCCTTCAAAGAAGGTAGTAAGGGTTGGGTACTCCTGAAGCCAAAATCAAAATATCAAAACAACACATTTTGCTTAAGATTATATTTTTTCTTCCCAGGACACATCGTCTCAACAATCACCCTGGCACTTCTTGCCCTCCCCCCTTTTTTCCCCCATCAACCTCCCAAAGCACTTTTGTATAAACATGCCTACCAACTCTGTTATATTGAACCTTCCAAAGCACTTAGTACAGTGCTCTGCACACGGTAAGCACTCAATAAATACCACTGATTGATACCAATTTACAGACTCTGTAAATGATTTTTTGTCTTTCCCTCCCACCCCCAGAAAAACAAGCTTCTTGAGGGCAGGGATCATGTCTTCTACCTCCATCCTACTATCCCAAGGGCTTAAAACAGTACTCTTCTTACAGAAGGTGCTCAGTAATTGCTCCTGTTTGATCTCCATCCAAACTGCAACAGCGGTAATCCAAGCATTTATCCTTTCCCACCCTGATTACTGCATCAGCTCCCCTGCTGACCTGCCTGCCTCCCATCTCTCCCCACTCCAGTCCATACATGAGTCTGCTGCTTAGATCATTTATCTACAAAAAACATTCAGGCCATGTTTTCCCACTCCTCAGGAACCCCCAGTGTTGCCCATCCACCTGAACATCAAAAAGAAACCCCTTACCATTGGCTTTAAAGCACCACCTTGCCCCTTCCTACCTCGTCATGCTGCTCTCCTACTACAACCCTCTAATGCCAACCTACTCACTGTACCTTGATCTCACCTATCTCACTGCCAACTTTTCACCCCCGTTCTGCCTCTGGCCTGGAACGCGCTCCCTCTTCATAGCCAACAGACATTTACTCTGCCCCTGTTCAAAGCCTTAGTGAAGGCACATCTCCTCTAAGATGCTTTCCCTGACTAAGCCTTCTTTTTCTTTTCTTCTGCACCCTTCTGTATCACCTTGACTTTCTCCCTTATTCATCCCCTTTCCAAGCTCCAAAGTACCTGTGTACATAGCTTTAGTTTATTTAAAGTCTGCATCCCCCTCTAGACTTGTAAGCTTGTTGTGGGCAGGGAATGTGTCTGTTATATTTTTATACTGCTCTCTCAAGCGCTTAGTACAGGGCTCTGCACACAGTACGCGCCCAATAAATACGATTGATTGATCTTACGACGAGGAGTGTTCCCAAAGGCTTTTCTAATTCTGATGGTTGGAGGAAAACAGTTAGCACACAGTAGCTAGAGAGCCACGGACACTAGCAATTAAATGTTGGTTCACCGGCAGGAAAGATTCTAGATACCAATCTGACCTGTCCATGTACGGAAGTTTCCTGTATTTTTGCCACTGATATTGAAAGAAAGGGAAACTGAGTCAGTCTCTTTTCCCTCCAAATACATATATATATAGTTGCAGGGAGTTTTAAAAGTTTCCAAAAAGAGTGTTTAGAGTATTTAGAACCGTGGATATTGTTCTCCCAAAGAACCGAAGTACCAAGAACTCAATTGGACAATTTCCATTAATTTTCCTAATAGCTCCAGTGATCCTTCAATATTCTCTTCCCACTTTTCCCCACTCGGCTCTAATGCAATTCCACCTCACCACAATGGACCAGGTTTTGATACAGAAAAGCACCTTGCTTCCAGCGGTGTCAAAGCAATATTTGATCACCTCTCATGAAAGCAGAACAGTTCCATATGGCTCCAATTCAGCAAGGAAAGCTGAGAGCCATAGCAATTACATTTGCCTTCTTGCAAAACAAAGGCGCTTCAAAATATTATCAACCTAATAATCCCCCCGCTAAAAAAAAGTCCCATCGAAGTTGAAAGCTTTTCACACTTAGATATTATTCTTATCAATAATAATAATTGTGGTATTTAAGCACTTACTGCGTACCAAGCACTGTATTAAATGCTGGGGTGGATACAAGTAAATTGGCTTGGAAACAGTTCCTGACCCACATGGGGCTCACAGTCTTAATCCCCACTTTACAGATGAGGGAACTGAGGCACAGAGAAGTGAAGTGTTTTGCCCAAGGTCCCACAGCAGACAAGTGGCGGAGCTGGGATTAGAACCTGTGACCTTCTGACTTCCAGGCCCCTGCTCTACCCACTATGCAATGCTGTGTGGCTGCCTAATAATGTAGAAATTTAAAAAGCAAAAAAGCAATCTTTCTTAAATAAAGACTTAAGGCAATTTTCATCGCTCTCACTACTCCATTTGATAAAATTCCCAAACCGAGGGGGTGAAACTCTTTGGAAAAAGCTGCCAATAATAAAGTCTAGGTACACGGCCACCACCCATCTGTGGGGAGGGGGAGACGGAGGGAAGAGTGGGAAATGTGAAAGAAAAGGGCAGCATGAGGGAGGTCATCGCAGACAAATCAATATGCATTCTGGGCCAGAAGGCCATTCCCACTTCTGATTTGCTGTCACTCCAAACTAATTGCTACGCTCCAGAAAAAAAAATAGCAGCTGCTGCTTTGCTGACCCGCTCTTTAAAAAATTCTCAATCCTCCCACTAAAAATGAAAGGAGAGAATTACATAACTGCGAGCACACCATCCGATCTGGCTGCCGCCCGAAGCCGTGCTGAGGAGAAGCGGTTATTAAGTGTCAGAAAGGTGAAAGCTCAAAAGGTCCCTGGAAAGACAACCTATTTCACCAAAGGCCTCGATTGTGAAGGTTCAAGAGTAGCACTGGTCTAATGTGCGCGAGGGCCAGAGGTCAAAATTTCTCCTCAAGAGGAAGTTGTCAGAAACAAAGCGGGGCTGCCGATGATTACCTCTCAGCAGAGCAGAAGGCGCAGAGTGGCAGCGTGCCGTTGTCTCCTTACACGCCCACAATTCCATTCTCCCTGCTGCCTCCGCCATCCCTACTCATAATAGTCGGATTCCTGTTCCCTCATGCTGTGAATGGAGGGTGAATTCTCGGTCTCTGGCAAGATGGTGACAAGGGCGGTGAGTCAGCACCAACTCCGATGAAGAACCCCTGACAGAGGTTCACTTTCTAGAGCTAACCTGAAATCTCGTGTCACTGGTGACCCCCCAGATTTCAAGCTCTGACTAGGGGAACGGCCGGGAACAGGACGCTTTTCCAAATGTTAGTTTTTATTACCCCCATCAGCAAGACTGTTCGGTTTTAGGTTAGCATTCTCATTCTAATGTGAAGACAACAGAAAACCTTCAAGAATCTAAGGATCTAATATTCCCTGGCCCTAATTATATGGGTTTGCTTAATGTTCGTCTCTTTTCTTACTATTTTGAAGCAAGAGCTTACCTCAGTTAGGCCTTTAATCTTCAAATATCCACAAAGATAAGAGTTCTCCATATCCACGTGCTAGAAAGAAGACACACACTTGTGTTATAAATGGGCCAGACCCCTGACTAAATACCCCAGATGAACAGCGTCACATTGAAATCCGGGAATATTTGGGAACCCGTTACACTCTAATAGTCAAAAATAACTTGACACTGCATGACCTGGAATTCGAGTTCTGCAATATGTGGAGCCTACATAGCTTAATCTGGCTGATGAAACCTTATTCTTCCTTATTCCCACTCTGTCTTCCAGTCAACACATTACTTTCTCTCTACTTCTTTCAGGTACATGTCTCAAGAACAAAGAGCTTTTTTTCAGCTCTTCCACTGTCCTTCTCAAAGAACTCCCATTTATTTCTACTTCTAGAGTTCTAGAAAACAAGTTTCCTACCAGCTCATTTCGCTGTTTGATTTCACTCATAACTCTTAGCTTTCCTTTCTAATGCCAATGTTTATGATCTACTTTTCACCCACACTACTCATATTGCTTCTCCCACAGCCTCCTATCCTCCTTTTGTTCCCCCATGACTCTCAGATGTCCTTTCGGCTCCAGAAGTCTAATCCTTCCACATATACCAGAGATCCTCCTTATGTCGCAAAAAACCTCGTTTCCACCCTCTTCTCCTCTCACTGATACCATTAACCTCTCCCTGTTCTCGGGTTCCTTCTCCTCTATCTTCAAATGTGCTCAAATCTTCTATTTATGGGGGGAAAAAAACCATCATCCCACTGTCTCTCCAGCCCTCTCTTTCACAAACATGCAGCTTACAATGGAAGCTCATTTTGGGCAGGAAGCACATCGTGCAACTCTGTTAAATTAATTCATTCAAACAAATTTATTGAGCTCTTACAGTGCAAAGCATTGTACTCAGCACTTGGTAGAGTACAATATATCAACCTATTCCTGCCCACAAGAAGCCACTTTCCCAAGTGCTTAGTATGGTGCTTTACATAAAGGAAGTGCTCAATAAATAGCATTGATTGATTATAGGTTGCTCATTTTCTTCCCTCCCTAATGTATCCCATGCAATCTGGATTTCACCCTCTTCCTCATTCTGTTCTATTCCTCTTCATCTCTACTATCCCCAACACCGTCAGTTACCCAACTTCAAACTCTCCCTGGCCTAGGTTTTAAAGACTTTTTTTATCCTGGATCCCCCTCCTAGCTCTCTTTCAGCACTTACTGCAGGCAGAGCTCTGTCTCAAGTCCTTGGGAGAGTACAATAGAGTTGGGAGACAGTATCCCTAACCTGGAGGAGCTCACAGCCCAGCGGGGGAGGCGGGCACGAAGCAATTTATACATGGGGTAGGAAAGAAAAAAAAGATATGAAGATCCTGCTCCTCTCTTCACCCTTTAACTGTGGACGCACCTCAAGGATGGAGCCCTTGGTTCATGTCATTTCTTACTCTTTTGGGGAATTCATTTGTTCATGTGGCTAATAATAATAATTGTGGTATTTGTTTAGCGTTTACTCTGTGCCAGGCACTGTACTAAGCACTGTACAAGCAAATCATGTTGGACACAATCCCTATTCCACGTGGGACTGACAGTCTTAATCCCCTTTTTACAATGAGGTAACAGAGGCACAGAGATAATAATAATAATAATAATAATAATAATGGTGATTTTTTAAGCACTTACGACATGCCAAGCACTGTTCTAAGCTCTGGGTGAGATACAAGGTAATCAGGTTGTACCACATGGGGCTCAGTCTTAATCCCTATTTTACAGATGAGGTAATAGAGGCACAGAGATGTTAAGTGACTTGCCCAAGGTCCCACAGCAGACAAGTGGCAGAGCCGGGATTAGAACCCAAATTTCAACTACTACTTCCATGATCCCCAAATCCTATCTCCTGCCCTGCCCTCTCATCTTTTCTGGACTCTTGTGTTTTCTTCTGGCTGGGGACATCTCTTATCGAATGCTCCCACCTTTAACAACACAAAATAATAATAATAATAATGCTGGTATTTGTTAAGCGCTTACTATGTGCAGAGAACTGTTCTAAGCACTGGGGTAGATACAGGGTAATCAGGTTGTCCCACATGAGGCTCACAGTTTATCCCCATTTTACAGATGAGGAAACTGAGGCACAAAGAAGTAAAGTGACTTGCCCACAGTCACCCAGCTGACAAGTTGCAGATCCTGGATTTGAACCCATGACCTCTGACTCCCAAGATCGGGCTCTTTCCACTGAGCCACGCTGCTTCCCTTGAAACTGAACCTATTCTTTCCTTCTAAAAGCTCCTGCCACCCTACCTATCCCCACAACCTCACAACCTTGGAGTCTTCTTTGCTGCCTCACTCTCACACCGGCCCCATGTCCTGCTGGTCACCAAATCCTGCCACATCTTCCTCAGCAACACTTCACAGAACTACTTGTGGGCAGAGAACATGTCTATACTGAGTTAGAGTGGATTCTCCCAAGCGTTCAGTACAGTGCTTTGCACACCGAAAGCGCTCAATACGGTTGATTGACTGAAATCTGTGCCTCCCTTCCTCCTTCTGGCACAGCGCTGCAACAGCCCCTATCCCTTGGCTGCTCCTCTCCATGCCTCCTTGCAGGATTTCCACCACACAGTGTACAGCGGGAATTGTGCTTCTCCAAGGTTGAGCTGATCATCTCACTGGCTTCTCTCCTTAAAAGCATACAGTGGTCTCTCGTTACCCCACTAGTCATTAAAACTTTTTGGACCATGTGTTCGAGGCTCTCCAACCACTGGATCCTTCCCTCTTAAACTGCCCTCTTCATCTCTGCCCATACTCATCCCTTCTCTTCAGGAAATCTGCTCGCCACCCTCAAAAAGGAAATTCCCTTCAACTTAAAATGCTTTTCCTCTTCACCAAAACACTCCTTTCCCCCCGCCCCCTTCGACTTCAAACTCTACAAAAACCACACCTCTTTTCCTTCCCAGATTAAACTTTTTTCACAGCCTTGTGGATAGGCGTGACACCCAGGTTTACCTTCAACTCCACCGCTTTCCTGTGTCCCCCCGAGGAAGTCACTTAAACTTGTCTGTGCCTCAGTTTCCCCATCTGTAAAATGGGGATACAATACCTGCCCTCTCCTTCTTTGGCTGTGAGCCCAGTGTGGGCCAGGCACTGTGTCTATTCCAATTCTATTGGACCTGCCCGAGGGCTTGGAACAAAGTAAGCACTTCATAATTGCCATCACTACTATTAGTTTCATTATCAGCCCATATGTACATTTTTTAAAATTATGTATTATATATAATTTATTTAAATTAATGTCTGTCTTCCTGCTAGGTTGTATGCTTGTTATGAGCAGGGAATGCGCCTGCTAATTCTGTTGCGTTGTACTGTCCCAAGCATTTAGCCCAGTGTTCTCCATGTAGTAAACACTCCCTAAATACTACTGATTATCATCTTGATCAAATTACATGGTTTAACTAACTCAGAATTTATGTGCATCTCTTTGCCCATCTTTCCCTCATATGAATGTAAGGTCTTCAAGGACGGAGGCCATGACTTCTTTTACATTTCCCTTCAACTCTACACCTGCTCGTACAAGCCATAATGGCATTTGAGTAGCTACTGGACACAATGCACTGTACTAAGCACATGAAATAATCCTCCTCAACGGAATTTATTGGAGACAACCAATCTTCTGAAATCCCTTCATACATCTTTATCTTTCAGCCTGACATAACATCAATGGTACAAAATGGTAAAAAAAATAATACTGAAAACGGTCTGAAATACAGTGCTTAGCACATAGTAAGCACTTAAATACCATAACAATAATAGCACTAACAATAATAACAATATCTCCCCATCCCAAGCATTAAAGCCTAGCAATAATCGGGGAACTCTTCTTTACTTTCTTACTTTCGGGAGATCAAACATTCCTTATTTGCCTGTGGGGAAGGTGTCTAACAACTTTGTTATACTCTACTCTCTCAAGTGCTTAGTACAGGGCTCCGCACACAGCAATCGCTCGATAAATACCACGGATTGACTGATTGCAGCTCCGTGCTCTGAGCTGGAGACAAGCCAGAAATAGCTGTCTCCAGCTCAGAGATCCTCAGGGCTGCAGGGGGAAGGAGACTCCTGGGTTCCACAAGGTGGGGACCAGAAGCAAACCATGGTTGCGGGCAGGGAACTTGTCTACCGACTCTGCCAAGTGCTTGGTACATTGCTCTGCACACAATAAATACTCAATAAATATGATTGATCCCATCCTCTAGACTGCAAGCCTGTTGTGGGCAGGAATAAAATAGATGTATTCTCCCAAGCACTTAGCAGAGTGCTCACAAAGAATAAGTGTTCAATAGATTCTATTGATTGGTTGATGAAAGGCACACGGTAAGCACTCAATAATGACTGACGGAGCCATTCTGGGGGCAGAAAATGAGACATCCCTTTTAGCCCGAGCTGCATATTACCACGGGCTAGCTAACTAGGGCTTGCTGAAGACCCCAACAATTAGTACAATGGCTAATGAGGGTCTCGCTCAAACCAGACGATATCCAAACCAGACGAGGGCACCCCGACATTTTCTGTTCAACCAACTGTCTCACAGTGCTCGCCGTCGGCTACCGGGGGACTGGGTGAGAGTCTGCGGATGGCTCAGTGCAAACCTTGGCCGCTAATGACAACTCAAGCACACAGTCTACTAACCGTGGGTGACCACATCCTTCATAACCATGGCAGAACAATAAGGGACAGTCTGTGGGGTGCCTCATCCTTTTCGGACTTGTTGGTCCTGCACTGGGCTCTTCAATCGCCCTCGCAACCCCCACTCCCGCCCCCTATTCAGTGATATCTGGTAAGCGCTTACCATGTGCCAGGCACTGTACTAAGCACTGGATAGAAGTAAGCTGATCAGGTGGGACAGTCCCTGTCGAACTTGGGGGTTACAGTCTTAATTCCCATTTTACAGTTGAGGTGGCTGAAGCGCAGAGAAGTGAAGTGACTTGCCCAAGATCCCACAGCAAACAAGCAGCAAAGCGGCATGGCCTAATGGATAGAACACGGGCCTGGGAGTCAGAAGGTAATGGGTTCTAATCCCCGTTCCGCCACTTGTCTGTTGTGTGACCTTGGGAAAGTGTTTTATTTCTCTGGGCCTCAGTTACCTCATCTGTAAAATGGGGATTAAGCCTGTGAGCGCTATGTGGGCCAGGGATTGTGTCCAACCGGATTTGGACGCATTCCCCCTCAGCACTTAGTATACAGTGCCAGACATATAGGTAGCCCTTAAATACCACAATTATTTTTATTATTATTACTATAAATGTGGGAGCCGGAATTAGAACCCAGGTCCCGTGCTCTATTCACTAGGCCCTGCCACCTCCCAAGTTCACCCTCAGGTGAACTTCGCCATCAGTAGTCTTTTTCAAGCACCCAGGATATAACAGTGAATAGAGATGCTGAGAGCCAAAGTATTTCACAGATATGACCTTATTACCGGAATTCACCAAACAAGTTATTGAGGGAGGAAAGTACGTTTAAAGACGAGGAAGAACCTGAGGCCTCAAGACTTGCCCAGGCTCACACTATGAGTCAGGATCTAGTAATGAAAACCACAACTTGATTCCTCTTCCAGAACATGGCCCACGGACCCTACTTCCTAAATGGAGGTTCATCAATCCGTGAGAATTGGTTTACTCAGGAGTCCTCAGGACCAGAAGGTGCCTCTTTACTAGGAACAGAGATGGCTGATAGTTTCCTCTTAGTCACAGTGGCTTTGCCTCAACCTCAGAGACTGTGTGATGCCACTGCTCAAAAGAAGCCAAAAACATTCTCCAGATTAATCTGAAGAGTTAGTGTTTCCCAGAAGCCCACAACTGGGTTTCGCTGTTGGGAATCGGGCCGCGGGATGCTTTAGGGGGATATTTCTTCCTTTCCAAGTTTCCCATCTCCAGCTCACCACCCAGCAGGTTCAAGGATCCTTCGGGGATGCACCTCCCGTATTTAGAAAGCCTGGTGCCGCTGTGCTGAGGTGAGCCTAGCGGAAGACGGGTCTCGTCTGAAGACACGTTGCTGGTCACTGTCTTGTCATCCGATGTTGGGGCTCACTCGTAGGTGCTTCCATTCCAGCCGATCAGGTTGCATAAGAAGTCTCCGTCATGTATAAGATCCGCTTCCCCATCATAGGTTGTACGCCTCCGCTTCCTCGCAGACTGTTAGTTTGCCTCCCGAAAGGCACTCTCGCTTTCTGGATCCCATTTTCTAGTTCTTTTTCCACCTGCCTAATTTGCCCAGATTGGAAGTGACCATTTTTCTTAAAACAACTGACCTCAGCCCTTTCATTGTTCCAAGAGCTCTGTCCTCTACTATCTGGAACAACCTTCTGGACCTAAGTCTCTCAACTTCATTATCTCCTGACGAGCCTTAGCATTCCTCCCTCCCTTTCTGCTTTCTTTTTCGCACTATCCAATTACCGGCCTAATGACTAAACACTTTATTCCCCAGAGTCTCTATTCCTTTGTCTGGCATTTATTTTAGACAGCTTCTACTTTAAGGGCAGGCAGAAGGTCTTGGGCATCATGAGGAGACACTGCCAAGGGCAGAGGAGAAATCTAGTTGCGGGGGCTGGGAAGGAGGGTTGGGGGGGGATAGGAGGCAAGGGCTTCTTCCAAACTCTCCAATAAGGTAGAACTGGGCAGTGATGGCAGAGCTGGCTCTCCATGTCCAGCTTTAAAAGATCTAATAATTGCGGGCATTATTAATAACAACTGTGGATCTACCCCAGTGCTTAATACAGTGCCTGGCACATAGTGAGTGCTTACCAAATTCTATTATTATACAAGCAATTTGGCTTGGACACAGTCCCCGTCGCACGTGGGACTCACACTCTCAATCCCTGTTTTACAGATGACGTAAGTGAGGCCCAGAGGATTGAAGAGACTTGCCCAAAGTCACACAGCAAACAAGTTGTAGAGCCGGGCTTAGAACGCCATGACCTTTTGACTCTTAGGGCCGTGCTCTAGCCATTAGGCCACGTTGCTTCTCCATCTGGTTCTCTTGGATCAATCCCTGTGCTTGGCCCAGAGTAAGTGCTTAATACATCCCTCCTCCGCTAAATTGGCTCTACCCATGACCTCTACCGCCATTCCATGGCCCCTGCTACCCAAGCTCCATCCCCTGCCGATCCATGCCAGTGTGTACCTGGTGCCAACCACCTCCTCCTCCTGTCATCACTGTTTCTAAGAGATTTATTCTGGAAGTATAGAGTAGACCTGTAAAACAAAGGACTCTAAACTGAATGTTCCTTATAATAATAATAATGTTGGTATTTGTTAAGCACTTACTATGTGCAGAGTACTATTCTAAGCGCTGGGGTAGATACAGGGTAATCAGGTTGTCCCACGTGAGGTTCACAGTCTTCATCCCCATTTTACCTATGAGGGAACTGAGGCACAGAGAAGTTAAGTGACTTGCCCACAATCACACAGCTGACAAGTGGCAGAGCCAGGATTCGAACCCACAACCTCTGACTCCCAAGCCTGTGCTCTTTCCACTGAGCCACGCTGCTTCTCTTATGGACAGGGAATGTGTCTAGTACCTGAGCGGTGCGATTTAGCGGAAAGAGCGCAGGCTTGAGAGTCAGAGGGTTCTAACCGCAGCCTCTCCACTTGTCTGCTGTGTGACCTTGGGCAGGTCGCTTCACTTCTCTGGGCCTCAGTTAACCTCATCTTTCAAATGAGGATGAAGACTGTGAGTTCCATATGGGAGATGGACTGTGTCCACCTGATCAGCTTTGATCTACCCCAGCGCTTCAGTACAGTGCCTGGCACATAGTAAGCACCTAAATGCCATTAACTGCTCCCCATCCCCCACCAGAACTCCGTCGTATTACTTTCCCAAGGACGTAGTACATTCATTCATTCATTCAATAGTATTTATTGAGCGCTTACTATGTGCAGAGCACCGTACTAAGCGCTTGGAATGAACAAGTCGGCAACAGATAGAGACAGTCCCTGCCGTTTGACGGGCTTACAGTCTAAGTACAATACTCTGCTTTCACTGAGTGATGGACCGAAAAGCTGGTCAAATTCAGTTACAGCTGTTTCCAGAGAGAATTTTCAACTAGAAGGCACTTCACCTAATTTCTCAATATTTCATGAATTAGAACAGTGTTCTGCCCTCAGTAGGTCCTCAATTATTCTCAAGTGCTCAGTACAGTGCTCTGCCCACAGTAAGGGCTTAATAAACATGACTGAATGGATGAATAAATATAGAATATTGAATCACTGGATTAATTTTCCAATCAAAGAGTGCTTTTCAGAACACACAGAGAGAAACCTCATTAAGCCTGAAAGGGGATGAAGAATCATTTGAGGAAATGGACCATTTCAGCAAGATTTCTGCAGCATTTGGCAGATTCCCGAGGTCACGGAATTCCAGGATGTACCGACAACTGAATGCTGGAGCAATCCTGAACTCAAGAATTGCAATGAAGTTGGCCTGCCAGATGATGTCAGCATCGGAGCAGACTCTCCCCCACGGACCCAAGAACTTGTCCAGAGTTTTAAGACTGTGGATGAAAGGCCTCCGTGAGAAAACCGCCCTCACCTGCTGACCCTAGGAAGCTGGCATTCTTATGCAGCTGGACGGCACTAATAGGCTGCAGTAACCTTATCATGTCTACCTCCTTCCAACAAACTTTATGCCATCTAATCTCCTTGGGGTCACAGGACTTGAGGGATAGACAACTGCTTGCGAGGCTACTCAAGATGCAGAGAAACTTGAACTCAAGACTAGAAAGCTGCCTGGCCTAGGGGTTACAGCCCGGGTCTGGGAGTCAGAAGGTAATGGTTTCTAATCCCAGCTCCGCCACTTGTCTGCTGTGTGCCCTCGGGCAGGTCGCTTAGCCTCTCCGGGCCTCAGTTACCTCCTCTGTAAAATGGGGATTAAGACTGCAAGCCCAATGTGGGACATGGACTGGATCCAACCTCATTACCTTGTATCTACCCCAGCCCTCAGAACAGTGCCTGGCTCGTAGTAAGCGGTTAACAATTACCTTAAACAAAAAAAGGGGGAACTATGATCTGCTGGAAGCTACAGAAACACACAAGATAACTGGAAATGTAGGTCGGTCTACAGTCATCTATGAATGCCGTCCCCTTGGCCTTAACTGAGCGGGTCTACAGCCGAGGAGCTGAAGTTCAAAGATAAAGTTAATCTACACTCGCACACGGTGGGCTTTAATGGAATGACATAGTGTAGTTTAAGGGAGAAAGATAAAGTGGCTTGTGTTCAAGGAGGAGTCTCACAGCCCAGATGTGTCCAGCAGCCGCTCTTCTCTGAATTGCTTTCACAGTCATCCAGGGCTTCAAAAGTACTTGGCTTTCTTGGCTGGCAAAAGGTGAGCAGTAGTAATGAAATGCCCCCCTCAAAACACCCAAAGGTTGTTTACCTCTTTCTTTCTTCGAGCTGAAATTCCAGGAAGGGATAGGGTAAGGAGGAGAGGGAGGAAGGGGGAAAAAAAAGATCTAAACCAAGCTGAGGAACAAGTCCTGGCTGAAAAACCAGATACCAAGGCAACTCGAATTCCTGGAGCTAGCTCCTATGCTGAGCAACCAACTCACTAATCCAGATGTGAGACGGGCAGCATTCACTTGACATGACTATAATCACCCCCACACCCAGTCTCCTCCTGTTCTTTTGGCTAAAGTGGCTCCTAATCACCCATTACGTTCTTATGTCTGAGTCTTGGGCCTCCCTTTCCTCATTTGGGTAATGAACAACTGGGCAGGGCCCAACACATCAAAATGAGCAGACCCTTGCTTTTGTCCAGGAGATGACAGCATTCGATAAACACTAAGAATGTCATGCCATCATACAATACTATTCGGAGGCAATATGTGTTAAAGTCCCTGACTCTACTTCCTGGTATGGTGTATGCTCATTAAATTCACTTTTACACACAGCTCTTACAGTTACCACCCCCCGTTTTGTTGGAAACCATCGAATTGGTGGATATGAAGTAGAGTTAACCAACATTTACCTCAAGAAAATACTCAGAACCTCTAATGATCTTTAAGACCATCACTTATCGTACAAAAGTCAAAGACTAAACGAAAGCTTAGACCACCGTGGGGAAAGCCTCTAAATTAAGTTTGCTACTTCAAACTCGAACCTCATATTCTAAGCAAATTTGGGGAAACGCTCATTACAAATCATCTTCAGCTTTCATGAACACGGTCTTGGGAAATCACATTTTCTCCAAAAGTAACCAAAATGGTAATAAGTAATGGCCCATGTTTATAAAGCAAAAGGTCAAATCATCAAAAAATAGGCAACACCGAGAGGAGTGAACTATGCATCTGGAAGTGAAGCGCATTCTCCTTGTCCTTTGGTGGTGGTGGTGATGGGAGCTGAGTGGAAAAGGGATGCAGAGGAAAGTTATGAGCATTACTTATTCCCAGAGAAAAGGCAGCAAGGGGCAAACTCGTCGTGGGCAGGGAACATGTCTACCAGTTCTGTTACATCGTACTCTCCCAAGCATGTAGGATAGTGCTCTGCACACGGTAAGGGCTTAATAAACACCGGTGACTGAAAAGAGTGAGTCTGCTTTATCCCCGAGAGTTAACAAGTTGAGAAGTTACTCCCACTGCCTTTCCTGGAGAAAGGAGATGTTGGTGTTACTTTCTCCGGGGCAGGAGACAGTCCTTAGCTAAGGGAGAAGAGAAACGGAGAAGAAACAGAAGACCGGAGAAGAAACAGAAGACCCCTTTGCACCGACTAACAAACAGGGCCACTAAACCCACTCCATCACCTTGGCCAATCCAGCCCTTAAAGGACCCTCTGTGGAGGAAGACAAAAAGGGGAAGATTTAAACCCCACACCACTAAGCTACCTATCCGCACTTTATATATTCCAGTGTGTCTCCCTCTCTAGACTGTAAGCTGATTGTGGACGGCAAATGTGACCATTTTTATTGTACTCTCCCAAGTTCTCCCATGGTAAGGGTACAGTGCCCTCCACCCGGTAAGCACTCGCTGAATACCATTATGATACCGGGGCAAGCGGAGGAGCTCGCGAGTGGCAGGGAAGGAAGGGGACACCAGATGGATTCGCCTTGTCCCCTCCTACCTCACCTCGCTTCTCTCTTCCAACCCTGCCTGCACACTTGGCTCCTCTGGTGCTGACCTTTTCGCTCTGCCTCCACCTCGCCTTTCTCACCGCCGACCCCCGGCCCCGGTCCTGCCTCTGGCCCGGAGCACCCTCCCTCCTCATATCCAACAAGACAGTTACTCTCCCCCTCTTCAAAGCCTTACTGAAGGCCCATCTCCTCCAAGAGGCCTTCCCAGACTAAGCCCCCCTTTTCTTCATCTCCCCCTCCCTTCTGTGTTGCCCTGACTTCACTCCCTCTGCTCTTCCATCCCCATATCACTTCTGTCCATATGTCATTTTATTTATCCCTTTGTTCCCCTTGTCATTTTATTTACCCCTTTGCTCTCCCCTCAACCCAAAGCGCTTCTGTACCTACTTCTCATTTTATTTATCCCTTTGCTCTTCCCCCTTCCAACCCAAAGCACTTCTGTACCTACCTCTCATTTTATTCATCCCTTTGCTCTCCCCTCTTCCAACCCAAAGAACTTTGGTACCTACCTCTCATTTTATTCATCCCTTTGCTCTCCCCTCTTCCAACCCAAAGCACTTCCGCACCTATCTCTCATTTTACTCATCCCTTTGCTCTTCCCCCTTCCAACCCAAAGAACTTCCGTACCTACCTCTCATTTTATTTATCCCTTTGCTCTCCCCCTTCCAATCCAAAGCACTTCTGTCCCTACCTCTCATTTTATTTACCCCTTTGCTCTCCCCCTTCCAACCCAAAGCACTCTGTCCCTACCTCTCATTTTATATATCCCTTTGCTCTCCCCTCTTCCAACCCAAAGCACTTCTGTCCCTACCTCTCATTTTATTCATCCCTTTGCTCTTCCCCCAAGCACTTCTGTCCCTATCTGTCATTTTATTTTTCCCTTTGCTCTCCCCCCTTCCAACCCAAAGCACTTCTATACCTACCTCTCATTTTATTCATCCCTTTGCTCTCCCCTTTCCAACCCAAAGCACTTCCACACCTACCTCTCATTTTATTTATCCCTTTGCTCCCCCCCCTTCCAACTCAAAGCACTTCTGTCCCTACCTCTCATTTTATTTGTCCCTTTGCTCTTCCCCCTTCCAACCCAAAGCACTTCTGTCCCTCCCTCTCATTTTATTTATCCCTTTGCTCTCCCCCTTCCAACCCAAAGCACTTCTGTCCCTCCTTCTCATTTTATTCATCCCTTGGCTCTCCCCCTTCCAACCCAAAGAACTTCTGTCCCTACCTCTCATTTTATTTATCCTTTTGCTCTCCCCCCTCCCAACCCAAAGCACTTCTGTCCCTATCTGTCATTTGATTCATCCCTTTGCTCCCCCCCTTCCAACCCAAAGCACTTCTGCACCTACCTCTCATTCGACTGATCCCTTTGCTCTCCCCCGCCCCGACCCTAAAGCACTTCCATCCCTCCCTGCAATTTCACTTATCTGTACTGATGTCCCCCCACCGGCTCCCAGCGGCGAGCTCGCTGCGGCCCGGCAGATGTCACCGGGTGGACTGTCCCGAGCGCTGTGCGCAGAGTGAGGGCTCCATCGAAACGACTCGGAAGGCGACGGGGGAGGGGAGGAGAAGGGGGAGAGGTTGGGCCCGAGAAGCAGGAACTGGAGCAAGGTGGGGGGGGGGGGGTGCAGAGGGAGCCCCTCCCTCCTCTCTGCAGGGGGGGGGGGTCCTACCTGCAGCACCACCTCCACGTCGTACGAGTTGCCCTTGCTCTTCTGGTGGCCGCGGAACTTGGAGCCGCTGTAGAGCAGGCTGGTGGCCACGCCGGGCTGCTGGGTGTTGATGGGGGGCGGCGGGATGAGGGAGGAGGAGGAAGGACCGGCCGGAGGGGGGGGGGCGCTCGGTGCGGACCGGCATCTCGGGGTCCCCCGGAGCCAGGGTGCGGAGGGGAGCGGGCCGGGGGCCGCCGACCCCGCCGCCGCCGCCAGGCAAAGGCCGAGGGGGAAAGGCCGAGGCCGCTCGGAGCCGCTCGGCCGCCGGGCCCAGCGCACACAGGCCTCCCTCCTGGCGGCCCCCGAGGGGCGGGGCGGGCCCGGGCGGCGCCTCCCCTCATTGGCCGGACACCGCCCACGTGACGACGCCGCGCGCCGCCCTCTGGGAGTTGTAGTCCCGCCGCCGGCCTCTGTGACGCCCACGGCCAAGATGGCGGCGGCCGCCTGAGGAGGACCGGCCCGGCCCGGCCCGGCTCGCCTCGCCTCGTTCCCCGCCGTTGGCGCTCCCGCTCTGAGGAGACCGGCCGCGAGGGATGTGGCGGCGCGGCCTCCGCCCGGCGGCCCTCACGCTCCGTCGGGATTACGTCCCTCCCACGGGTGAGTCGGCCGGGCCGCGCCACCCTGCTCGAAACGCCGGGGAAGGGGCCCGGCGGGCACTCTGGGGGAAGGGCACGGCCTCCTCGGCCCGCCCCAAACGCCCAGGATCAGCCTCGTAATTACAATAATAATAATGTTGCTATCTGTTAAGCGCTTACTCTGTGCCGAGCACTGTTCTAAGCGCTGGGGGAGACCCGGGGTCATCAGGTTGACCCCCGTGAGGCTCCCAGGCTTCATCCCCATTTTACACAGAGGAGGGAACTCAGGCCCAGAGAAGTGAAGTGATACTAATGTTGGTATTTGTTAAGCGCTTACTCTGTGCAGAGCACGGTTCTGAGCGCTGGGGGAGATCCAGGGTCATCAGGTTGTCCTACGTGAGGCTCCCATCTACATAGAGGTGGTAATAATAATGTTAATAATAATAATGTTGGTATTTGTTAAGCGCTTACTCTGTGCAGAGCACTGTTCTAAGCGCTGGGGGAGATCCAGGGTCATCAGGTTGTCCCACGGGAGGCTCCCATCTACATAGAGGTGGTAATAATATTTGTTAATAATAATAATGTTGGTATTGGTTAAGCGCTTACTCTGTGCAGAGCACTGTTCTAAGCGCTGGGACACATACAAGGCGATCAGGTTGTCCCACGGGAGGCGCCCAGTCTTCATCCCCATTTTACAGAGGAGGGAACTGAGGCCCAGAGAAGTGAAGTAATAATAATGTTGGTATTTGTTAAGCGCTTACTCTGTGCTGAGCACTGTTCTAAGCACTGGGGGAGATCCAGGGTCATCAGGTTGCCCCACATAGGCTCCCATCTACCTAGAGGTGGTAATAATAATATTTGTTAATAATAATGTTGGTTTTGGTTAAGCGCTTACTATGTGCCAAGGACTGTTCTAAGCACTGGGGGAGATCCAGGGTCATCAGGTTGTCCCACGGGAGGCTCACAGTTAATCCCCATTTTACAGTTGAGGTCACTGAGGCCCAGAGAAGTGAAGTGACTTGCCCACAGTCCCACAGCTGACAAGTGGCAGAGCCGGGATTTGAACTCATGACCTCTGACTCCCAAGCCTGGGCTCTTTCCCCTGAGCCACGCTGCTTCTCAATTGTAATAACAATGGGGTATTTCTTAAGCCCTCACTATGTGCCGAGCACTGTGTCATGATGCTGATAATGATGGTGGTGTTTGTTAAGCGCTTACTATGTGCCAAGCACTGTGATTAATAATGATAATGGTATTAAGCGTTTACTAGGGGCCAAGCACCATTAATAATGATAATAATGATGGTGTTTGTTAAGCAGTCAATCAATAGCTAGGTGCCACTGTTAATAATAATGATGGAGTTGGTTAAGCGCTTACTAGGGGCCAAACACTGTTAATAATAACAATAATAATGGTATTAAGTGCTTACGAGGGGCCAAGCACCGTTAATGATAATGATAATAATGATAGTATTTGTTAAGCAATCAATCAATAATTAGGTGCCACTGGTAATAATAATAATGATGGGGTTGGTTAAGCGCTTACTATGTGCCAAGCACTGTTAATAATACCAATAATAATGGTATTAAGCGCTTACGAGGGGCCAAGCACCGTTAATAATAATAATGGTATTTGTTAAGCAAGCGCTTACTAGGTGCCACTTTTAATAAATAATAGTAATGATGGTATTTGTTAAGCGCTTACTATGTGTCGAGCACTGTGTAATGGTACTAATAATGATGATGGTGTTTGTTAAGTGCTTACTAGGGGCCAAACAATAATAATAATAATGGTATTAATTGCTTACGAGGGGCCAAGCACCATTAATAATAATGATAATAATGGTATTTGTTAAGCAATCAATAATAATAATGTTGGTATTTGTTAAGCGCTTACTATGTGCACAGCGCTGTTCTAAGCGCTGGGGGAGATACAGGGTGATCAGGTTGTCCCACGTGGGGCTCACAGTTTTAATCCCCATTTTACAGATGAGGGAACTGAGGCCCAGAGAAGTGAAGTGACTTGTCCACAGTCGCACAGCTGACAAGTGGCAGAGCTGGGATTCAAACCCACGACCACGACTCCCAAGCCCAGGCTCTTTCCACTGAGCCACGCTGCTTCAATAACTCGGTGCCACTGTTAATAATAATAATTAATAATAATAATAATGATGGAGTTTAAGCGCTTACTATGCGCCAAGTGCTGTTTAATGATACTAATAATGATGATGGCATTTGTTTAAGTGCTTACTATGTACCAAGCACTGTATAATGATACTAATGATGATGATGGTATTTGTTAAGTGCTTACTAGGGGTCAAACACTGTTAATAATAATAAAAAATTCCCACTGTTAATAATAATGATGGTATTTGTTAAGCGCTTACTATGTACCAAGCGCTGTTTAATGATAATAATAATGATAATAATAATGTTTGTTAAGCGCTTACTTTGGGCCAAGCACTCTTAATAATAACAATAATGGTATTAAGCGCTTACTAGATGCCAAGCACTGTTGATAATAATGATGGTATTTGTTAAGCAAGCGCTTACTAGGTGCCGCTGTTAATAATAACGATGGTGTTTGTTAAGCGCTTACTATGTGCCAAGCACTGTTAATAATAATAACAATAATAATGGTATTCAGCACTTACTAGGGGCCAAGCACTGTTAATGATAATGATAATAATGATGGTATTTGTTAAGCAAGTGCTTACTAGGTGCCACTGTTAATAATAATAATAATAATGATGGTATTTAAGTGCTTACTATGTACCAAGCACTGTTTAATGATACTAATGATGATGGTGTTTGTTAAATGCTTACTGGGGGCCAAACACTGTCAATAATAATAATAATAATAATATTGATGGTATTTGTTAAGCGCTTACTAGGGGCCAAGCACTGTTAATAATAATAATAATAATAGTGATGGTATTTGTTAAGCCCTTCCTATGTGCCAAGCACTGTTAATAATAATAATAATAATAGTGATGGTATTTGTTAAGCCCTTCCTATGTGCCAAGCACTGTTAATAATAATAATAATAATGATGGTATTTGTTAAGCACTCACTATGCGCCAAGCACTGTTTAATGATGATAATAATGATGGTGTTGATTAAGCGCTTACTAGGGGCCAAGCACTATTAATAATAATGATAATAATGATGGTATTTGTTAACCAAGCGCTTATTAGGTGCCACTGTTCATAACAATAATAATAATAATGGTATTCGTTAAGCGCTTACTATGTACCAAGCACTGTTTAATGATAATAATAATGATGATGGTGTTTGTTAAGCGCTTACTAGGGGTCAAACACTATTAATAATAATGATAATAATGATGGTATTTGTTAAGCACTTACTATGTACCAAGCACTGTTTAATGATACTAATAATGATGATGGTATTTTTTAAGCGCTTGCTAGGGGCCAAGCACTGTTAATAATAATAATAATGATAATAATGATGGTATTTGTTAAGTGCTTACTATGTACCAAGCACTGTTTAATGATGATAATAGTGATGATTGTGTTTAAGCGCTATGTGCCAGGCATTGTTAATAATAATAATAATTGTGATGGTATTTGTTAAGCCCTTCCTGTGTGCCAAGCACTGTTAATAATAATAATATAATAGTGATGGTATTTGATAAGTGCTCACTATGTGCCAAGCACTGTTAATAATAATAATGGTATTTGTTAAGTGCTTACTGTGTGCCAAGCACTGTTAATAATAATTATAATGATGATGATGGCATTTGTTAAGCACCTACTATGTGCCAAGCACTGTTCAAAGCACTGGGGAAGGTACATCATGGCTCAGTGGGAAGAGCCCAGACCTGGGAGTCAGAGGTGGTGGGTTCAAATCCCGGCTCAGACACTTGTCAGCTGTGTGACTTTGGGCAAGTCACTTCACCTCTCTGTGCCTCAGTGACCTCATCTGTAAAATGGGGATTATTAAACCTGTGAGCCACACGGGGGACAACCCGATCACCGCATAACCTCCTCAGCACTTAGCACATAGTAAGTGCTTAACAAATGCCATTATTATTGTTATTATTATTACTACAAGGTACTAAATTTGTCCCAAGTGGGGTGCACAGTCTTAATCCCCCATTTTACAGATGAGGTAACTGAGGCCCAGAGAAGTGAAGTGACTTGCCCAAAGTCACACAGCTGACAAGTGGCAGAGTCGCGATTAGACTCCCAAGCCTGGGCTCTTTCCACTGAGCCACGCTGCTTCTCTAAGCGCTGGGGGAGATAGAAGGTCATCAGGCTGTCCCACGTGGGGCTCATAGTCTTAATCCCCATTTTACAGATGAGGTAACTGAGGCCCAGAGAAGTGAAGTGACTTGCCCAAAGTCGCACAGCTGACAAGTGGAGGAGCCGGGGATTAAGACCGGAAGCCCCATGTGGGACAGGGACTCTGTCCAACCCGATCATCTTCCATCTACCCCACTGCTTAGAACAGTGCTTCTCACGTAATAATAACAATAATGATGGTGTTTGTTACGCGCTTCCAATGTGCCAGGCACTGTTCTAAGCGCTGGGGTAGATGCAAGGTGATCAGGTGGTTCCACGTGGGGCTCACAGTCTTCATCCCCATTTTACAGATGAGGTAACTGAGGCACAGAGAAGTTAAGTATTTGCCCAAAGTCAGCGTGTAACAAATACAGTTATTATTGAGTGCCTTGGGGGCAGGGGGTGGGGTGATTATCAAGTGTTTAGAGGAGCAGTGTGGCCTACTCTGCACACAGTAAGCGCTCAATAAATATGAATGAATGAATGGAAAGAGCACAGGTCTGAAAGTCAGAGGACCGGGGTTCTAATCCCTGCTTCGCCCCTTGTCTGCTGTGTGACCTTGGGCTAATCACTTGTCAAAGCCTCAGATCCTCAGCTGTAAAAATGGGGATTAAGACGGTGAGCGCCACGTGGGACATGGATTGGGTCCATCTTGATGAACTCGTATCCGCCGCATTGCGTAGTACAGTGCCTGGCAGCGTGGCTCGGTGGAAAGAGCCCGGGCTCAAGAATCAGAGGTCATGGGTTTTAATCCCGGATCCGCCACCAGTCAGCCGTGTGACCTTGGCGGGTCACTTCACTTCTCGGTGCCTCAGTTCCCTTATCTTTAAAATGGGGATTAAGACTGTGAGCCTCCCATGGGACAACCTGATTACCCTGTATCTTGCCCCAGCGCTTAAAACAGTGCTCGGCACATAGTAAGCACTTAACAAATAGCAACATTATTATTATTATGTAAATGCTGGACAAACACCATTAAAGACAAAGTGCCCAAGTGCAGAGGCCACCCAGAAGGAAGGAAGTTGGAGGAATGAAGCCTTAATCAGGGAAGGCCTCTTGGAAGACTGAGACCGTATTTAAAAAGGCTTCGACGGGCCCCGACCTCTCTCCGTGGGCCGCCCTCTCCGTAGAGAGTAGAGGTCACGCCTTGGAGCTGGTAGCCAAGCCTTCTGTGTTTTGTCTTTCTCCCGCACCCTTTCCCTCCCCAGGGTGTGACCTTCATGGGGTAGCCTGATTAGCAACCTTCCCTCAGCGCATATGTCTGTATCTGTAATTTATTTATTTAGATTAATGGCTATCTATAGCCTCTCTAGGCTGCAGGCTGGTTGTGGGCCGGGAATGTGTCTACCAACTCTGTTTTATTGGACTCTCCCAAGTGCTTGTACGGTACAAGACAGTCCTCCAAGAAGCCTTCCTTGACTGAGTCCTCCTTTCCTCTTCCTCCATAAAAATAATGATAATAATGATGGTATTTTTTAAGCCCTTACTATTTTCCAAGCACTCTTCTAAGCACTGGGGTAATAATAATAATGTTGGCATTTAAGCGCTTACTCTATGCCAAGCACTGCTCTAGGCACTGGGGTAGATACAAGGTCAACAGGTTGTCTCACGGGGGGCTCACAGTCTTCATCCCCATTTTACAGATGAGGTCACTGAGGCACAGAGAAGTGAAATGACTTGCCCACAGTCACACAGCTGACAGGTGGCAGATTGGGATTCGAACCCATGACCTATGACTTCCAAGCCCGGGCTCTTGCCACTAAGCCACAGAGAAGTGAAGTGACTTGCCCGGAGTCCCACAGCTGGTAAGTGGCGGAGCCGGGATTAGAACCCACGACCTCTGACTCCCAAGCCTGGGCTGTTTCCACAAAGCCCTGCTGCTTCTCTGATGCCCTTCTGCATCACCCTGACTTTGCTCCCTTTATTCATCAACCTTCCCAGCCCCACAGCACTTATGTACATACCTGTAATTTATTTATTTATCTTTTCTGTCTCCCCCTCTAGACTGTAAGCTTGTTGTGGGCAAGGAATGTGTCTCCTGTTATATTGTACTCTCCCAAGTGCTTAGTACAGTGTTCTGCACGCAATAAGCTTTCAGTACGTACGGTTGACTGATCATGCATGAAAGTTGAACTTGTCATGACTTTGGGGTACGAGAGGAGAGTCCAGTCACCATTACCTGGAAAATGGCCCTGGGTGGAGTGGCGGTAATGGCCTAGCTTCAGCGATAATAATAATACTGATTATTATTATGATCTTTGTTAAGCACGTACTATGTGCCAGGCACTGTTGTAAGTGCTGGGGTAAATAGAAGATAATTGGGTTGGACACAGGACCTGTCCCACAGAGGGCCCATAGTCTTAATCCCCATTTTTCAGATAATAATAATAATGTTGGTATTTGTTAAGCGCTTACTATGTGCCGAGCACTGTTTTAAGCGCTGGGGTAGACATAGGGGAATCAGATTGTCCCACGTGGGGCTCACAGTCTTAATCCCCATTTTACAGATGAGGGAACTGAGGCACAGAGAAGTTAAGTGACTTGCCCACAGTCACACAGCCGACAAGTGGCAGAGCTGGGATTCGAACTCATGAGCCCTGACTCCAAAGCCCGTGCTCTTTCCACTGAGCCACGCTGCTTCAGATGAGTGAACCGAGGCACAGAGTTAAATGACTTGCCCAAGGTCACACCGCAGATAAGTGGTGGAACCGGGATTAGAACCCATGACCATCCACTGGACCAGGCTGTTCCTCATCACGGCGGGTAAGTGAATAGATCCTAAACGTTGGATTTAATTGATTACCTTACCACTAAAAACTGCCTAATGGAAAGAGTATTGTCCTAGGAGTCAAAAGACCTGGGTTCTAATTCTGACTCTGCCACTGGCCTGCTGTGCGACCTTCGGCAAGACAGTTAACTTCCCTGTGCCTCAGTCTCATCATCTGTAAAATGAGTTTTAGACCATGAGCTCTTTGCAGGCGTGGACTGTGTCTGTTCATTGTTATATTGTACTCTCCCAAGCGCTTAGTACAGTGCTGTGCACACAGTAATCGTTCAGCAGATACGATTGAATGAATGAGTTTTAAATATCTCGTCGCCCTTCCCTTTAGACTGTGAGACCCAAGTGGGATAGGGGTTGTGTCCCACATGATTATTTTTTGTCTACCTGAGGTTTGACTATGGCTTGGCACATAGTAAGTGCTTAAGTGCGTGGCTCAGTGGAAAGAGCCTGGGCTTCGGAATCAGAGGTCATGGGTTCGACTCCCGGCTCTGCCACTTGTCAGCTGTGTGACTGTGGGCAAGTCACTTAACTTCTCTGTGCCTGTTACCTCATCTGTAAAATGGGGATTAAGACCGTGAGCCTCACGTGGGATGACCTGATGACCCTGTATCTCCCCCAGCGCTTAGAACAGTGCTCTGCACATAGTAAGCGCTTAACAAATACCAACATTATTGAATACCACAATCAACATCATTATTATTAGTATCAGTCAAAGTATAATGCGTATGAAGCCACAGTTACCCAATAGTCTAAATTCTGAAGTTGGTAGATATGGGTGGGTTCAAAAGCGGACAGGTATAATGAAGGCAGCATATCATTATTTGAAGAGATTCTCTTAGATGGAGATACTTGGATGCTTGTTTGAAAATAAACACAACACATTTCCAGGGATTTATATAAATCCACCTGGCCTGTCCCAGAACCGCTAGTGTCTAGTTTGTACTATAGCGTTTAAATAGGAATATTCTGGGGTGGTGACACAGCAGCGTTGTTAAAATTAGGCGTTCACTCTAGCAAAATAAGGAAAAATCTTTGGGACAGACTAATTTCAAAGTGACACCAGATGGAGCTCTTTTAAAAAAGAATGGAATTTAGCAGCCCTTAAAATCGCCCACTACTCGAGATACAATTTGGAAGTTGTAGTTAATGCATTCAGAATTAATAGATGTTCAGAAGATTTTAGGAAGTTGTGTTAATCGTATTGTTCTCTTTGAGCTCTTACTGTGCATTGAGCTCTTACTGTGTGCGGCACAGCGTGGCTCAGTGGAAAGAGCCCAGGCTTGGGAGTCAGACAGAGGTCAGGGGTTCTAATCCCGGCTCTGCCACTTGTCAGCAGTGTGACTTTGGGCAAGTCACTTAACTTCTCTGTGCCTCAGTTCCCTCATCTGGAAAATGGGGATTAAGACCGTGAGCCCCACGTGGTACAACCTGATCACCTGGTATTTCCCCCAGCGCTAAGAATAGTGCTTTGCACATAGTAAGCGCTTAACAAATACCTTCATTATTATTATTATTATCACTGAGCACGTGAGAGTAAAATATATATCAGACAAGTTCCCTGTCCATGGGTTTACAGGCTAGAGGTGGAGACACAGATTAATTATAAATAAATAAATTGTGGATATGTACAAAAGTGCTGTGGGGCTAAGGGGAGGCGGGTGAATAAAAGCGACAAATCTGGGTGACAGGAGGGAGGGAGAGAAAAGGAAATGAGGGCTGTCGGGGAAGTCCTCTTGGAGGAGATTGATTCGATTACTGTGCGCAAAGCACTGTACTTAAACGCTTGGGAGAGTATAATAGAAACATTCCTGCCCACAATGAGCTCACAGTCTAGAGGGGAAGACAGACATTAATATAGGTAAATAAATTACAGATATATGCATATGTGCTGTGGGGATGGGAGGGAGAATGAACGAAGGAGCGGTGCAGAAGTGAGTGGGAGAAGAGAGGAGGGCTTGGTCAGGGAAGGCTTCTTGGAGGAGATGTCTCTTCAATAAGGCTTTAAAGTGGGGGAGAGCAATTATCTGTCCTATATGAGGAGGGAGGGGTGTTCCAGGCCAGAGGTAGGATGTGGGCAAGAGGTTGGCGGTGACATTGGTGAAATCGAGGTGCAGGGAGAAGGGTAGCATTAGAGGAACGAAGAGGACAGGCTGGGTTGTAATAGGAGATGTCCCTTCAACAAGGCTTGGAAGGCGGGGAGAGGAATTGTCTCTTGGATTTGAAGAGGGAGGGCGTTCGAACCCAGAGGAAGAACGTGGGTGGGGAGATAATAATTGTGGTGTTTGTTAAGCACTTACTCTATGCCAGGCGCTCTATGAAGCGCTGAGGTAGATACAAGGTAATCGGGTCAGTCACAGTCCCTGATCCAATTAAGGCTCCCAGTCTTAATCTCCATTTTACAGATGAGGTAATGGAGGCACGGAGAAGTGAAGTGGCACAGCAGAGAAGTGGCAGAGTTGGAATTACAACCAGGTCCTCTGACTCCCAAGTCTGTGCTCTTTCCACCGGGCCCCAACGAGTCTGAGGTGCAGTGAGAAGGTTGGCATTAGAGGAGTAAAGTGTGCGGGCTGGGTTGTAGGAGGAGAGCAGAGAGGTGAGGCAGGAGGGGGCAAAGTGGTCACTGGGATATATTATTGGGTTGTTGGTGGTCTTTTCAGACCAAAGTATCTAATCACATTGTCAATCTGAAGCTATCTGGGCCAGAATAGCTGTTTATCTTGGCAAAATTTTTAATCAATTGCATATATAGATCAGCTCTCTTTTTTTATTTGAAGTTTATTCCCACTCTAGGCTGTCAGCTCATTGTGGGCAGGAAACATGACTGCCAACTCTGTTCATTCATTCAATAGTATTTATTGAGTGCTTACTATGTGCAGAGCACTGTACTAAGTGCTTGGAATGAACAAGTCGGCAACAGATAGAGACAGTCTCTGCCGTTTGACGGGCTTACGGTCTAATCGGGGGAGACGGACAGACAAGAACAATGGCAATAAATAGAGTCGAGGAGAAGAACATCTTGTAAAAACAATGGCAACTAAATAGAATCGAGGCGATGTACATTTCATTAACAAAATAAATAGGGTAATGAAAATATATACAGTTGAGCAGACGAGTACAGTGCTGAGGGGATGGGAAGGTAGAAGGGGAGGAGCAGAGGGAAAGGGGAAAAAGAGGGTTAAGCTGCAGAGAGGTGAAGGGGTGGCGGTTGTGGTGTACTATCCCAAGTGCTTAGTACAGTGCACGGCACATAGTGCTCAATATATACTATTTTTGATGATGATTATGATGATTCGATTAATTGAATAGCTACGTATTACTGAACAGGCAATCACAGAATTAAAGGGACTTGAGGAGGTCACTTTGGCCCAGCCTCCAGCTTCCGGCAGGTCAACACCATCCCAAACAGAAGATTGTCTGTTCTGGTATTAAAACAAGCAGATATCCCTCTAAATTGCCATAAGTAATGAGAAGTAGCTTGGCCCGGTGAATAGAGCATGGGCTTGGGAGCAGACATGAGGCAGAGTCGGATTAGAGAAGCAGTGTGGCTAAGTGGAAAGAGCACGGGCTGGGGAGGCAGAGGTCATGGGTTTGAATCTCAGCTCTGTCACTTGTCAGCTGTGTGACTGTGGGCAAGTCACTTTACTTCTCTGTGCCTCAGTTACCTCATCTGTAAAATGGGGATTAAGACTATGAGCCTCACTTGGGACAACCTGATTACCCTGTATCTACCCCAGCACTTAGAACAGTGCTCTACACATAGTAAGCACTTAACAAATACCAACATTATTATTATTATTAGAACCCAGACCCTTCTGACTCCCAGGTCCATGCTGTATCTTCTAAGCCACGCTGCTTCTCTGTACTGACCAAACTTTAAGATAATTAGGATTTGGACATGCCATATCCTAAATTTAGCTTTGCCTGATAATCTTGGGCCAGATCAGAGCCAGGCAGGGGTGCACCTTATATCCCGACAGGGATCTTTTCCCAAAAAGAGTCCCTGAGCCTCAGTTTGCTGCTTTCGTTTCCTGGTAGCCAATGCCTGTTTCCTAAATTGGTACTTCCCGACATTTTTATAGCTTTTCTCCCATCCACCTTGCTTACAGCGACTCCACTGAGTGCACCCCACAACCGTAAGGAAACAGGAGTCAGTAACCTCCCCCGAGCCCCTGGGATTCAATTCTTTTAATTGCCTTCATTTGATTCCCAATGTCCAAATAAGTGGTTAATGAATCAATAAGCCTGTAACAGAATCCAGCTAATTCTCACTTTAGTGCACAAACCCTTTAGAAGCTCTCACAAACGTGCTATACTTAACCATGCCAAGCACTGTATAGAATATCTTGAATTTTATAAAGGGGCGAAGTGGTTAAATATTAGTATGTTTGTGAGAGCTTTCAAAGGGTTTGTGCACCAAAGCGAGAATTAGCTGGGTTCTCTTATAAGCTAATTGATTCATTAATCACTTATTTGGACATTGGGAATCAAATGAAGGCAGTTTGGGCAAAAATCAGTCAAATATGTTCACGGGTGGGATATCTGATTGATTGCAAAAGAAGACTAGTGTTATCTCGTTTAAGCAGGAGAATCCAAGGTTTGAGCCTCTTTAAATCCTTCTTTCAGAATATTCTTGTGGGGGTATATTATTCATAATAAGAACTTGTGCAGTATATTAGAAAATGTTAGCCCAATTAGAAAACGTGAGATTGAGATACAGTTTCCTTGGAATTTCTAGCTTCTCTAAATGCATTTGAATTTTGTCATGTCAAGATTTTATGTGTTAATAAAGGAAGGGAAGGAAACTACTTAACTTTCTTTTTTTTGTTTGCTTTAAAATTACTCTGTCAGTAACAGAAGTGGGAGCAGCATGGCCTAGTGGAAAGAGCACGGGCCTGGGAGTCAGAGGACCTGAGTTCTAATTCCGGCTCCACCACTTGTCTGCTTGTGACTTTAGGCGAGTCACTTCACTTCTGTATGCGTCAGATACCTCGTCTGTAAAATGGAGATTAAGACTGTGAGCCCTATGTGGGAAGGGAACTGTGTCCAACCTGATTATTCTGTATCTAGCCCTGCTGTTAGTACAGTTCCTGGCATATAGTAAGCACTTAAATAACATTTTTTAAAAAAAGTGCCAGAAGGTATGAGATCTAAACAAATGAACGGCTTTGCGTATTTTACAGATACTAGAGATAGTTATTGTCCGAAGCTCCCCAAATTTGATATTTTCCTTTTACTGGGAAAGCGCAAGGTTGGTAATCTAATTTACTAGAGATTTAACTCCCTCTTAAGTAACAGGGCACATAGATTCAGTTTTTCATGCTAGAGTTTTCATCAAAATGATCAAAAGACATAATTCAGAGTTTGTGCATTGAATAGCAATAATAATAATAATTTCGGTATTTGGAAAGTACTCTGTGTCAGGCAGTGTTCGAATCCCGGCTCTGACACTTGGCAGCTGTGTGACTGTTGGCAGGTCACTTCATTTCTCTGTGCCTCAGTTACCTCATCTGTAAAATGGGGATTAACTGTGAGCCTCCGTGGGACAACCTGATTACCCCAGTGCTTAGTACAGTGCTCTGCACATAGTAAGCGCTAAACAAATACCAACATTATTATTATTATTATTATTCTAAGTGCTGGAGTAGGTACAAGATAACCAGGTTGGACACCGTCCCTGGCCCACAGAGAGTTCACAGTCTTAATCCCCATTTTACAGGTGAGAGCACTGAGGCCCAGAAAAGTGAAGTGACTTGCTCACGGTGTCACAACAGACAAGTGGCAGAGCCAGGATTAGAATTTAGGTCCTTCTGACTTCCAGGCCCCTGCTGTCGCCACTGGACCGCGTGAAGGGAGGTTGGGGCTTTCTGCCGGGGACCCAAGAAAGCTGGTTAATGAGGTTAATTGAATAGAGGTGGGTTAAAAAGGCTCTTGGAACTCCAGCTGCTCGCTGCCTACAGTGACTTGCCTCATCAGAGTCAGGGGTGCTCTTGAGGGTCCCCTGATCATGCCGGAAATGTGTTAACTGTTTTTTCTACTGCCATCCAAAATCTAGGTCACTGGCACATTCAGGATCTTTATATTTGGACAAAGAGAGGGCTCTGGGGGAAGCGTAAACCCAGTCAGCTTTTAGACAAGTCACCGAAGCTAACCTGTCCTAAAAACCAATCGATCAGGGCTTAAGCGAGTAGCACCAAGCAAACTGGTAAATATCGCTCAACTGTAGGAGTTCTAAACATCTCTCAACTTTAGGAGAAGCAGTGTGGCGTAGTCGACAGGGCGTGGGCCTGGGTTAGAATCCCAGCTCCACATGTGGGACACAAACTGTGTCCCACCTGATTATCTTGTATCTACCCCAGCGCTTAGTACAGTGCCTGGCACATAGTACGTACTTTAACACCATTAAAAAGAATCCTTTTAAAAGTAATTGATTTTAATATAGTAAAAGTGAGAAGAGGCATGGTCTATTGGAAAGAATAGGAAGCAGCGTGGCTCAGTGGAAAGAGCACGGGCTTAAGAGTCAGAGGTCGTGGGTTCTAATCGTGGCTCTGCCACTTGTCAGCTATGTGACTTTGGGCAAGTCATTTAGCTTCTCGGTGCCTCAGTTACCTCATCTGTAAAATGGGGATTAAGACTGTGAGCCTCACGTGGGGCAACCTGATTACCCTGTATCTACGCCAGCACTTAGAACAGTGCTTGGCACAACATTATTATTATTATTATTATTATTAAAGAGCATGGGCCTGGGAGTCAGAGGACCTGGGTTCTAATCCTGGCTCCACCATTCATCTGCTGTGTGACTGGGCAAGACACTTCACTTCTGTGCCTCAGTTCCCTCATCTGAAATTGGGGATTCTAGACCTGTTCTCCCTTCTACTGTGAGCCCCATGTGGGACCTGATTATCCTGTATCTACCCCAGTTCTTATTACAGTGTTTGACATGTAGACACATGCTTAACAGATACCACAATTATTATTGCTAATAATAATAATAAAAAAGAGAGCAGTTTTTGAGTACAGATTTTTAGTCATGATGCAGTCTCTAATGTTTTGTAAGGCATCTTTATTCAACAGTATTTTCACTTGCTTTTTCTTTCAGAAAGAAAGAAATTTTATCAGAATGTAAGCATCACACGTGGGGAAGGTAAGTGTCAAACCACATACCACAGTAGACCCTCATGAGAACCCATCTCTAAATGTCTAATTTCTAACCGAACAATTTGCTTATTCAGTCCTGAAAAGGATTTAAATATGAACAGCAGAGGAAAAGTTAAGTAAAACGAATGCAAAAATAAAGCAATGAGAGATACTGTGGTACTCTAAACCTGGCTCTGCCACTTGTCAGGCAAGTCACCTCATTTCTCTGTGCCTCGATTTCATCATCTGTAAAATGGGGATTAAGACTGTGAGCCCCGCGCGGGTCAAGCTGATAACCCCAGTGCTCCAAACAGTGCTTGGCGCATAGTAAGCCCTTAACAAATACCGTCATTATTATTACTGTGAGCATGCTCCGTGTCCTTCAGTCAATCAATTGTATTGAGTGCTTATTATGTGCAGAGCACTGTACTAAGCTTTTAGGAGAGCACAGTACCACAGAATTAGCAGACTCGTTCCCTACCCACAGCAAACTTACAGTCTAGAGGGGGAGATGGACATTAATATGAAAAAAAAATCATTTATAATATATAATTTAAAGATTCAGTGGCAAGAGAAAGGGGTTGTGGGTGAAATGTGAGCTCAGCAGAGAACACAGGGGATGTGAATCGTGGGATGATTTTCCAGGAGAGTGGTCTTGCAGTAGAGCATTTCGGCAGACTGCACCTGAAAACAGCAGTTCTTCTATAGCACCTCTGTCAGCCGGAAATATTCATGAATACAGATGAGAGCAAGATGGTGTTAAAGGGTGTGGAAAGCATCCTTGAAGGTTCTCTTTGGAACAGTAGCTTGTAAGTGCCAATTTCACCTAGTTAGGTGTCTTAAAAATTCATCTATCAGCATTAGATGGCTATCTTTTTTTTTTAAATGAACGAGCCCGAGTTAAAACAATTTTTTCACATCAGGAAGGTTGCTAGAATAGGTGGGAGATTTTCCTTTCCATTTCAATCAATCAATCAATCATTTGTATTTTTTGAGAGTTTACTGTGTGCAGATCACTGAACTAAACAGTTGAGAGACACTACGGTATACCAATATACAGAGTTTGGAAACACATTCCCTGCCCACAGTGAGCTTATTTCATCAGATAATGTAAATTCTCTGGAGAGGAGACTCTTTCTCTTCCTGAGATTTGCATTATTCTTGGAGGCGCTAATCCCGGCTCTGCCACTTGTCTGCTGTGTGTTGGCGCTTACTGTGTGCAGAGCACTGAACTAAGCAGTTGAGAGAGAGTACGATATAGCAATATAACAGAGTTAGTAGACACGTTCCCTGCCCACAGTGAGCTTATTTCATCAGATAACATAGTCTCTGGAGAGGAGACTCTTTCTTTTCATGAGATTCGCATTATTCTTGGTGGCCCTTATCCTGGCTCTGCCACTTGCCTGCTGTGTGTTGGGCAAGTCTGTTAAATGCTGCACCTCATTTTCCTTTCTGTAAACTGTAAGATTGTGAGCCCCATGTGGGACAGGGACTGAGTCCAACCTGATGACCATGTATGTATCCCAGCAATTAAAAAAGTCCTTGGCACATAGCGCTTAACAAATACCTCAATTGTTATTTCATCTGTGATTTCTGAAAGGTTTATTTTTCTCCCCCCCTCCCCCCCCCCAACCTCCCCACCTGCCGTTCAAGGTGGCTTTGAGATAAACCTGGATCATAGGAAGCTGAGAACTCCCCAAGCCAAGCTGTTTACGGTTCCCAGTGAAGCTTTGGCCATAGCTGTGGCCACGGAATGGGATTCCCAACAGGACACCATCAAGTTTTACACCATGCATTTGGTAAGATGTTCCAAGAGATTTGAGGGGGAAGGAGAGAGATCGTTCAGATTTAACTGAGTCGAAAGGACTGAACGGAATTATTGTTGTAAAATTCCTCCCCCGATCCCAGCCAGAGATGGTTCTCCCGAAAGAGCCCGGACAATCTGGGGACCAGGGGTTTTCCCCCGACGAGTGCCAACCTGACCTGGACTTCGCCGAGCAACCGTAGGTTCACTGGGGCCACCTTGGGCCCAACCCAGTGATTCTTGGGGCCGCTCCCATTTGCCAAGATGGAGAGATCACCTAACCTTACCTTCTTCCCGCCTTCTCCCCTGAGGCGGGAAGTCATCGGCTTAGTGGTTGGAGCACAGGCCTGGGAGTCAGGAGGACCTGAGTTATAATCCTGGCTCCGCCCCTTGTCTGCTGTGTGATGTTGGGCAAGTCACTTACCGTCTCTGTGCCTCAGTTACCTCATCTGTAAAAGGCGGTTAAGAGTGTGAGCCCCATGTGGGACAGGGACCATGTCCAACCTGATTAACTCGTATCTACAATGCTTGGCACATAATAAGCGCTTAACAAGTACCATTATTATTATTAGAATCGGAGGGAGGAGTGTCCGCAGTCTGATGACGTATCACTGTGGGAGGAGTCGCTGGATCTCCGTCCTGTTCTTCGTGGATGGGGAATAGGAGACCCAGAAAGATGGAGTGATTTAGGAAAAGTCTCGGAGGATGCTGAGTTCCCTGGGCTACATAATCCAGACCTCCAAGTTTCCTGAGACAGGAATTGTTTTTCTAGTTCAGTAGCCTGTCCAGACCGTTCAGGCCCAACGCTCAATTATGTCTCTAACTTAGATGGGTCAGCACAGACATTAAGAATAAATGGAGCCATTATTAAGAGCCCTCTCTTCACACTAGTAGAGTGTATTGCCCTAAACCTTAAATTTCTGAGAGTTAATTTTGATTTTGTATTCCTTCTATACTTAGTATCCAGTCCGTGTTTTGAGGAAATATTGTGTATCTTTATGTTTTCCCCTAGAAGGCAGAGAAATCATAATATGTCCTTCTGGTTGTTGTTTTACCGTCTTCAGGTAATTAGCCAAAATGTTACCGTAGGTCGGAGGCTTTTACAAGAATCCTGACAAGATTTGAATACCTTATAGCATTAGGGGGAGCTGTGAGGGAGAGCGATAGATACGTTTGGCTCTTTGATTAATCTGGCATTTCTGTGACTCATGGGCAACTTTCTGGGCTCTTGAGTCAGGGTGGAAGAGAAGTTTTAGTCTCATCACCACATCCAGGAGGTTGAATTGGGAAACTTCGACCATCCCCTGATTCCGTGTCTTTCTGTCGGTTTAGCATTATATTAGCATGGTGAGTTATTTGCCTTCGCCAGGCCTTTTTCGGAATGAAAATTACTGTTACCTCGAAACCCTGCTCTGCTAACAGCTGGGGTTTCTTTGTTGTTTTTTATTTGATTCAGACCACACTGTGCAACACTTCTTTGGACAATCCGTCTCAGCGAAGCAAAGATCAGCTCATCAGAGCGGCTGTGAAGTTTCTGGACACAGATACCGTCTGGTAGGACATACCTGAACTGAAATTCTCGTAATGGCAGGGTGGGGGGGGAGTGAGAGAGAGAGAGACTGAAAACTGACTTTTTTGGAGTAAAGTGGTTTGTGTGTGTGATATAGTGCCTGTAAAAAGTGACTTTTTTTTTTTGGAGTAAATTTAATGTCAAGCCCCAAGGAAATCTGATGTTATCTGCTTATCTACAGAACCAGAATTTCCTGGGCAGAAGCAACAGCCTTAACTTGTTGCTCCTCACCACTCTTCAGGGTGGCTAATCCTATGTGACTCATATGGTCAATTGATGTCTTTCAAGCCCTGCAAGACTCCTAGATCAAAGTGGTCATCTTCCTCTATATAGATATAAACACACACACACACACACACACATAGATTAAGGTGGGTTTTTGTGTGGGATTAAGCACAAAGTATTTGCCAGGCATTGTACTGAGCACTGGGGAGATACAAGATCATTCGGTTGGATACAGTCCATGTCCCACATGGTGCTCACAGAAGCAGCGTGGCTTAGTGGAAAGAGCCCGGGCTTGGGAGCCAGAGGTCGTGGGTTCTAATCCCGGCTTCACCACTTGTCTGCTGTGTGACCTCAGGCAAGCCACTTCACTTCTCTGTGCCTCAGTTACCTCATCTGTAAAATGGGAATAACGACTGTGAGTCCTACGTGGGTCAACCTGCTTATCTTATATCTATCCTGGTGCTTGGAACATAGAAAGCACTTATTAGATACCGTAATTATTATTACTGTTATTAAATCCCCATTTTATTCATTCAGTTGTATTTATTGAATGCTTACTGTGTGCAAAGCACTGAGCTAAGCATTTGGGAGACTACAGTATAACAATTAACAGATACGTCCCTGCCCACGGCGAGGACACAGTCTAGCGGGAGACAGACATTAGTATACATAAATGGTATATACATGAGTGCCGTGGGGCTGGGAGGGGGGATGAATGAAGGGAATAAGGCAGGGCGATGCAGAAGGGAGAGAGAGGAGAGGAGGACTTGGTCAGGGGACACTTCTTGGAGGAGATGTGCCTTCGGTAACACTTTGAAGTGGGGGGAAGCAATTGTCTGTCTGATATGAAGAGGGAGGGCGTCAAGGCCAGAGGCAGGATGTGGGCGAGAGGTCAGTGGCGAGATAGATGAGATGGAGGAACAGTGAGGTTAGCATTAGAGGAGTGAAGTGAGCAGGGTGGGTTGTAGTAGGAGAGTAGCAGAGTGAGGTAGGAGGGACGCAAGGTGACCGAGTGCTTTCAAGCCAATGGTGAGGAGATTTTGTTTGATGTGGAGGTGGCTGGGCAACCACTGGAGGTTCTTGAGGAGCAGGAAAACATGATCTGAACGTTTTTGTAAGAAAATGATCCAGGCCACAGAGTGAAGTATGGACCGGAGTCGGGAGAGACAGGAGACAGGGATGTTCAGCAAGGAGGCTGAAATAATAAGACGGGATAGGATAAGTGGTTGTTTTAATAGGGTAGCAGTTTGGGTGGAGAGGAAGGGGTGGATTTTAGTGATGTTGTGAAGGTAGAACTGACAGGATATAGTGATGGCTTGAATATGTGGTTTGAATGACAGAGGAGTCGAGCATAACGCCAAAGTTCTGGGCTTGTGAGACAGGAAGGATGGTGGTGCCATCTACAGTGATGGCAAAGTGGATGTCCTGTCACCTTAAATTTAGTATGGCTAAAACTGAACTTCAGTTGAAGAACAAGCTTGAAGAACAAGCTCTCATAGGCAAGTGGTGGAGCCGGGATTAGAACCCAGACCCTCTGACTGCGAGGCCCAGGCTCTTTCCACCAGGCCACACTGCGCAGCTCTCCATACTGCTGTACTGTTCGAAATGAAAATGAAAGTGAAGAACAAGTATGCTGATGGTCTGGCCTGCCACCTGGCAGCCTGTGTGCTGGGTGGTCGCTATTAATAATAATGTTGGTATTTGTTAAGCGCTTATTATGGGCAGAGCACTGTTTAAGCGCCGGGGTAGATACAGGATAATCAGGTTGTCCCACGTGAGGCTCACATTCTTAATCCCCATTTTACAGATGAGGTAACTGAGGCCCAGAGAAGTGAAGTGACTTGTCCTTAGTCACACAGCTGAAAATGCAATTGAGCAGGAACTGTATTGAATCGTATTTATTCCGTGTTTACTGGGTGCAAAGCCCTGTATTAATAATAATAATATTGGTATTTGTTAAGCGCTTACTATGTACAGAGCACTGTTCTAAGCACTGGGGTAGATACAGGGTAATCAGGTTGTCCCACATGAGGCTCGCAGTTAATCCCCATTTTACAGATGAGGGAACTGAGGCCCAGAGAAGTTAAGTGACTTGCCCACAGTCACACAGCTGACAAGTGGCAGAGCCGGGATTCGAACTCATGACCTCTGACTCCCAAGCCCGGGCTCTTTCCACTGAGCCACGCTGCTTCTCTAAGCGCTTAACGATAGAGAAGTAGTGTGACCTAGTGGATGTAGACCATGGGCCTGGGAGTCAGAAGGACCTGGGTTCTAATTCTGGCTCCACCACTTATCTGCTGTGTGACCTTGGAGAAGACACTTCTCTGTGCCTCAGCTGTAAAATGGGGACTAAGACCCCAGGCCCCACATTGGACAGGGACTAAGTCTGACTTGATTAGCTTGTATCTGCCCCAGCACTTAGTACAGTGTCTGGCACATAGGAAGCACATAACAAATACCATTTAAAAAACCCAAACATATACATTAAGTGTTGTTTTATTAACGTTTAATTCAGAGGGAGAGTTAAGTGAAATAAAATGTCAGGCCAGGATTTGATTATATGAAATGTAGGGTGGCTGGCCTAAGTGAACCGTTTTTCTTGTGTGTTATATTATGGTTCATTTAAAAGTTGACATCTTTGTGATCCCTAATTAGTCAAAAAGTAAAATAAACTTTTTAATTTTATGTTAAGTATTAAATGCTTATGATATGTCAAGCATTATTCGAAGTGCTCAGGCTAGATACACTCCCTGTCCAATATGGAACTCAGAGTCCAAGTGGGAGGGCGAACAGGAAGTGAACCCCCATTTTGCAGTTGAGGAAACTGAGGCAGGGAAGTTAAGTGACTTGTCCAAGGTCACACAGGCAAATAGCAGAGCTGGAATTAGAACCCAGGTTCTCTGACTCTCGGGCCTGCCCCCTTTTTACTAAATTATGCTTTTTCTAATGGTATTTGTCAAGTGCTCACTATGCACCAACGACTCTTTTAAGTGCTGAGGTAGATATGACAGGTCAAATACAGTCCCTGTCCCACATGGGGCTCACAGCCTAACTAGAAGGAAAAGCAGGTACTGTATCCCCATTTTGTAGTTGCGGAAACTGAGGCACAGAGCAGTTGAGTGACTTTCCCAAAGTCACAAGGCAGGCAAGTGGCAGAGCCGAGGATTAGAACCCAAGTCCTGTGGCTCCTAGGCCCGTGCTCTAATCCACTAGGTCACCCGCTTTCCCATGGCCTGGTGGATTCACTAGACATTGAGTCTGACTTAAGCTAATGTTGGACACATGACTGACTAGCAGTCCTGGTAAGTGAATTCCTAAATTGCCACCCTCTGGGACAAGATATTAAGGATTGGACCTCTTTAAGAGAACTACTCCCCCGCCCCCCACCTCCATTTAGGCCTTGAGGTAGGTTGGGAGTGGAGAGAAGACTTTCTTTTAGTAAGTACCATTAGCATTCCATCACCTTGCCCCCTCCTACTTCACCTCACTTCTCTCCTTCTACAACCCACCCCGCACACTTTGCTCCTCTAGTGCTGACCTTCTCACTCTGCTTCCGTCTCGCCTGGCTCGCCGCCGACCCCTAGTCCACGTCCCGCCTCTGGCCCGAAACTCCTTCCTCAAATCTGACAGACAATTACTCTTTCCCCCACTTCAAAGCCTTATTGAAGGCCCATCTCCTCCAAGAGGCCTTCCCAGACTAAGCCCCACTTTTCCTCATCTCCCCATCCCTTCTGCGTCACCCCGACTTCCTCCCTTTGCTCTTCCCCCTGCTCCCAGCCCCACAGCACTTATAACCATATCTGTCATTTTATTTATTTGTATCGATGTCTGTCTCTCCCCCCTAGACTGCAAGCTCATTGTGGGCAGGGAATGTCACTGTTTATTGTCGTATTGTACTTTCCCAGGTACAGTGTTCTGCTCACAATAAGCACTCAATAAATATGATTGAATGAATGAATGAAATGAATACCATTAGTCTTTTTCCTTTGTATCACTAACGCTGCACAAAGAAACTATATATTTTAGTAATGAAGATTATTTTTATTATTACAAATTAGCTACCGAGTGGAGGAGCCAGAGACGTTAGTAGAACTGCAAAAGAACGAGTGGGATCCAATTGTAGAATGGGCTGAGAAAAGGTAAGCCCTCCTGTAATTGGGGTTTTGCTTTTCTTCACATCCACTATCGCCCCCGTTCGCGGGCCCCATCCAATATCCCCCCAACCCCCGTTAGTAGGCTTTTGTGCCTTCAGGCTTGCATCCTCTGATTCACCTTTTATCACAGGAAATCCGATTTTTAGAACATGAATTGTGGTATTTAAGCACTGACTAAGTGCCAAGCACTGTTCTAACCACCGGAGTAGATACAAGGTAGTCGGGTTGGACACAGTCCCGTCCCACATGGGGCTCACAGTCTTAATCCCCATTTTACAGATGAGGTAACTGAGGCACAAAGAAGTGAAGTGATTTGCCCAAGCTCACACAGCAGACAAGTGGCAGAGCCGGGATTATAACCCATGTCCTCTGACTCCCAAACCCGGGCTTTTGCTGCTAGGCCACGCTGCTTTTTTTATGATAGAGCCAGCAGGGAAAAGCTTTTCCTATTGAAGAGGCTTTTTCGGTGTGCAGCAATTATTTCTGAGTGACAGAATCTCAGTCACTGCTTTCCTTTCAGGGCAAAACCTTGGTGATGCCTTGCCTGGGTAGGATTTTGATATCAGTCTGGAGGAAAATTAAGGTAACAGAAGCTACTAACAGGAAATGTAACTGTTCCCAGAATCAATCAAATGGTATTTATTGAGCGTTTATTGTGTACGGAACATTATACTAAGCACTTGGGAGAGGACAATACAGCAGAGTGGGTAGTCATGTTCCCTTTCCACAGCAAGCTTACAGAATCTTCCTCTGCACCAAATGATGTCTCGCCACAGGCCTGGAACACCCTCCCTCCCCAAATCTTCCAGACAGTAACTCTCCCCTGCTTCAGAGCCTTTTTGAAGGTACATCTCCTCCAAGACGCCTTTCCTGACTAAGCCCTCCTTTCCTCTTCTCCCACTCCATTCTGCATCACCCTGACTCGCTCCCTTTATTCATCCCCCCTTCCAGCCCCAAGCCCTTATGTAATATATGTAATTTATGTATATTAATGTCTGTCTCTCCCTTTAGACTCTAAGCTCGTTGTGGACAGGGAATGTGTCTGCTTGTTGTTGTATTGTACTCTCCCAAGGGCTTAGTACAGTGCTCTGCACACAATAAGTGCTCAATAAACACAATTGAAGGAATGAATGAATGTCTACTTAGCGGAGTAAATTGGTGGTAATTTGGGGGCAGCTTGAAGGGATTGGGAACCTAGAGCCACTCGGCTGTTCGGTTCTTCCCCTCGCTAGGTCGTCTTTGAAAGGTAAAGTTTTAGCGCTTGCCGTTTCAGATACAATGTCCAAATTGGATCCTCCACTAGTATCCTGGGGCCCAGCATCCCAGCCAAGACCAGAGACGTTTTCATCAGCCATTTGGCCTCTTATAACATGTGGGCCTTGCAAGGTAAGGGAGCTGCAGGGAAAGGGAAAGGGAAGGGACGTGGGCTTCTGTAAATTAGTCTTTTAAAACCTCATTATCCCTTAAGGGTAATCTTTCACAGAGGAAGTCCTTCAGACAGCGGTTTGGGTCCAGGATGTACTCACTAGGTGCTTTTTAAATTATTTGCTCAACTCACCAATTGCTACCGAGTTGATCAGGAGTCCCGCGTTAGGATAGCTGCCCCCCTCGATGGGAACGACGGCCCACACAGCTTTGGGAGGCTGGATTCCCAGACTTGTTCATCCTAGGGCTCGGAAGAGATCTGAGAGTTTCCCGTTAGGATGGAACAAGGCCCAAAATAGTGATTTTTGCAAAATGTCCTCACCTCATTAAGATCCCTAACTCTTATCTACCCTTAAACTCAAAATGAAAAGTTGACCTCTCTGTTATTTAGTCACCTTTTTTTAATTATTTTTACACTTTCTCCCCTACACCCTTTCATTTTAGTTCCTTATCTTCCTATCCCGTTCCACCGTGGAGGAACTGGTATACCACGGGGGCAAAGGCAAACATTAAAAGATTTTTGCCCTTTGGTCCTCCAGGTATAGAATTTGTGATCACACAGTTGAAGTCTATGGTCCTGTCCCTGGGGTTGATCGACCGGCACCTTACGGTAGAAGAGGCTGTGCTTCTGTCTCGGCTGGAGGAGGAATATCAGGTGGGCTCAATTTGTAGAGAGGAAATCTAAGTTGAAAAATAAGACCATTATAAATAGCCTGAGCAGCCGTTTTGTCTTAAGTCAAAACAAAACATGTTTGACAAAGCCTGATCCAGGAAGAATTACATTTAGTTATTAAATTACCCTCAGTTCTCTAATAATGGAGGAGCAATGTTCTTGACACCGCTCCCATATTGTAGCTTGACCAGTTCTGCACTCAAGTACACAACCACTGCTTCCTTCGTCACATCACATTTTGTCCAGGTTGATGTACAAAGTCAGAAAATGGTTCCCTAAATTCCCAGCAGCCACCTAGCCGAAACACATATGCATTACATTATTACCATTGTTTTGTTACATTATATTAATATAATATTGGATGTACGTTATTATAATGTATTTTAATAATATATGTGATATTATATAATGGTAGTTGATAGGCACATTTCTAAGCGCAGGGGTAGACACAGGCTTATCAGGTTGGACACATGGGAATCGCAGTCTCAGTAGAAGGGAGAACAGGTATTTAATTCCCATTTTACAGGGGAGGAAATCGAGGCACAGAAAAGTTAAGTGACTTGCCCGAGATCACACGGTAGGTAAGTGGCAGAGTCAGGATTATAACCCGGGACCTCTGCTTCCCAGGCCAGGGTTCTTTCTACTTGGCCCCTTTGCTTCTCATATTTAAAAACAGGCATTATGGAAGAACTGTATATCGGTTTTGGTTTATATTATCATACATTTAAAAATGCTTTATAATAAAGTAAAATATAATAATACCACAACTAGTAGGGGAGTTTTTTTATTGTTTTTGTGTTTTGATTTTATTTTAATGGTATTAAGTGCTTACTTTGTACCAGGCACTATACTAGGAGTTGGGGAAGATACAGGGTAATCAGATTGGACAGAGTCTATGACCCATGTAGGGCTCTCTCAGCCTTAATCCCTCTTTTACAGATGAGGTAACTGAGGCACAGAGAAGTAAGGTGATTTGCCCAAGGTCACACCCCGGACAAGTGGCGGGGCAGAGATTATAACCCAGGTCCTTCTGACTCCCAGGCCCATGATCTGTTAGAGAAGCAGCGTGGCTCAGTGGAAAGAGCACGGGTTGGAGAGTCAGAGGTCATGGGTTCTAATCCCGGCTCTGCCACTTGTCAGCTGTACAAACAGTCCACTAACAACAGACTTGGTAGACACGATCCCTATTTCATTCAGGATCTGTTTTCCTCTTCGGATCCACGTTGCTAGAACAGGACTTTCCCGGGCTTAAGCCCCTGACCTCTTTTTGAATTCCTTCGGGTTTTGGTAGCTCATGGCCTGAAGTTGGAAACACTGAAAACATTGTTGGTCTTGGCGAGCAAGCATTGAGTATTCTCCCTCCCTGGACTAGGACCCTGGAGGTCCCAGGGGAAATCAGCTCAGTTTCAGGTCTGTGTCAGGCCTCCCCGAGCCTATTCCTGTTACGGAAATTAACTCTACTGGGGCCCAGGGAACCGCAGGGCATAGAAGCAACACGGCGTAGAGGCTAGAGCACGGGCCTGGGAATCAGAATCCTGGCTACACGATATGTCTGCTGTGTGACCTTGGGCAAGTCCACTTCTCTGGGGCTCAGTTACCTCATCTATAAAATGGGGATTGGGATTGTGACCCCCAACATGGGACAGGGACTGTGTCCAACCCAATTTGCTTGTATTCACTGCACCCCTTAGTACAGTACTTGGCACATCGCAAGCGCTCAACAAATTCCATTATTATAATTACTATGAGTAATAGTAATAAATCTCCTCAGATTCATTTTTGAACCCGAGTCTCTGGGTGGAATTACGAAACCTTTGCTAATGTCTCTGCTTAAAAATCCAACATTATTTTGTTGGGTGTGTTTTTTCCTTAGATTTGATCAAGGAAGCATTCAGTGTTATTTATTTGACTGTCCATGCCCGGTTGTTCTCTTGTCAGATCCAAAAATGGGGTAACGTGGAGTGGGCCCACGACTACGAGCTGCACGAGCTACGGGCCCGGACGGCCGCCGGAACCCTCTTCGTTCATCTTTGTTCAGAAAGTTCCATCACCAAACACAAGCTGCTGCAGGACTGAGCCTCCCCGACTTGCTGGGAGAACAGGGACGACCCCGGATAGGGATAGGCGGAAAAAGACAACATTTCTTCAAGCTGCCACCTAGAAACCGGACCTACACGGATTGTGGAGGGATGTCGGCCTCCGCTCGGCATTCAAAGCGGATGGCATTTTAAAGACCTTCTACCCACAGCAGGGAATAGCTTGTGGGAGAATCTACAGCTGGTTCGGGCCTGGTGGTACCGTGTCCGCTGCTTATTAAATGTTTTTCCAAGGTCAACCAGCCAGTGGTATTTGTTGAGCGCTTACTGTGCACGGGGCGTTTGGGAGAGTCCACTAATAACAGAGTCGGTAGACACAATCCCTATTTCAGACCTTGATTCATTTAGGATCTGTTTTCCTCCCCAGATCTGTGTTGCCCCAGCAGGGCTTTCCTGAGATTTATCCCCTATCGTTTTTTGAATTCTTTCGGGTTTCGGTAGCTCACGGGCTGAAGTTGGAAACACCAAAGCATTGTTGGTTCTTGGCGAGCAAGCACCGAGTATTCTCCTTCTCTGGACTAGGTTTCTTTGGTTTTTAACCCAAGAATCTCCTGCAGGGATGTCAGCTTTCATTTAAGCCAATTGTCTCTCCTTTTTAGTACTGGGGAACTTGCACTGGATGGTCTTTTCAGGAAGAAGGAAAAGATATTGCAGATGGTTGGAAACCCAGAGGGAATACGGGTTAAAGATCACCAGACTCGCAAACCATATTTAGCGTGAGTTTGCACTAATAGCCGCAGGGGATATCTCCCTCACTGCCCGGCTAGTTTCGGATGCAGAACTTAAACACGTATCGTGTTCGAGGCCTCGTTTCGTCACTGTCGTCTACAGCTTCTTTGGGAGACTTTAGAACAGTGTAAGGGGCACAATCAGATTTTCAAGACGGCCTCTCTACTGTAATAAGCTTGATGGGAAAAATGTCTTTTGCCAACTTGGATTTAAAATGGCAGAAAGAATTACAAATTAGAGGAAGCAGGGGCCATCGCAGAGTTGGAGAGCTGGCACTGTGAATTCTCTCATATACATTGAAACTCTTTTCTCATCCCCTCCAGCGAGAGTGAAAGTCTTCTACAAAATTCCCGATATTCTGCCAAAGAGCAACTTTCCGGCAGGAAAGAAAATTGCCGCAGAGCAATTAGCAATGACCGTCCCTTCTTTCCCGATTGCTCTGGCTCCCCCACCCCCTCCCCTTTAGATGAAAGAGTCAGTAACCAGCAAGGGAAGAATCGTGTCAGTCTTCAGTCTGCCCAGACAGGCCCGCCGCTCCGACGGAAATAAGATGGAAATGAAGAGACGAATCGCTTGGGGAGACATCATGGCTGGCGGGATCGACTTTCCGGTAACGCTTAACGGCGGCCTCTGAGGAGCCCCAGCCGACTGAACTGCTACAGGGATTAGCTTTGAGGCTTCACCTTTGTCAAGTTTAAATGAGTTTCAGGAAGATGTGTATTCTGGGGCTGTACACCATCATTTACATTTTGTTCATTTTGAAGCTTTTCCGATAGAATTACCCTTTCGTTCCCGTAGGAGCAGAGGGTTTAGTGAAAGATACCCCACAAAACGTCACGTGGGCATCTCTCCCACGAGAGGTGTTAAGTCTTGGTGAGAAACCGAAGTGTCACCCTTCGGGTCGGAGATGGGGTTACTGCCTGTGAGGGGAAGCGCCTTGGAGAGAATCCCCTGCACATTTTATCGGTGAAAATGCAGTCGTGCTCCTTTCCTGGCCCTCTGTCATCGAGGGTGAGCAGGACATAGATCCCAGTGGGTAAGAGGCGGAAAGCACGCTCCGTTACCACCACCGGCGGAATATGTGCTTGAATTGTTTTCCATTATTGCTGCCCGTTTCTGCTGAGCCCCACGCGTTCAATCAGTGGTATTTATTGGGTGCTTCCTGGTACAGTAACTACTTCGGAGAGTACAAAAGTGTCAGTGGACCCGCTCCCTGCCTTTGGAGAGCTTACACTCTGCCCCTCTGAGCCCAGCAGCCCCCAAACATAAGTTCTGTCAACACCAAGACGGAGAAGACACGATTCAGGGAAGCAAACCCTCCCTCTTGTCTGCAGATAACAACTATTAGAAAAAGTCAGGCCTGGGAGTAAGAGGTCCTGAGTTCTAATCCTGCCTCTGCCAAGTGCTTGCTTTGTGACCTTGAGCAAGTCACTTAACTTCTCTGTGGCTCAGTTTCCTCAGCTGTAAAATGGGGATTCGATACCGCTCTCCCTCCTACTTAATAATAATAATAATAATGATGATGGCATTTGCTTACAGTGCTTACTGTGTGCCGAGCACCATTCTAAGCACTGGGGTAGATACAAGGTAATCAGGTTGTCCCTCGTGGGGCTCACAGTCTTCATCCCTGTTTTCACTGAGGCCCAGAGAAGTCAAGTGACTTGCCCAAAGTCACACAGCTTAGTGGCGGAGCCGGGATTAGAACCCACGACCTCTGACTCCAAGTCCGTGCTCTTTCCACTAAGCCCCTCTGCTTCTTTAAGACTAAAACTGCGAGCCCCAAGTGAGACTGGGGCTGTGTCTAACGATTACCCCACTGCTTAGAACAGTGTTTTACCCATGGAAAGCGCTTAACAAATACAATAAGAATAATCCATGACCTCACCAATGTCTAGGTTGTCCAGCTCATTCTGTAGGTGGTCAATATATTGGTTGATTTCTTTCACTCGGCGGCGGTTCCTGTTCGTTTCATCGCTGTGGACCTGAAGAATGTACAGTGAGAATGATTTCCTTGTGGTTCTTTCAAATGCCCACGCAAATGAGCTGTTCCTATCAACGAGTAAGATAAGTAAGTCCAGTTTGGCGAGATCTGTTATTAAATATATATACATAAGCTATTTTAAACTTGCTTTTTCTTCTCGGTGTTCATACAAAAGGGGACAGGATGGCTGGTGGGTCTTGGAAAAATTATTCGGGCAGTCTGGCTCTAGGCAGTTGAGAAAGGAATGACAGATACTGTACCAACTGGAGTGTGAAAAATCCCTCCTCAGGGTGAAATTAAAATCACCAATATGAAATTTTAACTCTCCTTCAATAAAGGTTTTTGTTTTTTTAAAAAATAAGTAACTTGGGAAAACACAGAATTTAAGGCTCCGGTCTTCATCCTGGAAATGGAGGAAACGCTGTATGACTTGGGCAAGTCACGTAACTTCTCTGTGCCTCACTTATCTCATCTGAAAATGGGGATTAAGACTGTGAGCCCCACGTAGGACAAAGGGCTCTGTCCGATGTGATTAGCTTGAATCTACCCAGGTGCTTAGAACAGTGCTTGAATAATAATAATAATAATGTTGGTATTTGTTAAGCGCTTACTATGTGCCGAGCACTGTTCTAAGCGCTGGGGTAGACATAGGGGAATCAGGTTGTCCCATGTGGGGCTCACAGTCTTAATCCCCATTTTACAGATGAGGGAACTGAGGCACAGAGAAGTTAAGTGACTTGCCCACAGTCACACAGCCGACAAGTGGCAGAGCTGGGATTCGAACTCATGAGCCCTGACTCCAAAGAGCATGGGCACATAGTAAGCACCTAACATACCATCATTATTATTATTAAATGGGGAAACCTGACTGCCTTGCTCTTTACAGACCTTTTCGACTGTCGCGGCACACCAGTTGTTGACTTTGGTGAATAAATCATCTTCTCGATTGTCAATCTTCAGGAGGTGGATGTCATGGGATGCTCCAACTGCATTAACGATGGTGTCTTTATCAGAAAAGAGCTAGTAAAAGAAGCAGATACGATGTGAGAAGTTGCCGATTGAGCACAGGGAGAGTTGCGGAGTGCAATGCTACGTGAATGCGAGTGAACTGGTAGAGCCAGCTTGACAAGTGGTAGACGGGTGATCTGCACTGTGTGCCCTTCGGTGACATTTTGCAGCGTGTATTGTGTAAATGGAATCGTGCTTCAGACAGATGTTTAAACCTGTGGCAGACAGATTGGTAAAAGGGTTAAATAGCGAGGTTGATTTTGAAATCAGAATTGGGGTCCAAGTTGATAGCAAGTTGTTGTTTTTTTAAGACGCTTGCCCAAGATGCTAACTCAAGAAATTCTTTCAAGCAATCAAGGAATGGCATTTTCTTTTTATGGCATTTAGGCACTTACTGTGTGCCAGGCACTGTACTAAGTGCTGGGGTAGATACAAGCTGATCGGGTTGGACGCAGTCCATCTCCCACAAGAGACTCACAATCTTAATTTCCATTTAATGCATGAGGTAACTGAGGCCCGGAGAAATGAAATGACTTGCCAAAGGTCACACAGCAGGCAAGTGACGGGCCCGGGATGAGAATCCAGGTCCTTCTGACTCCCAGGCCCGGGCTCTATCCACTAGGCCATGCTCCTTTTCTATTTATTGAACACATTATAGGGAGCTCTGTGCTAAGATAATGGCTCTGGGCTCAGCTACTAGAACATAAATGCTGGAAAAATGATTACTTTTCTTGTTGCCCATTCAAAAGACCTCATTTTCATTTGCCTTTTTTGAAGATAATGCCAAAAGGAGCTCAAGCTTCAGTTTTCTCCATTCCCTCTCCCCCCGCCCTAGAAACAAAACCAAAGATTTGTCTCTAGTATTTACTGGCATTTTCTACTTTTGCAGAAGAAGGTTTGCATTTCAAAACGAACCACTCTTTTCCTCCTACCTTAATAAGTTTTGAAGAATTCTAGGTTGTGTGGAGGATAGGCTGTTTAAGATGAAAAGGAACCAATTTGAACCGTCTTTCAAAAGACTGGGGAAAGATAGCTGAAACCCTTTGAGCTCTTTGGAGGAAATCCAAAACAGTAGTAGGATTATTGCATAAGGCCTGAATTCTTTTATGTAGTTCTAGGTACTTCAGAAAAAACTTAATTCTATGTTGCTTGCACACAGAACTGGGGAAAGATTGCTGAATCCCTTTGAGCTCTTTGGAAGAAATTCAGAGCAGTAGCAGGATTATCTCATAAAGCCTGAATTCTTCTAGGTAGTTCTAGGTACTTCAGGACAGACTTAATTCTAATGTGGCTTGCACGCTTTTTTGAAGTGTTCTGCCAGACATTCGCTAAGATGAATGAACCCTTAGTGTGTTTTGTTTTTTAACCTCTGGCCACATTTGAAATTCTGCATGTTGTTAAACAGTGATGCTGCAGCTCCATTTTCAATCTGTCTTATCAACTCTTGCTACTCAGATCCTGCAAAATGCCTGGTGTTTCTGCACTGACCAACGATACCGCTTTTTACCCGAGGGGGCTTCAGTTTTCAGCCGATTTTGAAAGAATCAATCCGTGGTATTAATTGAGAGCGGGCCGCTGAAATAAGTGGAGCAGGCCACTGAAATAAGTGCTTGGGAGAGTACGATGAGGTTGGTAGACATGATCCCTGCCTCTAGGACCTTGTAATCTAGTGGCGGGGGGCAGGTATTAAAATAATTTTCAAAAAGGGGAAGCAGCGGACTAAAAGGATACGTACCTAAGCACTTTGGGGGCGGGGTGAGTATCAAAACCCTCGGGCATGTACCCAAATGCATGAGTGATAAAAGAATCATAATTATGGTATTTGTTAAGCACTTAACTATGTGCTAGGCACCGAACTAAGTGCTGGGCTGGATACATGCAAATGGGGTTGGGCACAGTGCCTATCCCAAGTGGGGCTCACAGTCTCCATCCCCGTTTTACAGATGAGGTAACTGAAGCCCAGAGAAGTGAAGCGACTTGACCCAGGTCACATAGACAAGTGGCAGAGCCGGGATTAGAACCCATGACCTTCTGACTCCCAGGCCTGTGCTCTATCCACCTAGCCATGCCGTTTCAGAAAGTGGGAGTATAGAGTATAGGGGGGATGTGAGGTTAGTCAAGTTAGGCTTCCTTGGAGAAGGTATAAAAAGACAGAATGCTTAACGAATTTGCATGGAGATAGATTGACTACTGATTTGAATGGTTTCCATTTTAAGCTAGGGAACGCTGGCTACTCACTCGACTGATCTCTGAACCATCCGTTGCCTGAGTAGACTGAGCAAAAGCAAGCTGGGACTGTTTCTGATCATTCCCCAGCCTCTAGAAATCTAATTGCTCATTAGTGCACTTATAATTGGCATTGACCCTTTGGTTAGAATTGGAAGTGGTCCTAAAGCGACTTAGGGATATATACGCGATTGCCAGCACAGGGAACAGCTTCGCTAATAAGCTAAATGTTCGCTCTGACCCATGGTGAATTCTTGCATATATTCAGTTGCTTCTGCTGAATGACTGAAGTGGATGGAAGGTCCGGGGAATGGAAAAGCTTCATCGCAAGGACAAACTGGGTTTTGGTCAGTAAACTAACATTACTGAAATCCAACTTTTAAAAGTAAAGACAGAAGCAAGAATGTTTTCACGGACAAGCCTAATCTCTTCATTGGCAATTCAATTTCCAACCATTTCTTTTGGGAGGAAACTTACCCATCACTCTTCTTTTGTTGCCTAAATAGTGGTTGATCCTGATGTGAATATATAAAGGAATAACTATCTTTCGGGTTTGTGGACAGCATTACTGATGGAGCAATTTCATCCACACGTGATCATGACTGGAAAGATGGACTTTTCAACCCAGAGCATAGGTAGAGAGGGTCTGTCACCTTTTCTAGTCCCTTGTCCAAAAGGGGTGAGCAGGGCATTCCTTTTTTTTTAATGTTATTTGTTATGCGCTTACTATGTGCCAGGCACTGTATTAAGCACCGGGGTAGATATAAGCTAATCAAGTTGGACACAGTCTGTGTCCCACTTGGTGCTCACAATCTTAATCCCCATTTTACAGATGAGGTAATAGACACAGAGAAGTGAAGCGACTTGCCTAAGTGGCGGGGCCAGGATTAGAACCCAGGTCCTTCGACTCTCAGGCCTGCGGTCTATCCACTGGACCCCGCTGCTTCTCTATTCCTTATTAGGATACAGCTGTTCAGACACCAAATATGCTGCCAAGAGATGCTACTTCCAAATATGCTGCCACTTGTCAGCTGTGTGACTTTGGGCAAGTCACTTAACTTCTCTGTGCCTCAGTTACCTCATCTGTAAAATGGGGATTAACTGTGAGCCTCACGTGGGACAACCTGATTACCCTGTATCACCCCCAGCGCTTAGAACAGTGCTCTGCACATAGTAAGCGCTTAACAAATACCAACAAATACCAACAAATACTTCCTCCCCAGCAACCAAGAGACTGATATTAAGTGCCTAGGGAAGCAGCATGGTCGGGGTCTGAGCACAAGCCTGGGAGTCAGAGGTCCTGGATTCTAATCTCAGCCCACCACTTACCTGCTGTGTGAGCTCGGGCAACTCAATTAACTTCCCTGGGCCTCAGTTCCGTCATCTGCCAAATGGGGGATTCGATACCTGTTCTCCCTCTCACTTTGACTTGGAGCCCCATTTGGGAAAGGGACCGTGAATGATCTGATTGCCTTGTATCTATCTCAGTGCTCAGCACAGTGCTTGGCACACACTTACCTGATCCACTGCTACAGAATACCCATTTGTTCCCCACCCTCATCTGCAGAGATCTATTTTGCCAACTCTACCCATCTCATGGGTTCGAATCCCGGCTCTGCCACTTGTCAGCTGTGGGACTGTGGGCAAGTCACTTGACTTCTCTGGGCCTCAGTTACCTCATCTGTAAAATGGGGATTAACTGTGAGCCTCACGTGGGACAACCTGATTACCCTATATCTACCCCAGCACTTAGACCAGTGCTCTGCACATATTAAGCGCTTAACAAATACCAACATTATTATCTCATCCCCTTGATTCTATTATCCCCTTGATTCTATTTATTGCTATTGTTTTTGTCTGTCTCCCCCAATTAGACTGTAAACCCGTCAGTGGGCAGGGACTGTCTCTATCTGTTACCGATTTGTACATTCCAAGTGCTTAGTACAGTGCTCTGCACATAGTAAGCGCTCAATAAATACTACTGAATGAATGAATCTCACATTTGCCCTTCCCCCGAAAACTGGCAGGCAATTTCTCGGCTTCATCTGAAAGCGGCACGGGAATTGCAGCGAGGCACAAGAGGCAGTAAATCCACTAAAATCTCGGCCTCTTCTACGGCACCCTGATTCTGAGCTGCTTTTGGGTGAAGCAGAGAAATCCCCTCTTCCCAAGAATGGTGGAGGAAGAGGTTGTCCGGGCTACGACCATCAGGCTAGACTCTCGGCTCCACTACCGCCTAAAATTTTTGGATTAAAAAGTATTGCATCAATTTTCAAGGACGTGGATGAACTTCTAGGGATGATTAAATAAGAAAACCCCGAGAAAAGAGATCAAAGGCGGGCAGTGACTTCGCCTGCTTACAAGGTGCTTTGAAAAAGAAAAAACAAAAGCTGCTGTTGAACCTAAATTGAACACATTTTTCTCTAAAGTGGAAAAACCACTACCACAGACAGCAGAGCAAGCTTTCGCTTGTGCAGCCTTTGGTAACATTATGCCTTTCATTATTTCACTAGATAATAAGTTTAGCGATGTTACAGAATATTGCACGTAAAGGAATTTCATATATTTCCAGAGATTGTGGATCAAAAACCACTTTACAAACGTAGGTCAGTGGGGAAAACACAGCACGGCAAACAGACATTCATGGTACAAGCATAAGTTTACCGACCACATTAGTGTGGCTTTATTGCGGGGTATTCCTGAATATCAGGAGAGGGAATTATCTGTGATTTAGTAATAATAGTAATGGTATTTAAGCGCTTACTATGTGCCAGGCACTGTACTAAGCACTGGGGTAGATACAAGAAAATTGTGTTGGACCTAGTCCCTGTCCCATGTGGGACTCAGTCACCATCCCCACTTTCCAGATGAGGTAACTGAGGCCCAAAGAAGTGAAATGACTCGCCCAAGGTCACCCAGCAAACAAGCAGAGGAGCCGGGTTTAGAACCCGTCACCTGACTTCCCCTCTGCTGGGCATCTGCTCATATAAAAGAAGAATAAAGTTGTTTAAGCCACAGATTCCTATTTTGTCACAAGCCTGACAGCTTTTCCCGCATAGGTGGACGGTGACTTTTTCCATGTTCCATGACAGCAGGAAGTTCCTTATCCAGCCAGTGCTCTTACTGCTCGGACATCGTCTGGCAGGTCATCTTCAAACTCGCTCTTGACTATTTTCTCCAGGGTGATGATTGCGATCTCCAACAGCTTCTCATGGTGGTGGTTTTCAAGATCTCGGCACTGGGCCATCGTACGACAGCCGGTTAAGAAGCAAATAAAATCAATCAGTCATACTTATTGAGCGCTTATTATGTGCAGAGCACTGTACTGAGTGCTTGGGAGATTAATAACAATTGGCCATTGTTAAGCGCTTACTATGTGCCAGGCACTGTACTAAGCGCTGAGTATTAAGTGCAGAATTAGTGGACATGTTCCCTGACCACACGAGCAGTGAAGTTCATGATAGGTCTCGGACTTAACATTTAATAGTAATAATAATAATGTTGGTATTTAAGCGCTTACTATGTGCAGAACACTGTTCTAAGTGCTGGGGTAGATTCAGGGTAATCAGGTTGTCCCACGTGAGGCTCACAGTTCTTAATCCCCATTTTACAGATGAGGTAACTGAAGCACTGATAAGTGATTTGCCCAAAGTCACATAGCTGACAGGTGGGAGAGCGGGGATTAGAACCCATGGCCTCTGACTCCTAAGACCGTGCTCTTTCCATGCTACTTCTCTACCTTAAGACTGTAAGCCCCACACATAAGTGCTCAATCGATGCCACTGATTGATAAGGGTGGTGGACTTAAGTGCTTAAAAATTACCAAAACAAAAAACAAACCCCAAAATGTCACCACTTTGGGGGTTGGAATGTAATGGCTTTCAAAAACAGCATAGTTGTAAGGCATATCTTGTGATATTACCCTATTGATTTTGTTAATGAGATGTACATCCCCTTGATGCTATTTACTGCTATTGTTTTTGTCTGCCTTCCCCGATTAGTCTGTAAACCCGTCAATGGGCAGGGATTATCTCTGTTGCTGAATTGTCCATTCCAAGCGCTTAGTACAGTGCTCTGCACATAGTAAGTGCTCAATAAATACTATTGAATGAATGAATGAATGAATGAATGGACAGTAATACTATACCATAGTAGGTGTGTAAACATCTTGCCTACTGATAAGCAATTACTACTTGTATTTAGTCTGATAGCTAATTACTCAGAATTGTATTCTAAGATGGTGAGCCACTCTCCAGCCCTCCCCTGCCTTGCCCTCTTGGGATATGGACCATGTCTAATTCCCACTTATGTATTCTCTCCCCACGCTTAGTACAGTGCTCTACACACAGAAAGCGCTTAATAAATATACTATCGTAAAATCGATAGGGTTAATGATGAATCCGTGCATCACTATGATCCGTGCAACGAGGTTGGATAGGACTGGGAGCCCGGTGTGGGCAGTGACTGTCTCTATTTGTTGCTGAATTGTATTTCCCAAGCGCTTAGTACAGTGCTCTGCACCCGGTAAGTGCTCAATAAATACGATTGAATGAATGAATAGGGCATGTACTTATGCATACCCAATAAATCGCTTTTAATGGGTTTTTTTCAGCATGAGTACAACTTAAAACAGTCTCCATGTTTCACAAGGTGATGGTTGTCCTACTGTTTAAGAAACCAAAGCCCCTCCAAATAAGTCCTCAGCCTTGTGATTAACGATCACGTATGTAATTTGTTCACCCTGGGTATGTCTCAGTGGAAAGAGCACGGGCTTGGGAGTCAGAGGTCATGAGTTTGAATCCCGGCTCTGCCACTTGTCAGCTGTGTGACTTGGGCAAGTCACTTAACTTCTCTGTGCCTCAGTTCCCTCATCTGTAAAATGGGGATTAACTGTGAGCCTCACGTGGGATGACCTGATTACCCTGTATCTACCCCAGCGCTTAGAACAGTGCTCTGCCCATAGTAAGCGCTTAACAAATACCAACATTATTATTATTACTCCAAGGTACGAAGTGTCATTTAACCTTAGACTAGAGGGTTGGATATCACCGAAAGGATATAGGCCTTGTACATTTTCAACAAAGAGTCCCACCATGTCCACAATGTTCCTTTCAAAGTTATTTATTGTTTCCTGTAAAAGATAAGACCAAAGCTTAAAACCATTTAAAAACTTGGAGCCAAGGGCAAAGGAGACACCTGAGCCGAGGGATTCTCTTTGCAGAGTCATCTTGGTGCTACGGACTGGGAAATTATGGTAATGGGTCAGCCAAGCCACGGGTGTTTGCCACATAATCAAAGATCTTCGGGGGCAACACGGTCTTCTGTGCTATCACAGAATTCTATTTGCTATTTTGGCCGATGAGAGGATAGGTCAAGGAGGCCAACATTTTGTGGGGAGACAGCGGGATGTGGCATCTGACTTCACACTAGTAAAATGAAGGGCTACGGAGCTGTAGTTCTGATCAATCGATCATCTATTGAGCGCTTCCTGTGTGCAGAGCACTGTACTAAGCACTTGGGAGAGCGCAATATACAGAATTGGTAGGTGCGTTCCCTGCCCACAGGCAGCTTACAGCCTAGAGGGGGAGACAGACAATAATATAAATAAATAAATCACGGATACGTACTTCAGTGCTGTAGGGCTGAGGGAGGGGTGCAAAAAGGGAGCGAATCCAAGCTTCTCTATGATTATGAGACCCAGACCCGTCCAAAAACACCACATCTCATGCCTTTGAACAGTTTCTCAGCATCATTTTTTTAAAAAATGGTATTTATTAAGTGCTTACTGTGTGCCAGGCACTGTTCTAAGCCCTGGGGTAGATACGAGGCCGGACACAGTCCCTATCCCACATGGGGCTCACAGTCTTAATCCTCATTTAATAGATGAGGTAACTGAGGCCCAGAGAAGTCAAGTGACACCCCCAAGGTCACACAACAGACAAGTGGCGGAGCCAGGATTAGCACCCAGGTCCTTCTGACTCCCAGCCTGTGTTTTATCCACCAGGCCACGCTGCTTCTCTTAGCATCGAGAGGCAGAGCAGGATCACAGACAGTCAGTTCCTGGAACTAAGCCTGTCTGCGTGCTCTCAAATTTTGCTCACCCCAGTACAACGTCACGCCCCGGCTTCCTAAGCGGAGAATGGATGTCACAGTGAGATATCCAAACAGCTGTTATCTGGCGAGCCGAAGTAGGGCAATCAAAACAGGGGAGCCAGATGGCTTCGCCACTTGTCTGCTGTGGGATTTTGGGCAAGTCACTTCACTTCCCTGGGCCTCAGTTACCTCATCTGTAAAATGAAGATTGAGACTGTGAGCCCCATGTGGGACAGGGACTGCGTCCAACCTGATTACTTTGTATCCCAGCGCTTAGAACAGTGCCCGGCACACAGTAAGCACTTAACAAATACCATAATTATTATTAGAAGACGTAAGAAATCAGTGAAGTGCAGCATCGGACAATAAGGCTGAAAGGTGGGAGCCAAATGCGGCAAAGAGAAGCAGCATGGCTTAGTGGAAAGAGCACAGGCTTGGGAGTCAGAGGGTATGAGTTCTAATTCCGACTCTGCCACTTGCCAGCTGTATGACTTTGGGCAAGTCACTTAACTTCTCTGTGCCTCAGTTACCTCACCTGTAAAATGGGGATTAAGACCGTGAGCCCCACGTGGGACAACCTGATAACCATGTATCTATCCCAGCGCTTAGAATAGTGCTTGGCACATAGTCGGCGCTTACCAAATGCCATCGTTATTAAAGCAGAATTCTATACTGCAGTCAAACCAGGAGAAATTCTATTCTGAGCAGGAGCTTCAAGGATCGGAAGATACACCAAGGTGAAAATGGCACTAGATGCTATAAATAGACATCATCGATGGTATTTACTGAGCACTTCCAGGAGGGAGAGCCCTGTACTATGTGCTTGGGAGAGTCCAATGCAACAGAATTGGAAGACACGTTCCCTGCCCACAGTGAGCTGACAGGAGAGAGGACAATGTGTGTTCAGTGAGGGTGGACTACTGGTACTTCATGTAAACCTCACTGTCAGTGGCTTCATCTTTCAGTCAATCAATCATTTATTGAGCGCTTACTCTATGCAGAGCACTATACTTAAGCGCTTGGGTGAGTACAATATAACATAGTCGGTCGACATCTTCCCTGCTTTGAATACAAAGGGTAATAAAAATAATGAATAATGATGGTATTTGTTAAGCGCTTACTATGTGCCGAGCACTGTTCTAAGTGCTGGGGGAGATACAAGGTAATCAGGCGGTCCCACGTGGGTCTCACAGTTGAAATCCCCTTTTTACAGATGAGGTAACTGAGGCAGAGAGAAGTAAAGTCGCTTGTTCAAGGTCACACTGCAGACAAGTTGTGGAGGTGGGATTAGAATCCACATCCTCTGACTCCCAAGTCGGTGCTCTTTCCACTAAGACTCGCTGCTTCTCAAGTCACTTCGCTTCTCTGTGCTTCAGTTACCTCACCTGTAAAATGGGGATTAAGACTGTAAACCAACCTGAATCCAACCTGTATCCGACCTGATTATCTCGTATCTACTCTAGCACTTAGTACAGTGTCTGGCAGCAAATAAGTGCATACAAATACTATTTAAAAAAAACTACATATGGCACGCTCATTTTCATAATCGTATACATGCCCTGTACAATATGTTGATACTGCTGAAAGTTTCCTATTTCTTTTTCTTTCCTTTGCATCGCAGTCCAGCATAGCTCAGTGGAAAGAGCCCGGGCTTGGGCGTCAGAGGTCATGGATTCGAATCCCCACTCTGCCACTTGTCAGCTGGGTGACTGTGGGCAAGTCACTTCACTTCTCTGGGCCTCAGTTACCCTATCTGTAAAATGGGGATTAACTGTGAGCCTCACGTGGGACGACCTGATTACCCTGTATCTACCCCAGGGCTTAGAACAGTGCTCTGCACATAGTAAGAGCTTAACAAATACCAACATTATTATTATTCTAACATACTCCCTGTACTTTTCTATGCAGTAGGGAATGATAATCTGCTAGGCAAGTGACAGGGGAAATCCATTCGCTGTCTGAGGTACAACTTTAAATGTGAAGAACTGATTAAGCGATCTCTCTTTAGAATACGAAATGAGGTTCAATCCATCAAACCACTTCAAACTAGGAACTCTTTCTTTCCCTTACAGAAACACGTGTGACATCTCTAATTTTAGAGAAGAGAAGAGGCATGGCGTAGGGGATAGAGCACGGGCCTGGGAGTCAGAAGGTGATGGATGCTACTCCCGGCTCTGGCACTTGCCTACTGGGTGACCTTGGGCAAGTCGCTTAACTTCTCTGGGCCTCAGGTACCTCATCTGTAAAATTAGGATTGAGTCTGTGAGCCCCACGAGGGACAAAGGACTGTGTTCAACCCCATCTGCTTGTAATAATAATAATAATGTTGGTATTTGTTAAGCGCTTACTATGTGCCGAGCACTGTTCTAAGCGCTGGGGTAGACATAGGGGAATCAGGTTGTCCCACGTGGGGCTCACAATCTTAATCCCCATTTTACAGATGAGGGAACTGAGGCCCAGAGAAGTTAAGTGACTTGCCCACAGTCACACAGCCGACAAGTGGCAGAGCTGGGATTCGAACTCATGAGCCCTGACTCCAAAGCCCGTGCTCTTTCCACTGAGCCACGTCACCCCAGCGCTGCCTAGCACATAGTAAGCACTTCACAAGTACCACAATTATTATTATTATTATTTCATTTGAACTGTTCATAGGGAAATTGTAGCCTTTTTGCATTTTCAAGATTCTGCAACGGCTGCCTGGGATTACAAATTGCCTTGGTTTAGATACCTGGAATAGATACAAGGTAATCAGGTGGTCTCACACGGGGCTCACAGTCATAATCCCCATTTTACAGATTAGGTAACTGAGGCTGCTGCTTCTTTTTACCCCCAAACTGGACATTGGAGAGTTTGCAGCTAGTGGACGTGAATCACAAATCCTTTCCTTTCTGTAGTTGCGATTCATTGCTGTGGTAATGCACCCATCTTTGGGCATATGACTTTCTTTTATGGTGTTAAGCACTTACCATGTGTTGAGCGCTGTTCTAAGCACTAGGGTTGATACAAGTTAATAGGGCCAGATACAGTGCCTGTCCCAAAGGGGCAAAGAATCAAAGTAGGGAGGGAGAACAGGTATTGAATCCCTATTTTGCAGTTGAGGAAACTAAGGCACTGAGAAGTGAAGTGACTTGGCCAAGGTCACATAGCAGAGTTTAGAGCCCAGGTCCTCTAGCTCCCAGGCCCGTACTTTTATCTTAAGCACTTAGTATAGTGCTTTGCACAGAGTAAGCTCTTAATAAATGTGACTGAAGGAATGAATATCCACTAAGCCAAGCTGCTTCCCAAATTCCAAAGGAATGAAAGGATCTTTTGTTTTATGAAGGATTCATTAAAGTGCAAGAGTTAAAATGTATTACAACAAACTCCCGGATGACTGTCATTCTGTGATTTGTTTAAAACTTCCCGGTCTTGCAATGATCCATTTTGAGACTTTCACATTACTCAACTAAGAATTGAGAAATACTCTCAAATGACTGCCTCAGATACTCTTCTACTATAACCCAGCCCACACGCTTTGGTCCTCTAATACTAATCTTTTCCCCTTACCTTAATCTCATCTATCTCCCCACCAACCTCTTGCCCACATCCTGCCTCTGGCTTGGAAAGCCCTTCCTCTTCCTATCTGACAATTACCCTCTCCCCACTTCAAAGCCTTATTGAAGGCACATCTCCAAGAGGGCGTCCCTAAGTCCTCATTTCCTTTTTTCCCCACTCTCTTCTGCTCGCCCAGATTTTCTTCTTTTAACCCTCCCTCATCCCACAGCACTTATGGACATAGCTGTCATTTATTTATTTTATATTAATGTCTGTCTCCCCTACTAGACGGTGAGCTTGTTGTGGGCAGGGAATAATGTGTGTACCAACCTTGCTGCATTTTACTCTCCCAAGCGCTTAGTAAAGTGTTCTGCACACAGTAAGCTCTCAATAAATATGATCGATTGATCTTTAAAGACAGAAAGAGTGGAGAATCATACCTGAAGATCTTGTCTTACCTCTATCTGTTCAACAATTTGCATTTCCAGAGTCATGAGGGTATCAAATAGCTGGTTGATCTCTTCGCTGTATTCGTTTATTTTAGTATCGGCAAGTTGCATATCACTCGTATTTTGAATATCACTCAAAACCTAATCAGAGATAGTAAGTTTGAGTTTGGTGCTAAATAGCAGATTAGTCAAAACCACCTCTCACTGAAATGGATTGGAAGAGTTCCCTTTCACCAGATTGTCCATTAAATTTTGAGAGGTAAATTGGTAGCCAGACGATCCCACAGTGTTGCAAAGAATTCTTACACTTAGCATTTCATAGTGAATAATAATAATAATAACAATTGTGTTATTTAAGTGCTTACTCTGTGCCAAGCACTGTACTAACTGCTAGAGGAGATGTAAGAAAATCAATTCAGACACAGTCCTGTCCTACATGGGTTTCACAGTCAAAATAGGGGGCCGAATGGATATTTAATCCCTGTTGTACAGATGATGGAAACTGAGGGACAGAGAAGTCAAGTGACTTTCCCAAGGTCACACCTTGCCCTTCTGTCCTCCCCGATTTTCCTGTCACTGTACACAGCACCACCTCCTTCCTGTCTCACAAGCCTGTAACCTTGGTCTTTCCTCGATTTATTCTCTCTTATTCAACCCACATATTCAATCTGTCACTAAATCCTGATGGTTCAGCCTTCACATCATCGCCGAAATCCACCCTTCCTTCTCCATCCAGACTGCTACGATGTTAATCCAAGCATTTATAATAATAATGGTAATAGTGATGGTATTTGTTAAGTGCTTACTCTGTGCCAAGCACTGTTCTAAGAACTGGGGTAGATACATGGTAATGAGGTTGTCCCACATGGGGCTCACAGTCTGAATTTTACAGATGAGGTAACTGAGGTGCAGAAAAGCAAAGTGATTTGCCCAAGGTCACACAGCAGACAAGCGGCAGAGCCGGGATTAGAACCCACATCCTCTGACTCCCAACCCCGTGCTCTTGCCGCTAGGCCACGCTGCTTCTCTATTTATCCTATCCTATTTATCTACTTCTCTATGAGCCTCCTCGCTGACCTCCCTGCCTCCTGTCTCTCCCACTCCGGTCCATAGTTCACTTTGCTGCCTGGATCATTTTTCTTCAAAAACGTTCAGGACACATCACCCCCCTCCTTCAAAAACTTCAGTGGGTGTCCATCCACATCCATAGCAAACAAAAACTCCTTACCATGGGCTTCAAAGCCCTCAAATCACTTGCTCCCACCTATCTTACCTAGCTGCTTTCCTACTACAGCCCAGCCCGCACACTTCACTCCTCTATTGCTAATTCTCTCACCGTGCCTCCATCTCGCCTGTCTCGCCATCAACCCCTAGCCCACGTCCTCCCTCTGGCCCGGAACGCCCTCCCTCCTCAAATCCTTCAGACAGCAGTGATTCTCCCCATCCTTCAAAGCCTTACTGTAGGCCCACCTCCTCCAAGAGGCCTTCCCAGACTAAGCCCCCCTTTTCCTCATCTCCCACTCCCTTCTGCATTGCCCCGACTTCCTCCCTTTGCTCTTCCCCCTGATCCCAGCCCCACAGCACTGATAACCATCTCTGCCATTTTATTTATTTTATCGATGATTGTCTCTCCCCCTCTAGACTCTAAGCTTATTGTGGGCAAGGATCGTCACTGTTTATTGTTGTATTGTACTTTTCCAAGTGCTTAGTACAGTGGTCTGCACACGGTAAGTGCTCAGTAAATAAGATCGATTGAATAAATTAATAAATGAATACAAGTTAATCAGGTCCCACAGTCTTCGTAGGAGGGAGAACAGATTCTGAATCTGCATTTTGCAGATGAGGGAATCGAAGCAGAGAAAAGTTAAGTACCCAAGGTCACACAGCAGACAAGTAGCAGAGCCGGGATTGGGTCTCAGATCTTCTGAGTCCCAGACTCCTACTCTTTCCACTAAGCCACTCTGCTTGGTCTGGGAGTCAGAAGTCATGGGTTCTAATCCCGGCTCAGCCATTTGTCTGCTGAGTGACCTTGGGTAAGTCACTATACTTCTCTGGCCTCAGTTACCTCAACTGTAAAATGGGGATTGAGAGCCCACATGGGACAGAGACTGAGTCCAACCCGATTTGCTCGTATCTACCCCAGTGCTTAGTACAGTGCCTGGCACGTAGTAAGCACTTAACAAATACCATAATTATCATTATTATTCCTCCTAAACTGATCTCTTAATCCGTGGGATAGGGACTATGTCTGTTCTAATGTCCTTCCAACTGTATCTCAATTGATTTTACTATCTTCCAAGGGTTCAGAGGACTTGGGTTCTAATCCTGGCTTTGCCACTTGACTGCCGTGCAACCTCGGGTAAGTCACTTAACTTCTCTGTGTTTTAGTTTCCTTTCTGTAAAATAGGGATTAAAACCTACCCTCTCCTACAGATTATGAACCGCGTGTGGACAGCGACTGTGTCCAACCTGATAACCTTGTATCTACACCAATGCTTAGAATAGTGCTTGGTGCAAAGTAAGTGCTTAACAAATATAATAATAATAATGATAATCATACAGCTGAGAAGAGAAAAGCTTTTCTAATTAGTTACCATATCATAAATTAACAAAGATCTTCTATTTATATAAGGAACTTCTACTTTAAAGGCTCCCCAATTTATCAATACAAATTTTTTATCCAAATCTTTTCCCTAGTAATAAGTTAAATACCATTTGGTGTGCCTTTTCAAACTCTATGATTTTTTGTGACCCCTGATTTTGATTGTCCTCTATGGCTTCCTGAAGGCAGTCGTTGAAGGTTTTAACTTCAATTTTCCTCTTCTCTTGTTGTTTCAGACCGTATTCAAATATGTTTTGGCAGATGATGACAAATTTGGCCTTGTATGTGAAACGGAGTTAAGGTACCTCACGTATTAGATTCAGGAATTGTCTTCAACGAGGCTCTAATCTCGGCTTTTGCAGAATTTCAGTTTGGGCTTTTGTTTGTTTTGGTGAACGGGGGAAAGAGGGTCGGGGAGAAACATCGATGGGTGAAGTAGTTGAGAGAGATTCAGTATGACTTTGGTTGCCCCTGATATTGCCCTCTCAGGAGGGCACCTGGAGAGTTTCCAGTCCTCTACCAGTCTCAGCTACAAGAGGGACAGTCGAGCAGAGGCATAGCCATTTCATTCCTCGCTTGGCCAGTGGCTAGCGAGTGGAAGAGAATCTGCTACAAGTCAAAATTCACCTGTGCAGTGGCGGCAAGGGAGAGAGTCGAGGGTGGAGACTCAAGTTTACCGTGCGAAAGGCGGCCCGGTAAACCACTTCCGTATTCTGACCAAGAAAACTCTCCGGATACGCTACTGGAATGATTGCAGATGGAGAGTGGGGCGCTCTGGGAGAGATGTGTCCCTGGAGTCGCCATGGGTCGGAGACGACTCGATGGCATAAGACAAGTCCCTGATATTCCAGCTACAAAGGAAAAGCGGTAGAGCACAGACCCTTAATATATCTGTGGTAATTCTGGGCTGGGCAAAGCGGTAGAGGAACACTGTAAGAAGAAATCTCATTAGTTTATGGACTTTTCGGAGTTCCCTCATAAAGGACGGCTGAGGTAGAAATGACTGAGGTAGATGGGGAGGCTGCCTGAAAAAGAAAGCCCAGGAGATTGTGGGGAGGAGAAGCAGGGAGGCTGAGGAGAGATGAGCTGTAGAAATCCTTTCCTGTACCTCCTTTCCACCTTCAGAGAGGGACATCTTTCCCTGAGTTTGCTGCGGGCAGGGATTGTCATTCTTTATTGTTGTACTTTCCCGAGCACTTAAAACTGTGTTCTGCTCACAGTAAGTGCTTAATAAATACCATGGAACGAATGAATGTAAATCTTTCCTGTGGGAGGGCCCTGCTGTCCAGGTAAACCATTCTAAGGTTGTTTCATTATTATTATTTTTAATGGTATCTGTTAAGCGCTTACCACGTGCAAAGCACTGTACTAAACTCTGGAGTAAATACAAGCCAATCAGGTCGGACACAGTCCGTGTCCCATGTGGGGCTCACATTCTTAATCCCCATTTTACAGATGAGGTTAACAGGCTCAGGGAAGTGAAGCGACTTGCTCAAGGTGCCACAGCGGACAGGTGGCGGAGCTGGGATTAGAACCCAGATCCTCCCATCTCCCAGGCCTGTTCTCAATCGACTAGGCCCCGCTGCTTCTCACTTGCCCTCCTTCCTTCCGCCCCCTCCGCCACGGCTCTCACATTGCGCGCTCAATAAATACCACTGATTGAGTCTCCCCCATCCTCTCACCGCACCCTTCTCAAACTTCTGGTCGTCCAAAATGCCTCTTCTCAGTCGAGCCGGCCCCTGGGCCCCGAAAACCCGAACCATCCCCTTTTATAAAAAAAAATGGTCAGGCTGTCAGCGCCCCTTCTCACAGTCCCTCTGTGGTCCCTGCCACCTGGGAAACCCACAGCTATTGGGTGGGGACAGTGGGTGGGAGGAACTGGGCAGCTTTTCTCCCCAGCCCTGCCAAGCAAGAAATGAAAACAACAAAAAATCAACCAAAAAAAAACTTATCTGGTCAACAGGTGGCAGCACCAAAGTGATTTGCTTTGAGAAGCAGCACAGCCGACAGAACAGGGCCCTGGGAGTCAGAAGGTCATGGGTTCAAATCCCTCCTCTGCCTCTTGTCCGCCGTGTGCCCTTGAGGCATGTCACTTCACATCTCTGGGCCTCAGTTACCTCATCGGTACAACAATGGGGATTGAAACTGTGAGCCCCGTGGGGGACAGGGACCACCCTGATTTGCTTCTATCCACCCTAGTGCTCAGTACGGTGCCTAGCACATAGTCAGCGCTTAAGAAATACAATAATAAAAATTATTATTGTTAATTATTATTTACATCGGACTTGCCGGTCTCTATAAATGAAAGATGCCCAGTTGTCATGGAACCCTCTTCAGCTTGGTCTCTCTCTCTTTTAAATGATATCTGTTAAACACTATGTGCCAGGCACCGTTCTAAGCACTGGGATAGATACAAGATCATCAGGCAATAATAATAATAATGTTGGTATTTGTAAGCGCTTACTATAGGCCAAGCACTGTTCTAAGCGCTGGGGTAGTCAATCTGTGGGGTAGCTCACAATCTTAATCCCCATTTTACAGATGAGGTAACTGAGGCACCGAGAAGTTAAGTGACTTGCCCAAAGTCACAGCTGACAGGTGGCGGAGCCAGGATTAGAACCCATTGGAAACAGTCTGTGTCCCACGTGGGGCTCACAGTCTCAATCCCCATTTTACAGGTGAGGAAACAGGCACAGAAAAGTGAAGTGACTTGCCGCACAGAAAAGTGGAGTGACTTGCCCAAGGTCACAGAGCAGACAGGTGGAAGAGTCAGGATTAGAACCCAGGTCTGGCGGGCTAAGGGAATATGGAGAAAATTGGGCAAAGGGAACTAACGGTCCCCGGTTCTTCTGCTGTTCCTTTTCAAAACTTCCTCAGATCAACTTTCCTCAGCTCTCCTGGAGCGGCAGGGCCAGGCTAACCCATTTGCAGACCATTCCAAAAAACATCCTTGTCGTACTAAGCAATGTTAATGTAGTAGATGAGTCCGCTGGCCCTGTACTTGTTCAAACATCAAGCAATATTGATTCATCGCTCCTGGGGGTTGTAAATGCAAAAACTGGATGGTGTCAGTGAAAAATGAGCTCACTGAGGACATCATTTTCTCTCCTTAGAGGAAATAGAGAACAGTTGGTCACCACTTTCTGTCTACAATATGAAGCCAGTTTTCAGGCAAATTTATAAGTGCATATTCAAGCTGTTATTGGGCAAATAGAGAGGCGGCATTATTAAGGTCACATCTCTCATTCATTCAATAGTATTTATTGAGCCCTTACTACGTGCAGAGCACCGTACTAAACGCTTGGAATGTACAATTCGGCAACAGGTAGAGACAATCCCTGCCCAGTGACGGGTTTACAGTCTAATCGGGGGAGACATCTCCTCCAAGAGGCCTTCCCAGATTAAGCCCTCTTTTCCCCGGCTCGGTCTCCCTTCCGCCTCTTCTAGGCGCTTGGATCTGGGACCTTTGGGGGTTTAATATCGGCCCCACCCCCAACCCAACGGCACTGGTTTACATATATTTAAATTATATATTATAAATTATGTGAATATCTGTCTACCCCTCTAGATTGTAAGCTTGTTATGGGCAGGGAGCTTATCTGCTAATTCTGTTGTACTCTCTCGAGTGGTTAGGACAGCACTCTACATAGTAAGTGCTCAATAAATACCACTGATTGATTGATGGAGATAAATTTAGGGGGCAAAAGTCAGACTGTAGGACATCCATGAAGTTTAAACATGATGAAGTTTAAACAAGATGTTATATTGTGCTCTCCCAAGCACTTAATACAGTGCTCTGCATACAGTGAGCGCTTAGTAAATATGATCGAATGAATCTCTCCATCCCACTGATAATGACATCCTTTGGAAATTAAGCTTTTCCTTTTTTTTGTATTTTCAAACCCCGAAAGGATATGTCTCAAGAAGCTCCCCAACTCCTGGCAGATAAGCCAGCTTTGCCGCTTCAGTATCTTCCAAATACATGCTGTCAAACAGGAAGGATCCATTCAGGTATTCGACGTAAGCTGCCTTTGAACAAAAACAAGAAAATGGAAGGGTTGTCAAGACCAAGATCATGCAGTCAACTCACTTGAAGACTCAACCTGACTTGGAATTCACAGAATCGATCTTTGTTTTCACGGGGAAAAAAAAAAAATCAGATATCACAGGCTACAGACATCTCAATGTAAGTTTCATTTTGCTCCATGTGAAGCTTACACCAAAACCACCATCCTGGTGAAAGAAGTTATTAGTGCCTTAGTTAATTTATTCCCAAATGGCGTTCTGAACAGTGCTCCGTACACTGTAAGCGCTCAATAAATACCACCTGTTGATTGATGTGTTTACTGCAAAAGCTGGTTAAGAGGTACCTTATGGAGATCCAGCTCTGCTTGCTTCTCTTCCTCCTCCTCAAGTTTGCTCAAGTATTGAGCCTCGCTCTGCTTCAGTTCATCGATGGTGTATTGGTATTTGACTTCTCCAAGTTCTCTCTAGTGAAAAAAAAAAGACCAAGAGCATCTATCATCGTTTGGGTCCGGAAAACTGAATTTAGAAACGAAATTTCTTTGCCGTCCCCCAGGGATTGCAGTCTGTGCTGTCTTCAAAATGAATGTAGAAAGGAGGGTTAATTCCCCGGCATTTACTGGATGTTTCAGGTGAGAAATCAGTTGCCACACTGATAACGCCCAAGACGTTTGGTCAGCTTGATATAATGATGGTATTTATTATACACTTACTATGTGCCGGTCGCTGTTCTATGCGCTGGGGCAGATACAAGATAATCAGGTTGGACACAGTCCCTGTCCCACAGAGGGCTCACAGTCTTAATCCCTATTTTTACAGATGAGGGAACGGAGGCCCAGAGAAGTGAAGTGACTTTGCCCAAGGTCACACAGCAGACGAGTGGCGGAACCGGGATTAGAACCCAGATCCTTCTGACTCCCAGGCCTTGCTCTTTCCATAGGTGGCGTGTTTATTAAGCCCCTCCTGTATGCCAAGTCTTGTACTATAAACACTGAGGAGAGTTCATAGACAGTACTAGACACAAACCTCAAGCCCAAGGTGGTTACCGAGTTAAACGGCTTATATTTAGGAGGAAAAACAAATCCTCTTTAAGGTAATTTTGGGCCGGGGACGTGACTGCTGATTCTCTTGTATTGTACTCTCCCGAGTGCAGTGCTCTGCACACAGTAAGCGCTCAATAAATACAATTGACCCTTGTTTTTGCACATAGAAAGCGCTGAATAAATACCATGGATTGATTGATAACCATAAGGGACACATAGATAAGTGAACTAATGGGACAGTGGATAAATCAAAACGTACCCAAGTGTTAAGGGTGGAAAGGAAGAAGCTTTATGACTCCCCTTATTGGTTTTCAGATTATTTTGGAAAGACGCCAACACATATATGCTTAGAAGGCAGATTTTCCCCAGGGTAGCCCAAATCCCTATGAGGTCAGAGGTACGCCAGTGCTCCTAGAAAGATTGATCTGCAAATCCTTCATTACTTTCATTACGATGGTGACTTTCAAATGATCGAGGCATATGGGTCCACAAACGGTAGCTTCCCAAATAAAATAAACACAGAGAATCAGAGTATCCCATTTTCCCAGGGAAGGAGTGAGTTCCGTGAGGCATTTTAGAACCAAAATGCAGCTACCGAATTATAATTGGTTCTCCCTGGTATACCTGAGATCCCTAATGATGCCATATTCCTAGAGCCAAACATTTCATATTAAAGCATTTTCCAAAATGCCTTTTTTCCAAAAAAGAAAAATCATTCCTTATTAAATTGTTAAAGCAAAAACTCCCAACAATCAGGTTAAGCAAGCAATTAATAGCATTTATCGAGCCCCACTGTACTGAGCATTTGGGAGAGTATCATAGAAGGACTGGGAAGGATTTGGGAGATCGGAAAGACTGATCTCTGCCCTCGAGAAGCTTACGATCTAACAGGGAAAACAGATACATAATCATTTAACAGATAGAAAAGTAGAGCACATGTGCCTAGGAGTCAGAAGGAGCGTGGCTCAGTGGAAAGAGTCCGGGCTTGGGAGCCAGAGGCCATGGGTTCGAATCCCGGCTCTGCCACCTGTCAGCTGTGTGACTGTGGGCAAGTCACTTCACTTCTCTGTGCCTCAGTTACCTGATCTGTAAAATGGGGATTAAGACTGTGAGCCTCATGTGGGACAACCTGATGGCCCTGTATCTCCCCCAGCGCTTAGAACAGTGCTCTGCACAGAGTAAGCGCTTTACAAATACCAACATTATTATTATTAGTATTAGAAGGACCTGGGTTCTAATTCTGACCCCTACACTTGCCTGATGTTTGACCTTGGACAAGTCCACTTAATTTCTCTGTGCCTTAGCTACCTTCCCTGAAAAATGGGGATCACTACTGTGAGCCTCAAGTGGGACATGGACTACGTCGGACCTGATTGACTCGCATCTCCCCCAGTGCTTAGAACAGTGCCTAGTACAGAGTAAGTTCTTAAATACTGAAAAAAATGGATATACAGCTAAGTAAGTGCTTAAAGAGGAAGGCACTGTAAGTCATTTTGTGCAGAAGTACTCTGGGTGGGTGTGAGTGCAAAAAAGGAGAGTCGGCGTAAAAATGTTAAGGTGGTAGTTGGAAGGAGATGAGCTGGGAAAATCCAAAATTAAGGAAGGCTTCCCTAAGGAGAGGTGACTTCATAAGTCTTCATAAGGGCTTTGAAGATGGAGAAGGAAGTCGTCTGGTGGGTTTGAAGCGGGAGAGAGTTCCAGGCAGGGGGAAGGGTGTGAGCGCAGAGGAAGTGAGAACCAGGCAAAGTGAGGAGATTACCTTGACAGGAAAGAAGAGTGTAAGCCGGGGGGTAGTGGGAGAGGAGAAATAGCCTGGCCTAGTGGATAGAGCCCGGGAGTTTTCTTTGGATGTATAGAAGAAATGGGTAACTATTGAAGGTTTTTGAGGATAATGTGCTGACTTGGATTTCAGAAAAATCATCTGGGAAGCAAAATATGGATTGGGATGGGGAGAGTCTGGAGGCTAATAATAATAATAATGGTGTATGTTAAGCGTTTACTATGTGCAAAGCACTGTTATAAGCGTTGGGGGGATACAAGGTAAGCAGGTTGTCCCACTTGGGGCTCACAGTTTTAATCCCCATTTTACAGATGAGGTAACTGAGGCACAGAGAAGTGAAGCGATTTGCCCAAAGTCACACAGCTGGCAAGCGGCAGAGCCGGGATTCAAACCCGTGACCTCTGACTCCCAAGCCCGGGCTCTTTCCACTGAGCCACGCTGCTTCTCAGTCAATCAACCCATCGTATTTATGGCACAGAGAAGTGAAGTGACTTGCCCAAAGTCGCACAGCTGACAAGTGGCAGAGCTGAGATTAGAACCCACGACCTCTGACTCCCAAGCCTAGCGCATCCAGAACAGAGAAGAAAATACTTACTGTGTGTTCATCAATGAGTCTGAAATCTAGATACACTAGATCAGGAAGATAAGCTGCAATGAACATTTTATAATCTTCATGTTCACAGATGAAGTTCCCAGAAAGGTTGAGCGAGCGTAAGCATTTAAACCTCCTCAGGTAGGTCACCTGTGACAAAAGACATTTTTAGCATTCTATAGAAACAAATAAAAAACCTGCAAAAATCAGAGTTTCAAACACATTTTGCTCCTCATTCATTTCAACCGAAGACCTTACAATCAGCCCGATCCTTGGACATGAAGCTACTTTACACTCATTTTTACAGTATTAAGACATGGTTAAATTTGTTCTTTTTTTGAGGCATTAAGCACTATGTCCCCGGCACTGTAGTAAGCGCTGGGGTACATATGAGTTAATCAGATTGGACACAGTCCATTCCCCACATGGGGCTCACAGTCTTCATTCATTCATTCAATAGTATTTATTGAGCGCTTACTATGTGCAGAGCACTGTACTAAGCGCTTGGAATGAACAAGTCAGCACCAGATAGAGACAGTCCCTGCCGTTTGATGGGCTTACAGTCTAATCGGGGGAGACGGACAGACAAGAACAATGGCAATAAAATAATGCTTCTTAATAGAGAAGCAGCATGGCTCAGTGGAAAGAGCCCGGGCTTGGGAGTCAGAAGTCATGGGTTTGAATCCCGGCTCTGCCACTTGTCAGCTGTGTGACTGTGGGCAAGTCACTTATCTTCTCTGTGCCTCAGTTATCTCATCTGTAAAATGGGGATTAAGACTGTGAGCCTCACGTGGGACAATCTGATGACCCTGTATCTCCCCCAGCGCTTAGAACAGTGGTCTGCACATAGTAAGCGCTTAACAAATACCAACATTAATTAATTAATTAATCCTCATTTTAGAGATGAGGTAAGTGAGGCATAGAAAAGTTAAGTGACTTACCCAGGGTCACACAGCAGACAAGCAACAGAGCCGGCATTAGAACCCAGGTCCTTCTGACTTCCAGGCCCTCCACGGTGCCTCTCCTCAGTATTCCTACAAATATAAATGGCATTCTACCCTCACCCAGCCTATAGGTCTGATCGGGAGGTGATTTGTCATTTTGCAGGCCGAAGGCACTAAAATTATTACTGCCTTTTTGTTTCTTGGGTGTTTTAAACTGCTTTCCATTGTGTATACGACGGAGTCTCTCCTGAGGCGAAATCACTTCTGGACTCACTTCATCAACCCCCAAACCCTGCCACGATGCTTACTGTGCTGCAGGAAGGTAAGGTTCGGTACGATTAGACAAATAAATAGGTTTAGGTTCCTGGCATTGTTAATCAAAAGCTTCCATTGCAGTTTTCCTTCTCCTGACAAATGGGCCCCCGGGGCCCTGAGCTGCGTAACCCCAGCTGCTGAGGTCTGAGATTGGCTTAGTGGAGAGAGCACAGGCCTGGGAGACAGAAGGACCTGGGTTCTAATCCTGCCTCTGCCACGTGTCTGCCGTGTGACCTTGGGCAAGTCACTTCCCTTCTCTGGACCTCAGTTACCTCAGCTGTAAAAATGGGGATTAAAAAATGTGAGCCCCATGTGGAACAATCTGATTACCCTCTATCTACCCCAGCGCTTAGAACAGTGCTCAGCACAGAGTAAGCGCTTAACCACTACCATAATTATTATTATTATTATTATGATGGGCCCGAGATCTGCCATGAGATTGCTAACGTTCACCTGAAGAAGCAGAGTCAAAGGGCTCCTAGAAGACTCATATTGTCAAAGCAACACAACTCGATAGAACCACAAATTGAGCCGATGTCAGAATTTGAATCTGTGGTGCCCAGAAGAGCTGACTGATGATTCTATTTCCTAGCCCGTCGTTTAGACTGTGAGCCCGTTATTGGGCAGGGAATGTCTCTATCTGTTCCGAATTGTACATCCCAAGCCCTTAGTACAGTGCTCTGCACATAGTAAGCGCTCAATAAATACTACTGAATGAATGACCTATTGGATAGAGCATGGGCCTGGGAATCAGAAGGACCTGGGTTCTAATTCTGGGTCCTAATCCCGGCTCCTACTCTTGTCTGATGTGTGACCTTGGGTAAGACACTTCACTTCTCTGTGCCTCAGTTAGTTCATCTGTAAAATGGGGATTAAGGTTATGAGCCCCATGTAGGACATGGACTGTGTCCAATCTGATTAGCTTTTATCTACCCCAGCGCTTAGTACAGAGCCTGGCACATAGTAAGCACTTAAATTCCATAGGGGAAAAAAAGCACTTTCCCTTCTAGGTTTCATATTTTAGTCCCTAATTGGAAATGAAAAGACTTTTCATAATTCCATCTTTCTATTCATCTCAGAAACTAATAACCCCTGGCTCTCAGCAGGCTTATTAAAATCACCCATCATACTGGTCTGAGAGAATGATTCTGCTTATGAAAGTAGGATCAACACTGTTCTGAAACTGAGGATAAAACTTTAAAAAAACAAGTGTCTATGCAGGGTTTGATGGGGTCAGAAATCATTTCTGCCGAGGCCCAGCACAGATGTTTAAAGAGGGAGTAAAGTTGGCTTGCAAAACTGAATGTCCATGAGCTGCTCCTGACTACTAGTTCCGAGCAATCGATGGGTGATATTTATCAGTGATATTATCGAATTCAGTGTTTGGGAGAAATCAATACAATAGAATTTCAGTCTCAAACAATCACTGTCAGTCAATTGTATTTTTTGAGCGTTTACTGTGAGCAGAGCACCGTTCTAAGCATTTGGGAGAAAACAATACAATTAGAGTTGCAACTTCAATCAATTTACTGAGCGCTTACTGTACTAAGCATTTGGGAGAAAAATAATGCAATATTCATTCAATAGTATTTATTGAACACTTACTATGTGCAGAGCACTGTACTAAGCGCTTGAAATGAACAAATCGGCAACAGATACAGTCCCTGCCCTCTGATGGGTTTACAGTAATAGAGTTGCAACTTCAATCAATCAACTAATCATACATATTGAGCACTTACTGTGCAGAGTACTGTATTAAGAGTTTAGGAGAGTACGATACAACAGAGTTGCAACCTGCCTGGTTTAAGCTGTGAGCAGGTAAAAGAGCAACTTGGAGCCAGATAGGCCCTTGGTCATTCCAGAATGGACCCGGAGCAACAGGAAAAATTATCCAGGTGACAGATTTCTCACACAATGGATTATAATATTTTTGGGGGGAAAATTTACCTATCTGGAGACACTGGTACAAAATTCTGAGTCTCTAACACAAAAAAAATTATTTCCCTAAATTGCAAACTGGCAAAAATCAATCGATCTACTAGTGGTATTCGATTAACAATGTTGGTATTTGTTAAGCGATTAAGCACTTCCTATGTGCAGAGCACTGTACTAAGCACTGGGGAGAGGGTAATACCAAAGAGTTGGTAGATACGTTCCCTGTCCACACTACGTCTAGAGAGGGGGACAGACATTAATATAAATAGTTGCTAGCGCACTGGTCTGGGAATCAGGAGACAGGGGTTTTAATCCCAGCCCCGCCACTTGCCTGTTTTGTGACCTTGGGCGAATCACTTTGGGCAAAAGTCATCAAGTACTTACATTTTCCAAAGCATTAATACCGTTGTTTCCTACGGAGAAGATCTGGAGTTTTACTAATGAGTCCATATTCTCGATCCTGGTGATTCTATTATTAAATAAGCTCAGATCTTCTAATTTGACTAAGGCTTGTAGACCCTCTATGACTTCAATGTTATTGAAGGACAAGTCTGGAAAAAAATTAAAATAATCAAGTAATAAAAGTCCCTGAAGGGTTGAAAGAATTTATTGGGTGCCTGTAGGGTGTAAACAATCAATCCATGGTATTTATTGAGTAAATACTGTATGCACATCACTGTATCAAGCGCTTTGGAAAGCAAAATCCAACAGAGTTGGTAGATTTAATAATAATAATAAGGTTTGTATTTGTTAAGCGCTTTCACTCTCCCACCTTCAAAACCCAAACCAGCGTGACTCAGTGAAAAGAGCCCGGGCTTGGGAGTCAGAGGTCAGGGGTTCGAATCCCGTCTCTGCCACTTGGCAGCAGTGTGACTGTGGGCAAGTCACTTCACTTCTCGCTTGCCTCAGTTCCCTCATCTGTAAAATGGGGATGAAGACTGTGAGCCTCCTGTAAGACAACCTGATTACCCTGTATCTGCCCCAGCGCTTAGAACAGTGCTCTGCACATAGTAAGTGCTTAACAAATACCAACATTATTATTATTTTGTGCAGAGCACTGTTCTAAGTGCTGGGGTAGATACAGGGTAATCAGGTTTTCCCATGTGAGGCTCACAGTTAATCCCCATTTTACAGATGAGGTAACTGAGGCACAGAGACGTGAACTGACTTGCCCACAGTCACACAGCTGACAAGTGGCAGATCCGGGATTCAAACCCATGACCGCTGACTCCCAAGCCCGGGCTCTTTCCACTGAGCCACGCTGCTTTGATTCCTGTCTACAAGGAACTTCACTCTACAGTCTGCAGACTGCAGTATAAAGCACTGTACTAAACGCAAGGGAGAATACGATAGAATTAGAAAATAATAATCGTAGTATTTGTTAAGCACTTACTGTGTACCGGCCACTGTACTAAGCGCTGGGGTGGATACAAGCAGATCGGGTTGGACACAGTCCCTGTCCCACGTGGGGCTCACAGACTCAATCCCCACGTTACAGAGGAGGTAACTGAGGCAGAGAGAATTGAAGGGACTTGTCCAAGGTCCCACAGCAGACAAGTGGCGGATCTGGGATTAGAACCCATGACCTTCTGACTCCCAGGCCCGAGCTCTACCCGGATGTGATCCTTGCCCTCCAAAAACTCCCAGGAAGTTCTTGAAGAAGTAATGGAACACAAAGAGATAATGAGTATGGTATTCGTTAAGCACCCACTATGTGTCAAGCACTGTACGAAGCGCTGGGGTAGATGCAAGATAATCAGGTCAGACAGTCTCTGTCTGTCCCACATGGGGCTCACAATCTAAGTAGGACGGAACAGGTACTGAAGTCCCATTTTACAGTTGAGGAAACTGAGGCCCAGAGAAGTGAAGCGACTTGCCAAGGTCACACAGCAGGCAAATGGCGGAGCCAGGATCAGACCCAGGTCTCCTGACTCCCAGCCCCGCGCTCTATCCACTAGGCCATGCTGCTTCTGCTCCTACAGCAGGAACGATTACCCTCAGGAGGGTCATGATAATAATGTTGGTATTTGTTAAGCGCTTACTATGTGCAGAGCACTGTTCTAAGCGCTGGGGTAGACACAGGGGAATCAGGTTGTCCCACGTGGGGCTCACAGTCTTAATCCCCATTTTCCAGATGAGGGAACTGAGGCAGAGAAGTGAAGTGACTTGCCCACAGTCACACAGCTGACAAGTGGCAGAGCCGGGATTCGAACCCATCCCCTCTGACTCCAAAGCCCAGGCTCTTTCCACTTTCCCTCTGACTTGTCTTATGCCGTCGAGTCGTTTCCGACCCGTAGCGATGCCACGGCCCCATCTCTCCCAGAACGGCCCGCTCTCCGTCTGCAGTCGTTCCGGTAGCGTATCCACACAGTTTTCTTGGGCAAAATAGAGACGTGGTTTACCGTTACCTTCTTCCACGCAGTCAACCTGCGTCTCCGCCCTCTACTCTCTCATGCCGCCGCTGCCCAGCACGGGTGAGTTTGGACTTGTAGCATTCATCCATTCATTCAATAGTACTTATTGAGCGCTTACTGTGTGCAGAGCACTGTACTAAGCGCTTGGAATGGACAAAGATGGCCTTCCGGTCGCTAGCCACTGCCCACGCTAGGAATGGAACGGACAGGCCTCTGCTCGACTCTCCCTCCCGAAACTCTCCAGGTGCGACCCTGAGAGGGGACCTCTTTGACTCGGAAAGCCAATAAACATCGGTGAAACTTACCCAGCCAGATCAGGTTAGTCAGAGTTTCTAATCCTTCTATCTTTTCGATGATATTGTTATCTAGCTGCAGTTTAGTCAGAGTCTCAAACTGCCACAGGTTGTCGATTTTAAGGATGTCTGAAAACAGAGAAGATATTACGGTTTACTTCCACCACATTTTTGTCATCGAAGTGGCATGGTGTAGGTCAATCAAGAGCATTAGAAGCAATCAATAGAATCCATCAATCGATCTATAGAAGAAGACAATCAATAGAAGCAGCGTGGGCTAGTGGAAGGGGCACGGGGTTGGAAGTCAGAGGTCGTGGATTCTAATCCCGGCTCCGCCACTCGTCAGCTGTGTGACTTTGGGCAAGTCACTTCGCTTCTCTGTGCCTCGGTGACCTCATCCGTAAAATGGGGATGAAGACTGAGAGCCCTCGTGGGACAACCTGATTACCTGAAATCTACCCCAGCACTTAGAATAGTGCTTGGCACATAATAGGCACTTAGCAAATACCATCATTATTATTAGTAGTATTAAGTGAAGCACCTACTGCCTGCAGACCACACTGTGATATGCGCTTGGGAAAGTACACAGAATTGGTAGGCAGATCCCTACCCTCAAGGAGCTTGCGATCTCAAGGAGGAGGCAACATTTAAAGAAATTACAGGTAGGAGGAAGCAAAGCGAATATTACAAAGGTATAATAATATTCATTCATTCATTCAATAGTATTTATTGAGCGCTTACTATGTGCAGAGCACTGAACTAAGCGCTTGGAATGAACAAGTCGGCAACAGATAGAGACAGTCCCTGCCGTTTGACGGGTTTACGGTCTTGGTATTTATTAAGCACTTACTATGTGCCAGGCACTGTGTTAAGCACTGTGGTGGATACAAGCAGATCAGGTTGGAGAGCGTCCCTTGTCCCATGTGGGGCTCACAGTCTCCATCCCCATTATACGGATGAGGTAACTGAGGGGCAGAGAAGAAAAGTGATTTGCCCAAGGTCACACAGCAGACAAGTGGAGGAGCCGAGATTAGTACCTAAGTGCATGACCTAGGTGTTTAGATGGCACGGAAGTACTGCAGCGTGGCTCAGTGGAAAGAGCCCGGGCTTGGGAGTCAGAGGTCATGGGTTCGAATCCCAGCTCTGTCGCTTGTCAGCCGGGTGACTGTGGGCAAGTCATTTCACTTCTCTGTGCCTCAGTTACCTCATCTGTCAAATGGGGATTAACTATGAGCCTCACGTGGGACAACCTGATTACCCTGAATCTACCCCAGCGCTTAGAACAGTGCTCTGCACATAGTAAGTGCTTAACAAATACCAACATCATTATTATTATGTTGCATTTGAAAGGCCAACTGCAATTTTTTTAATTGACCTAATTATTAAAAAAATAATTTTTTAATTATGTGTGGGCACTGGTGGGTAATAATTACAGTGATATTTCTTAAGCACTTACTATGTGCCAGGCACTGGGGTGGATACAAGTAAATCGGGTTGGACCCAGTCCCTGTCCCACATGCAGCAGCTCACAGTCTTCATCCCCATTTCCAGATGAGGTATCTGAGGCACAGAGAAGTGAGGTGACTTGTCCAAGGTCACACAGCTGTCAAGCGGCGGAGTGGGGATTAGAACCCAGATCCCGGTGACTCCCAGCCTCGTGCTCTATCCACTAGGCCACACTGCTTCTCTCTGTTAATCACCGCCACCGAGGAGTCATTGACTGGCTGCTGATTTTGAGCACCGCCAGCTGGGTTGACAGAGAGCTCGTCCTCGGACCTACAGCAAGAGGCAGCACGGCACAGAGAGATGAAAAGCGCAGCGGCTAGAACTCGGGCCTGGGACTCAGAAGGTCTTGGGTTCCAATCCCGGCTTGGCCACTTGGCTGCTGTGTGACCTTGGGCAAGCTGCTTCACTTCTCTGGGCCTCGGTGACCTCATCTGTAAAATGAGGATTGAGACTTGTGAGCCCCATGTGGGACGGGGACTGTGTCCAACCCCATTTGCTTCTATCCACCCCAGAGCTTAGTACAGTCCCTATTACCCAGTAAGCACTTAAATACCACGATTATTATTATTATTATCATTATTATTAGTGGCAGCTGGAGTGGATTCTGACTTGGGATGCTTACTTCGAGAAGTGGCTCTAATGGAAAGGTTCCCCCCATTCTCTTCGAGCTCTCCTCGTTCAATAGTATTTATTGAGCACTTACTATGTGCAGAACACTGTACTGAGCACTTGGAAGGTACAAATTGGCAACAGATAGAAACAGTCCCTGCCCATGACGGGCTTACAGTCTAATCGACAGTCAATATCCTCATGGGGATATTATGTCACTGGGGGCTTTCGTCGAAACTCAACCAACGGCTACGGTCGGCCTCACCGTCATCGATCCTCAGTGGTGTTGATGGAGCACTTCCCGTGTGCAGAGCACTGCACTAAGCGTTCGGTAGGGATATGAGAGAACAGAGTTGGTAGACACGTTCCCTCCCAAAGACGAGTTTACAGACCGCACACAGTGAGATCGGCCGGAGTTGTCCCCTTCCACTCTCTGATTCCGCCACTTCAACCCAATCGGGAGTAGCAGTGTTGCTTAGTGGAAAGAACACTGACGTGAAAGTCAGAAGACCTGGGTTCTAATCCCAGCAAGTGACCCTGGGCAAGTCATTAAACTTCTCTGCGCCTCAATTACCTCGTCGGTAAAATGGCTATTAAATCCTCTTCCCTCTGATTTAGACTGTGAGCCTTAAGCGGGGCAGGGATTGCGTCCAAACTGATTATCTCATTTCTAACCCAACGCTTGGTACGGTGCCTGGTACACGGTAAGTGCTTAATATGTACCATTAAAAAAAAAACAAACCCCCCCCCAAACCTCCCAGTCATAATAGGTGTAAATACACGAATGATTTAAACTGATTCCAAACCTGTGCTGCACGTAACGCCTTGTCTGGTGAAAAACATTTCCCTGGAACCTAATTCCTCCAGATTTACATTCATTTTTTTTGGGTAAATTTGATTCCTTTAACATTAGTTCACTTAGTCATATTTTTCTTGGATGCCACTGCAAAGTTCTGAGTAGTTGTACTGGCTCAGTTTATGAAGATCACACAATCTGATATTATAGGAATACACTCTGAGTTATACACTCAGCTTTCTTCCAGTTTTATACACTAGCGGGTATTTTTGTTGTCATTCAAGCTAAAATAGCTTTTGTTCTACATGAAATTGCATTTCTGCACTATCTTGGCTTTTTAAAACTCTCTTTACCAGAATTTTTTTTCAAGACTTTACACTCACTGTGGGCAGGGAACGTGTCTACCAACTCTGTTATACTGTACTCTCCCAAGTGGTTAGTACAGTCCTCTAGACTGTAAACTCTCCGTGGGCAGGGAATGTATCAGCTACATCGTTGTTTTCTCTCGACTGCTTAGTATAGCGCCCTGCCCGCAAGAAATGCTCAATAAATATGATTGATCCATTGATCGAGTGAATGTTTGTTGGACCGGTTGGGCGTAAATTTCTGAAATTGACACACGTCTCCCTTTCCTTTAGAGAGAAAATTCGGATTTTCACTCATCCATTCATTCCATCGTATTTACTGAGCGCTTACTGTGCGCAAAACACTGTACTCAGCGCTTGGGAAGGAACAATATAACAACCAATGGATACATTCCTGCCCACCACGAGCTCCCTGTTGCTGGAAATGCAGAGGATGTCTCCTTAAAGAACTTACTTTGAAAATCCAGTTGCAAGTGGGTCACGTCTTTGAAAGAGATGCCCTCCTGTTTGGCCAGCTGGCCTGCTTCGTCTTGTGGCCCCTGCTCCTCCACGGCCCGCCCAAGAATCTCGGCATCGATCACGTTTGGCTCTATGGAATCGTATAACCGGCTCATTGTCGGACGATGGGGTCGCCTTGAGAAAACACAGCGGTCCTTTGAAATGATCTTTATTTCACGTTGGAGGGAAATCTATTTCTTCTTCTTAATGGTACTTGTTATTCCTTCATTCAATTCATTCGATTGCATTTATCGAGTGTTTACTGGGTGCAGAGCAGATGAGTGCTTGGCACATAGTAAGCGCTTTACAAATACCAACATTATTATTATACTAAGCGCTTGAGAGAGTACAATAGGGCAATAAACAGACACATTTCCTGCCCACAGTGAGCTTACAGGCCGGGGGGAGACAGACATTAATAGAAATAAACACGTTACGAATTTGTTGTTCATTCAGTCGTGTCTATTGAGCGCGTACCGTGTGCAGAGCTCTGTACTAAGCACTTGGGAGAGTATAATACAATAATAAATGGTCACATTCCCTATCCACAGTGAGCTTACAGTCTAGAGGGGGAGACAGATGCTTACTAGGTACCAGACACTCTATTGAGCACCGGGATAGATACAAGATCATCAACTTGGACAAAGTCCACGTCCCACGTGGGGCTCACGGTCTTAATCCCCATTTTACAGATGAGGGAATCGAGGCCCAGAGATGTTAAGTGACTTGCCCAGGATCACAACAGCAGCCAAGTGGGATTAGGACCCAGGTCCTTCTGACCCTCAGGCCCGTGCTCTATCTACTAGGCCATGCTGCTTCTCATCTGTTAATAAAGCTGATTGCAACTACGTTGTTTACAAAGGAACTCTGGATCGGAATTCTATTTTGGATGGGAGGGGCAGTGGGAAGAAGAGAAAGGATCTCGGTAAGAAATAACATCCAGAAATTCTTCCCTCTAGTCTATAAAGTTCCCTTCAGACTATATGGTCACTGTGGGCACGGAACATCTCCCAACTCTCTCCTAAGCACTTAATAAAGTTCTCGGCAGAGAAACAGTGTGGCCTAGTGGATAGAGCACGGGTCTGGGAGTCAGAAGGGTTCTAATCCTGGGTTCTAATTCCAGCTCCGCCACTTGTCTGCTGTGAGACCTTGGACAAGTCACTTAACTTCTCTGTGTTCCCTCACCTGTAAAATGGATATTAAGACTGGGAGCCCCATGTGGGCCAGGGACCGTGTCCAAATTGATGAGCTTGTATCCATCCCAATGCTTAGAAGAAATAATAATAATAATAATAATGAAGAAGGCATTTGTTAAGCACTTACTATGTGCAGAGCACTATTCTAAGTTCTGGGGTAGATACAGGGTAATCAGGTTGTCCCACGTGAGGCTCACAGCTAATCCCCATTTTAAAGATGAGGTAACTGAGGCACAGAGAAGTGAAGTGACTTGCTCACAGTCACACAGCTGACAAGTGTCAGAGCTGGGAGTCAAACCCATGACCTCTGACTCCCAAGCCCGGGCTCTTTCCACTGAGCCATGCTGCTTCTGTCATAGTCTTAATCACCATTTTACAGATGAGGGAACTGAGGCCCAGAGAAGTGAAGTTACTTGCCCACAGTCACACAGCTGACAAGTGGCGGAGCTAGGATTCGAACCCATGACCTCTGTCTCCCAAGCCCGGGCTCTTTCCACTGAGCCACGTTGCTTCACTTACTGTGTGCAGAGCACTGTACTAAGCACTTGGGAGAATACAACAGAGTCGCTAGATACGTTTCCTGTCCAAGATGAACTTACAGTCTAGAGGGGGAGATGGACATTAATATAAATGAATAATTTGTAATATATAATTTATAGACTTTCCTGACTTGCTGGGAAAAGTGTTTTAGGACTTTGCAAGCTTCACCTCCCCTCCCTTTGGCCTAATCCAGGTGAATTTGGTTTGGCAGAGAAGAATCCTTGTCCAAAAGCATGGTGACATTCCACAATAACAATAAGGTATTCATTAAGCATTTACTACATGCCAGGCACTGTACTAAGCGCTGGGGTGGATACAAGCAGCGTGGCTCAGTGGAAAGAGCACGGGCTTTGGAGTCAGAGGTCATGAGTTTGAATCCCAGCTCTGCCACTTAGCTGTGTGACTGTGGGCAAGTCACTTAACTTCTCTGTGCCTCAGTTACCTCATCTGTAAAATGGGGATTAAGACTGTGAGCCCCACGTGGGACAACCTGATTCCCTTGTGTCTACCCCAGCGCTTAGAACAGTGCTCGGCACATAGTAAGCGCTTAACAAATACCAACATTATTATACAAGCAAATCGGGTTGGACACAGTCCCTGTCCCGCATAGGGCTCGTAATCTTCACCCGTATTTTACAGACGGGGTAACTGAGGCACAGAGAAGTGAAGTAACTTGCCCAAGGCCACGTAGCGGACAAGTGGCGGAGCCAGGATTAGAACCCATGATCTTCCGACTCCCAGGCCGGTGCTCTGTCCACCTTGCCCCGCTCCACAGGCTGTTCCCTGTGGGCAGGGAACGTGTCTACCTCTGTAATATTAATAATGTTGGTATTTGTTAAGCGCTTACTATGTGCAGAGCACTATTCTAAGCGCTGGGGCAGACACAAGGGAATCAGGTCGTCCCACGTGGGGCTCACAGTCTTAATCCCCATTTTACAGATGAGGTAACTGAGGCACAGAGAAGTTAAGTGACTTGCCCAAAGTCACACAGCTGACAAGTGGCAGAGCTGGGATTCGAACCCATGATCTCTGACTCCAAAGCCCATGCTCTTTCCACTGAGCCAAGCTGTCCTCTCCCAAGCATTTAGTACAGTACTCTGCACACAGTAAGCGCTCAATAAATACAATCGATTGTGTTGGGTCAGGTCAACGCTTCCTGCAAATCAACCATCCCTCAGGGTGGCTGTTCATCTAGTTTTACACCAGGTCAGGTCTGGTTTTTTATTTTTACATATCCCAAATTTTTAAAATTATATTAATGCCCATCTCCCCCTCTAGACTGTAAGTTCCTTGTGGGCAGGGAACGTGTCTTTCAGCTGTCTTCTCTTGTACTCTCCCACGCACTTACTAGGGTGCTCTGCCCACGGTAAACATTCAATCATTTAGAATTTAAAAGCATTTAGAAGCAGCGTGGCTCAGTGGCAAGAGCCCGGGCTTGGGAGTCAGAGGTCATGGGTTCCAATCCCGGCTTCGCCGCTTTTCGGCTGCGTGACTTTGGGCGACTCCCTTCACTTCTCTGGGCCTCGGTGACCCCCTCTGGAAGATGGGGATGAAGCCTGGGAGCCCCACGTGGGACAACCTGATCACCTCGTATCCCTCCCAGCGCTTAGAACATGTGCTCTGCACATAGTAAGCCTTAACGAATGTCATCATTATTATTATTGAATGCCATCATTATTATTATGAAAAAATAGGGCTGATTAATTGATCGGGCACAGAGGAACATCTGAAAAGGTCTTGTACTCAGCGTTCGCCTCAAACCTTCCTGCTCAGAGCCAAGGGTTTGGGGACGGAGTCCTGGCTCTGAGCAGTAGGAAAAGGGCAGAACAAAGAAACCCAATCAGACGCCCCTCGCAACTCCCGGGCCACCTACTTTCTAAATAGTTCTAAGTTGCCATCAACAGAGAAGCAGCGTGGCCTAGTGGCCTCGTTACCTCACCTCCCTTCTCTCTTTCCACATCCCAGCCCGCACCCTCCGCTCCTCCGGCGCTCACCTTCTCACTGTCCCTCGTACTCGCCTGTCCCGCCGTCCGGCGACCCCCGGCCCACATCCTACCTCTGGCCTGGAATGCCCTCCCTCCTCAAATCCACCAAACTAGGACACCTCCCCCCTTCAAAGCCCTACTGAGAGCTCACCCCCTCCAGGAGGCCTTCCCGGACCAAGCCCTCCTTTTCCTCTGCTCCCCCTCCCCTCCCCATCGCCCCCACTCCCTCTCTCTACTCTACCCTCCTCTTCTTCCCACAGCACTTGTGTGACCATATGTACGTATTTATAAATTCCATTTATTTTATTAATGTTGTGTATATATCTATAATTCTATTTATATTGATGCTATTGATGTCTGTCTACTCGTTTTCAAGTCTGTCTTCCCCCTTCTAGACTGTGAGCTCTCCCTCCCCCTCCCCTCAGCACTGTGCTCATTTGTCTATATTTTTATTACCCTATTTATTTTGTTAATGAGGTGTACATCCCCTTGATTCTATTTATCGTGATTAAGTTGTCTTGTTTTTGTCCGTCTGTCTTTCCCGATTAGACTGTGAGCCCGTCATTGGGCAGGGATTGTCTCTATCTGTTGCCCAGTTGTACATTCCAAGCGCTTAGTCCATTGCTCTGCACATAGTGAGCACTCAATAAATACTATTGAATGAATGAATGAAAGGGCAGGGATTGTCTCTATTCTTTGCTGAGCTGTCCTTTCCAAGCGCTTAGTACAGTGCTCTGCACACAGTAAGCGCTCAATAAATACAACTGACCGACTAAATGTATAGTGGAAAGAGGCCCTGTGAGTCAGAGGACCTGGATGCTGATTCCGGCTTCACCGCTTGCTGGCTGTGAGACCTTGGGCCAGTCACTTAATTCTCCGTGCCTCAGTTATCCCATCTGTAAAATGGGGACTAAATCCTATTCCCTCCTACTCAGATTGGGAGTCCCAGGTGGCGTCTCTTACTCGTATCAACCACGACACTTAGAACGGTGTTTTACTCATAATAAATGCTTAACAAGTAAGCTCGCCGTGGGTAGGGAATGCGTCCTTTTATTGTTAATAATAATTATGTTGATATTTGTTAAGCGCTTACTATGTGCAGAGCACTGTTCTAAGCGCTGGGGGAGATACTGGGTAATCAGGTCGTCCCAAGTGAGGCTCACAGTTAATCCCCATTTGACAGATGAGGTCACTGAGGCCCAGAGAAGTGAAGTGACTTGTCCACAGACACACAGCTGACAAGTGGCAGAGCCGGGATTTGAACTCATGACCTTGACTCCCAAGCCCGCGCTCTTTCCACTGAGCCAAGCTGCTTTGTACTCTCCCAACCACTTAGCACAGTGCACCGCACACAGTGAGCGCTCAATAAATAAGACTGAATGAAGGCAAGTACCGGCATCGTTATCATCATCATCACTTGAGGAACCGTACCTGGAAATGTAACCAAATGTAGCAAATTCTTCAGTCCCCACTAGCTGAGCTCAGCGGCGACCCCAGGGACCGGACCCGGGAAAGCTCCCCTTCCCAGTCCCGTTAATGGGAAGTTGGAGGAAACCCGGGTTGGGGGGCGGGAAATCTTTCACCGTTTGGCTCCGGAGGCGCCTTCCCGGCGGCGGCGGCGGCGGCGGCGCGGGCTGGGCCGGGGCCGGGGCCGGGGTCGCCTCCTCCCTGCTAAGCGCTCCTGAGCATCAGCATCCCTCCGTTGCTAGGGGACCACCAAGCCGCTCCACGGTTGCTAAGAGACAGACGGGTGACGCAAGCCCCCGGTGGGCGGGGGGCTGAGAGGAGGGGGCGGGCTCCAAAGCGTCACGGCAGCCGACCAATCGGAGGGAGAGAAAGCAACCTCCCCTCCAATCGGAACCTTTCCCTCTGACCCCACCCCCGCCGGGCGACCGACTCCCTTGCCATCCAATCAAATCGGCCTAGCTTTCGATTGACGGCCGAGGGGTCCAATAGGAACGCGGTCCCTCCCGACGGCGCGGGCGGGGGCCGGCGTGCGCCTCGGCCAATCGGAAGCCGAGGAAGGGCGAAGGGGGTTGGGAGGGGGCCAATCGGCGGCGGGCTGGGGCCGGGGGGGCGGGGCTTGGGCGGGCGGGGAGGGGCGGGCCGGGCGGTGCGGGCCAGTCGGTGCGGGGCGGCTGCGCTGAGCGCTGTGCTGAGCGCTGCGCTCCCTTCCAAGATGGAGTTTCTGCTGGGCAACCCGTTCACCACCCCGGTGGGGCAGTGCCTGGGTAAGACCCTCGGGAAAATCAGGATGATGCTCTTTAGTAAGCGCTCACGACGTAGCGGGCGCCGTACTGAGCGCTGCCCGGCGGGCGGGCAGGTCCTGCGGGGACCCTTCATCCAGTCCTGTGTACTGAGCGCTTAATGGGTGCGGAGCACTGCGCTAAGCGCTGGGGAGGGGACGATGCAGCAGCAATCCTAGGCCATCCCGGCCCACCACCACCTCACTGGAAGCGAGTCCCGGGGCTCGGAGCTGCGCGGCGTCGCCCCCAGCGCGTCGCACATCCTAAGCGCTTAACAAATAATAATGATGTGGGCATTCGTTAGGCGCTTACTACGTGCCAAACGATGCAGCAGCAGTAGACGACCCCGGCCCACCACCAGCTCGCTGTCTGGAAGCGAATCCCGGGGCTCGGAGATGCGCAGCGTGGCGCCCAGCGCTTAGAACAGTGCTTAGCACATCCTAAGCGCTTAACGAATAATAATAACGTTGGTATTTGTTAGGCGCCTACTATGTGCCAAACGATGCAGCAGCAGTAGACAGTCCCGGCCCACCACCAGCTCACTGTCTGGAAGCGAGATCCGGGGCTCAGAGGTGTACGGCATCGCACCCAGCGCTTAGAAGAGTGCCTGGCACATCATAATACGTGCTTAACAAATGATAATAATGTTGGTATTTGTTAGGTGCTTCTAAGCGCTGGATACAAGGTGATCAGGTGGTCCTACTTAGGACTCCCAGTCTTCATCCCCATTTTACAGATGAGGTCACTGAGGCCTAGAGAAGTGAAGTGACTTGCTCAAGGTCACACAGCTGACAAGCAGCGGAGCCCTCATCATCATCATTATTATTAACATTAACACAGGGGCCTCTGTTGGATCGTCCTCTCCTAACCTGACTGCCTTGCCACCCCTTTAATAGTAATAGTAACGTTGGTATTTGTTAAGCGCTTACTATGTGCCAAGCGCTGTCCTAAGCCCTGGGGTAGATACAAGGTAATCAGCTGTCCCACGTGGGGCGCTCAGTCTTCATCCCCATTTTACAGATGAGGGGACCGAGGCACAGAGAAGAGAAGTGACTTGTCCCGCCTGACAAGCGGCGGAGCCGGGTTTAGAACCCATGACCTCTGACTCCCAAGCCCGGGCTCTTTCCACGAAACCACTTTAGACTGTAAGCTCGTTGTGGGGAGGGAATGTGTCTGTTCGCTGTTGTACTGTACTCTCCCAAGCGCTTAGTACAGTGCTCTGCACACAGTAAGCGCTCAATAAATATGACTGACTGACTTGGGGGGTATGAGGATGTGGGAAGGAGGGGATTGTAGCCTCCGAGCTTGCGACCCCGCTCGACTACCCTCCCTTCAATCAATCAGACCCTGGCACTTATTGAGCGCTTATTATGTAACAGAGCACTGTGCTAAGAGTTTGGGCGAGCACGAGGCAGTCAGCAGATACGTCCCCTGGCCCTAATGACCTTACAGCCCTGCGGTGAGAACTCGAGCCTGGAAGCTCCTCATGGGCAGGGATTTTGTCTACCGACTCTGTATTGGCCCCCCCCCCCCCCGCCCCCTTGTACAGTGCTCTGCACACAGTGAGTGCTCAAAAAATACCATTAATTAATAATGTTGGTATTTGTTAAGCGCTTACTATGTGCAGAGCACTGTTCTAAGCGCTGGGGTAGATACAGGGTCATCAGGTGAGCCACGTGAGGCTCACAGTCTTAATCCCCATTTTCCAGATGAGGTAACTGAGGCACAGAGAAGTGAAGTGACTTGCCCACAGTGACACAGCTGACAAGTGGCCAAATTGGGATTCGAACCCGTGACCTCTGCCAAGCCCGGGCTTTTTCCACTGAGCCACGCTGCTTCTATAATTGATTGAATGAACTCTGCTGGGGGCGTTGCTTGCCCCTTGCCCCGTTTTAATAATTTTGGTATTTGTTAAGCGCTTACTATGTGCCAGGTTAGGTTTCCAGAATGGTGTTGACGCTATTTCTGAGCCAGTCAAGGGGCTTGAGTGGCAGAAGGCATTACTGCTGTGCTCTGCTCAAAGACAACAATAATAATAATAATAATGATTTGTTCAGCGCTTACTCTGTGCTAAGCACTGGAGTAAATAACAGGGTAGTCAGGTTGCCCCATGTGGGGCTCACAGTGTCAATCCTCATTTTCCACATGAGGGAACTGAGGCACAGAGAAGTGAAGTGACTTGCCCAAGGTCACACAGCAGACGAGCGGCGGAGGTGGGATTAGAACACCATTCCACCCACCGAGGGGTGTTTGGCTCTGTTGCCGAGTTGTACGTTCCAAGCGCTTAGTACAGTGCTCTGCACTTAGTAAGCGCTCAATAAATGCTATTGAATGAATGAATGTGGTGCTGCCAGTTTTGGGGTTGTAGGAAGGAGGTAGGGATGGCACCGTTGCCTCGTTGCCACCTGCCTGGTGGTCTCTGTGTCCCCGGGTGGGACTCCAAGACCCTCCACCCCAATGTCCAAATGCCAACTTTCTAACAATAATAATAATAATGATAATGATGGCATTTGTTAAGTGCTTACTGTGTGCAAATCACTCTTCCAAGCCTTGGGGAGAATACAAGGTGATCAGGTTGTCCCAGATGGGGCTCACTGTCTTAATCCTCATTTTCCAGATTAGGTAACTGAGGCACAGAGAAGTGAAGTGACTTGCCCAAAGTCACCCAGCTGACAAATGGCGGACCTGGGATTAGAACCCATGACCTCTGACTCCCAAGCCCGGGCTCTTTCCACTGAGCCACGCTGCTTCTGACCGTAGACTGTAAGCTCGTTGTAGGCAGGGAGCGTCTCTACCAACTCCGTTGTATTGTACTCCCCCATGTGCTCAGTACAGTGCTCGGCACACAGTAAAGCGCTCAGTACAGTCGATTGATTGACAGCTGGCCTCTATGATGTCTGTCTTCCCCACTCTAGACTGTGAGCACGCTGTGGCACGTCACTGGTTATTGTTGTACTTTCCCAAGCGCTCGGTACAGTGCTCTGCACACAGTAAGCGCTCAGTAAATGCGATCGAACGAATGACTGTCTCTTTGGACCAGTATTCCCGAAGCCAGCGCGGCTCACTGGAAAGAGCCCGGGCTTGGGAGTCAGGGGTCATGGGTTCCAATCCCAGCTCCGCCGCTCGTCAGCTGTGTGACCGTGGGCAAATCTCTTCAGTTCTCTGGGCCTCAGTTCCCTCATCTGTAAAACGGGGATGAAGACTGTGAGCCTCACGTGGGACAACCTGATTACCCCGTATCTCCCCCAGCGCTTAGAAGGGTGCTCTGCACATAGTAAGCGCTTAACAAATGCCAACATTATTATGCCACTCCTCAGCTGTGTGACTGTGGGCAAGTCACTTCACTTCTTTGGGCTTCAGTTCCCTCATCTGTAAAATGGGGATTAAGACTGTGAGCCTCACGTGGGACAACCTGATGACCCTGTATCTACTCCAGCGCTTAGAACAGTGCTCGGCATATAGTAAGCACTTAACAAAAACCAACATTATTATTATTATTGTTATTATTAAAGTCCAGCGACTGTGTCCGCTGAAGACTCGTAATGGCAGGGGTGTGGGAGCGGACATTTTTTTCTTTTGTTTTGGCAGTTGGCTGTTGTCTTCCCACTAGGGAGTGCCCCGAATTTACAAGGAGGTGGTGATAATTACCGATTATTAGAACAGTTCAAGCTGTTGGGGACGAATGGAGCCATTGTCCCGGTTGGCATGATAGAGTGCGGAAGTCATTTTGTTTAGAGTTGCGGTGCAAGGATTCACTCTCACTCCCCCCAGAAGGAATAATAATTTCGGTCAGTTTTTGTGTGTGTGTGTCGGGGGTGGGGTCAGGGGGGTAGGTAAATGATGCCGATATCATCGGTTTTACAACATGAGTTGAACTCCAGCTGTTAAAATGTTTTTCCATGGACTAGTAAATGTTTTAACATTGCTTTAGGAGGGTCATTTTTGTTTATCTTCCTCCCGATTGCTGCTCTCCTAACCCATCCTGAATTATTACTGCAAGGCCCAAGGAGGTGTTGGAGGAGATCCGTCCTGCCTCTTAATGAGAAAATAGTTTGGAAAGACTCTTCCTTTTAATGAAATGCCCTCCCAAGCCCCACTCTGATCCCCCTTTGTAAACGAATGAATCAGTTAAAGGTATAAATGCTATTAAAGCTTTGGGCCTGCTGAAAGAGCAAAGTGTTCCAGCGGAAAGCCCAACTGATATTTAATTTCTGTGCTCCTTTCCTACTTTCTTTTCTTGCTGCCCCCATGATAATTAAAATTTGGATATTTGGTAAGCACTGACTATGTGCCCGGCACTGCACTAAGTGCTGGGGGGGCTACAAGAAGCAGCGTGGCTCAATGGAAAGAACCCGGGCTTGGGAGTCAGAGGTCATGGGTTCTAATCCCAAGTTAGCTGGGTGACTTTGGGCAAGGCACTTCACTTCTCTGTGCCTCAGTTACCTCATCTGTAAAATGGGGATGAAGACTGTGAGCCCCACGTGGGACAACCTGATCACCTTGTATCCCCTCAGCGCTTGGAACAGTGCTTTGCACATAGTAAACGCTTAACAAATACCATCATTATTATTATTATACAAGAAAATCAGGCTGGACACTGTAGTAGACCCATTTCTCAATAGCTCTGAATCTTAACTCGCTAACTCTTCCTAAATTTGAGATGTGTTCTGCAGAAATTTCAGGGGAATTTCTTTGTTCCCCCCCTCGAATTATATAATATGCTGCGTCACTGAAATGCTTAAAAAAGAAAGTTAAAGGTGAATTTAAAAATAATTGGGTTAAGGTTGTGTTTACCCTTCTGGTAAGCATCTAGGGAACAATGACTCAGTAGTAGTGCAAACAAAAAACCCAAATAGTGGTGGAGGAGAGAATGAGGTTTTGTCTGTATCCTTGTCAGTAAATGTAGTAGGATAAAATCACCTGAGGGTTCGGTAGTATTTTAGAAATCTGGGCCAGAGATGCAGCACCGTCTTTTGACTCAAGCATGGGATGTTGGGAAACCTGAGTTCTTTTACCAGCTCCCTGACTGTCATCTGTTACCTTTTCTGGGCCTCAGTTTCCCTATTTGCAAAGTAATTCCTGACACCTGCCTCATTGCCCTTTTGAAGCTTAGTGGGGCTTAATGTGCTGCAGAAAAGATCATAGGAATTCAAAGGTTCTATTGATTTCGGTGTGATGATAATCTTACTCTGCCTCATCTTTCTCCTATCACTGACTCATCCTTTCCTGGAATTGAGCTCAGTGAATTTGAGCATCATTTCAGCACCTGTCGTCATATTGTCTATCTTGGGCAAACTGCATCCATCCCATTCCTTCATTACGGCTGGGAGACTTACACTTTTAAAACCCGGCCCAGCACATTATTGGACGGGCCTATTTGCCTCAGGAGAAAGATGAGAGCGGGGAGGGTTGAGGGAGAGAAAGGAGGTGTTGAAAGGATGAGGAAGGCATAAAGAGTTCTCCTTTCTTCCTTTTAAACAGTTTTCAAAATATTGCTTGTATAACAGTGGCCCAGCTTGGAAAACTCTCCTCAAGTGGACATCACAAAACAAGTTTCCATGATACTTCGAGAGTAGCTCTCTTCATCCTCGGTGAAATGTCTTCAGCTATACCTTTCCAAAGGAGCAGTTTGGTTGCTTTTAAAAAAAAAGCAATCTCTGAATAGGTCAAAGAACCTAAGCCGGAATGCAGTTAAAGCACGCTTTACTCACTAGGCAGTTTTACAGTTCTGCTTGAATGAGCATGTAAGAAGCAATTATTCCTTAGTGGAATCTTCAAGTATTTTGAGTCTGCGGTGGTGGTAACAATTTAAATCACTAATATTAGCATTTTGCACATTTGTTGCCTTACCCCACATTCGTTGCCTTACCCCACATTCGTTGCCTTACCCCACATTCGTTGCCTTACCCCACTAGTTAAGTTGCCTTACCTGACTAGTTAACACTTAATTCATTTAAGCGTTTATTGAGCACCTACTATGTGCAAAGCACTGTACGGAGCCCCTGGGAGAGTACTGTATAACAACAGACACATTCCTGCCCATGACGAGCTTACAGTCTAGAGGGAAAGATGGACGTTAATACAAATGAATAAATAAATTACAGATATATACTTATGTGCTGTGGGGATGGGAGGGAGGATGAATGAAGGAGCAAGTAAGAGCGGCACAAAAGGGAATGGAGGAGAGGAGGGTTTAGGGAAGTCTTCTTGGAGGAGATGTGCCTTCGTTAAGGTTTTGAAGTGGGAGAGAGCAATTATCGGTTTGATCGGGTGCCTTTCACAGTTGAGAAATGGCTGCCTGCTGTCCCAGACAAAATGTTTCCACTTCTCCAAGCAGTTCATGAGCCATCGTGGAACGGGGAAGGGAAAATTTCTCTGGAGAAACTGTCTAGGAATGAACAGAATTGTCACTGCAAGCTGGTGGGCCTGACAGCCGATGGGAGAATTCACTTTTGCAGATACCACAACCATTTTTTGATTTCCTACCCCCGCTTGGGCCCAGTGAGAAAGCTCACCTCTCTCGAAGCATATATTCGGGCTAATATTGAGCGCTTACTGTGTGCAGAGCACTGTACTAAGCACTTTGGAGAGTACAATACAATAAGACACATTCCCTGTCCACAAGGAGGTAATGAAAGACTACCGTTAGGTCACCCATTTGTGAAGCAAATTCCTCCTCCTCTTTTTGCCCCCCCCACCCCACTTTGCAGTGATTGGGGTTGTGAATTTGGGACATGGCTCCTGTTGAGAAATCAGGCAGAGAAGTAATCTTTTATTGCCTCTCCCAGATAAGACCCATTTTGTTGGGGAGGGAAATGAATGTGTTTGTGGTATTCAGTGGCTTAGCAGTCACAGGGTCACCTTTCACATAGTTCGCCAGTACAGAACATTTAGTCCCGTCCCCCCACCCCCTCAATCCTGTAGGGTCACAATTGGCATTTCTTTTCCTTGCATCAGCCTTTCAGTTAAAAATGTAAGTTAGAAACCCCTCCAGCTTAAGGTTTATTTTCGTAGAGTCTTAGTAAGGTCTTCAGTTTTTCTAATTCTAGTCGTTCAGACTGAATCTTAGAATCTTTTCTTAGATGGGCTTTTATGCTTTAGCACTTTAAAATAGAGCAAGCCAGTGACATGAGTTTCAGCCTCCCTTAAATGAGCAGGGATCTAATCACCTAAAAAAAAATCGGATGGACCTTTGGGAGAGACTTGGACAATTAATTGATTCGTAGAAGTCATGTCCTCCAGGGCGAGCCTGTCGATGTTTACATTTCTAGTTGAAATTGTCATAGTACCAGTCTGGTGCAATTCAGTGTACAGTTTCCTTCTCATATCGGGGCCATTCTAGAGAGTGTTTTTAATGAAGGAAATATCCCATTTTACAAATCGATTTGGTTTCCCCCATGTTTCTTCCCACTAGGGTACGTACGCATTTTATCCAATAGTACATGTAGTTTAGAGAGAATTATCCTCAGTGATTGATAAAAGGAAGAAAAATTAGGCTTTTTCTTATGGTATTTAATAATAATAATTGTGGTATTTGTTAAGCGTTTACTATGAGGCAGGCACTGTACTAAGCGCTGGGGGAGGGAATGCAAGCAAATTGGGTTGGACACAGTCCCTGTTCCACATGGGGCTTCACACTCTTAATCCCCATTTTACAGATGGGGGAACTGAGGCCCAGAGCAGTGAAGTGACCTCCCCAAGGTCACACAGCAGACAAATGGGCGAAGCTGGAATTAGAACCCAGGTCCTTCTGACTCTCAGGTCCATCCTCTATCACTTGACCACGCTGCTTCTCAGCTTCTTAAGTTGTCTAAACTACAAGTTACTTGAGTATCTCACCAGCTGAAATTTTAATTTTTTTGTGTGCCAGGAGGTTTTTAACGGTGATGGGTTTGAGTTTAAAATGAATTTTAATGGAGAAAGACCACTTCCAAGTGGACAGTTGGACCATAAGCCCTTGCTAGCCAGGAACAGGGATGGCGCAGAACATTGTATGGAGGTGATATATCGCTCCTCAAAGGAGAAATTGTGTAGAGTTGGAAGCTTCTTTGTCAAAAGTTGCAAATGAGGCCCCCCGGGATAGACCCCAGGGTATCCGGGAGGTGAGACGAAGGGTGAATCTCCCGCCTTAGCAGCCCTCAAGATGTTGGTTGCTCAGATGGTTTTGGGATTGGAGCAGAGTCAAGAAGGGGGAAAGAACAAAGGGTCCAGAATAACATTCGATTGGATCATTTGGGATCTACCATGGTGAGAGAGAAATGCTATTTGACTTTCTGTTGGAATTTTTGATCAATGGAAGTTTTCATTTGGGCTTGGCTGGGAATTTGAAATCAGAGAAGCAGCGTGGCCTAGTGGGAAAGGGCATGGGCCTGGGAGCGAGAGGACCTGGGTTCAATTCCCAGTTTCACCACTTGTGTGCTGAGTGACCTTGGACTAGTCACCTAACTTCTCTGTGCCTCAGTTATCTCATCTGTAAAATGGGAATGAAGACCATATTAAAAAAAAAGACCCTGATAAAATTTAGAGAAGCAGTGTGGCCTAGTGGATAGAGCACAGGCCTGGGAGTCAGAGGACCTGTGTTCTGATCCCCGCTCCCCCACTGGTCTGCTGTGTGACCTCGGGCAAGTCACTTCACTTCTGCGTGCCTCAGTTACCTCATCTGTAAAATGGGAGTGAAGACCATGAGCCCCATGTGGGACATGGACAGGGTCCAACATGATTAACTTCAATCTACCCCAGTGCTTAGTATAATACCTCGCATATAGTAAGCACTTAAGAAATACCAGAAAATGAATGAGTTCTAGTCTTATTTGCACATCATCCCCGATCCTGCCTGCACAACTTTGGTGGCAAAGGCTTTATCCTTGAGGGTGAGTTAAGAAAAGAGAGAACAGCTTGATTTTTTTCCCGATTCTGGGTTGAGTTTGTCTCTTGAGTTGTCAGTGGTGCCGCCTTTTCACTGAGAAACTGAGCCCAGTTGGCGTGCAAGGAAATGGGAGACAATTAACTCCTAAATCCTAAAATGTCACTAAAATGGCACCTTCCTGCCAAACCGTCCTTTGAGCATTCTCATGTTAATTTTTTTTTTAAGTGGGCAAGGTTTAGCGTTTGAACTGGCCGGGCGATACTCCCTCACGAGATGCGTTGTGGCGGAGAGAAGGCAGGCTGAAGAGGTGGGGGGAGTGTAAGATCTGGGCAGCCGATGTGTATGCAAGGAGGGCTCATCTATTTATTTTCGAGTGTGATTCAGCAGTAGGTTTAATAGGGAGTTGAAGTCTGTTTCTTTGTTACCCTTAGTGTAATTGGGCATTCATCAGAGCTCCTAAAAGAGTTTTCGTTATCCTTCAGAAAGTATGTAAACTATTGCTGATTCGTAAGCTCCTGTAGAGTGGAGACCAAACCTTTGTATAATTAGCTTTTATGAAGCACCTTCGTGGTGCTAAGTGCTATTCTGAGCAGGTATTTATAGTTCGTAATAATAATAATAATGTTGGTATTTGTTAAGCGCTTACTATGTGCCGAGCACTGTTCTAAGCGCTGGGGTAGATACAGGGTAATCAGGTTGTCCCACGTGAGGCTCACAGTTAATCCTCATTTTACAGATGAGGGAACTGAGGCACAGAGAAGTTAAGTGACTACATCAAGTCGTCTAGAGCAGCAATTTGTTATTAGTGTGCTTATCATACCGTAGTATTTTATCTTTTTTTGTGACGTTCTTAATCATTATTTTTGTAATATGGAGCAGGGAGGTCAAGAAGAAGAGCAGCGTTATTACCCTAATTTTAGAGATGAGGTAACTGTGGAATTGATGAAGCGTTCAGTCCTGTGCAGACTGGAGGCAGGGAAGGAATTAAAGCTCACAATCTCTGAGTTTATTAGTCAGTGACTACCCTGCCTCATTCCTCAGTAAACGGGCTTAACAGCAAGAAAATCTGACTCTGTTAGAACCAGTCAAAAGTACTATATTCAGAGAAGATAAAAATGGGTTTGGAAGAGATTTGTTAAGAATGTCTCCCTTTTCTACTGTATTGAATCTGCTAAATAGATCTCTGTTCTACTAGCACACTTGTCTTTGTAAAGGCCTCATTTTCCTCTTTTCTGAAAACCATGGATTCTTGCTAAAAGTGACTCTGCTAGTGTTCTCTGGACTGTACGGTTTCTTGTGTGAATGGAATTGGGGGCTCTCCCCTCCCACCCCCCCCGACCCCCGACTTGCTCCCTTTAATAATGATAAGAATAACTGTGGCATTTGTTAAGCGCTTACTGTGTGCCAAGCACTGTACCAAGCTCTGGGTTGGATGCAAGGAAATCGGGATGGACACAGTCATTGTAATTCATTTATTCATTCATTCAGTCGTATTTATTGAGCACTCACTGTGTGGAGAGCACTGTATGAAGCACTTGGAATGTACAATTCGGCAACAGATAGAGAGAATCCCTGCCCAACAACGGGCTCACAGTCTAAAAGGGGGAGACAAACAACAAAACAAAACAAGTAGGCATCAATAGCACCAAGATAAATAGAACCATAGATATATACAAATGGTTAATAAAATAGAGTAATATATACAAATATGCACAAGTGCTGTGGGGAAGGGAAGGGGGAAGAGCTGAGGGAGGGAGTGGGAATGGGGAGGGGAGGAGGGGCAGAGGGAAAGGGAGGGCTCAGTCTGGGAAGGCCTCCTGGAGGGGGTGAGCTCTCAGTAGGGCTTTGAAGAGGGGAAGTGTGATTGGCGGATTTGAGGAGGGAAGGCATTCCAGGCCAGAGGTAGGATGTGGTCCAGGGGTCGACAGTGGGACAGGTGAGAACGAGGCACAGTGAGAAGGTTAGCACCAGAGGAGCGGAGTGTGCGGGCCGGAATGTGGAAGGAGAGAAAGGAGGTGAGGTAAGAAGGGGCGAGGGGTTGGAGAGCTTTGAAGCCAAGAGTGAGGAGTTTTTGTTTGATAGGGAGGTTGATAGGCAACCACTGGAGATTTTTGAAGAGGGGGGTGACATGCCCAGAATGTTTCTGTAGAAAGATAATCTGGGCAGCAGAGTGAAGTATGGACTGAAGTGGGGAGAGACAGTAGGTTGGGAGGTCAGAAAGGAGGCCGATGAAGTAATCCAGTTGGGATAGGATGAATGATTTTACTACTGTGATAGCTGTTTGGATGGTGAGGAAAGGGCGGATCTTGGAGATGATGTGAAGGTGAGACCGGCAGGTTTTGGTGACAGATTGGATGTGTGGAGTGAATGAGAGAGCGGAGTCATGGATGACACCAAGGTGCGGGCTTGTGAGACAGGAAGAATGGTTGTATCGTCCACAGTGATGGGGAAAGTCAGGGAGAGGACAGGGTTTGGGAGGGAAGATAGGGAGCTTGGACATGTTGAGTTTAGGTTGCGGGAGGACATCCAAGTAGAGATGTCCTTGAAGGCAGGAGGAGATGTGAGCCTGGAGGGAGGGAGGGAGAACAGGAGAGGAGATATAGATTTGGGTGTCATCCACGTAGAGATGATTGTTGAAGCTGTGGGACCGAATGAGTTCTCCAAGGGAGTGAGTGTAGATGGAGAACAGAAGGGGATCAAGATCTGACCCTTGAGGGACCACCGACAGTTAGGGGATGGGAGGGAGAGGAGGAGCCCACGGAGGAGATTGAGAATGACCGGCAAGAGAGATAGGAGGAGAACCAGGAGAGAACAGAATCAGTGAAGCCAAGGTTGGATAACATGTTGAGGAGGAGGGGATGGTCGTCAGTGTCAAAGGCAGGTGAGAGGTCGAGGAGGATTAGGATGGAATAGGAGCCGTTGGATTTGGCAAGAAGGAGGTCATTGGTGACCTTCGAGAGGGCGGTTTCAGTGGAGTGGAGGAAGCGGAAGCCAGATTGGAGGGGATCCAGGAGAGAGTTGGAGGGGAATTTGAGGCAGCGAGAGTAGACGGCTCACTCACGGAGTTTGAAGAGGAAGGGTTAGGAGGGAGATGGAGCGTTAACTGGAGGAGGCTGGCGGGTCAAGGGAGGGATTTTTTTGGATGAGGGAGATGTGGGCATGTTGAAGGCAGAGGGGAAGAAGCCATTGGAGAGTGAGCGGTTGAAGATGGAAGTTAAAGAGGGGAGGAAGGAAGGGGTGAGAGTGTTTGTAAGGTGTGAGTGAATCGGTTTGCGCTGGGGTAGATACAAGATAATCAGGTTGGACACAGTGTCTGTTTCATGTAAGACTTACAGTCCAAGTCGGATAGAGGAGGATTTAAATCCCATTTTGCAGATGAGGTAATTGAGGCAAAAAGAAGTTGTGACTTTCCTAAGGTCTCATGGCAAGCAATTGGCAGATTTGGGATTAGATGTTTACTGTGGGTTTCTTATTCTGTAAAACTATAAACCATCCTGTAAAAATACTTATGGTACCCCCTTTACGGTTTAAGGACTGTGAGGATAGGGACCGGTTAGAATAATGCTTTTAAGTTGGCAAGAAATGTTGTTGATGATAATGATACCTCTGTTCTCATTTCATCCCATTCTCTCTCCTCACTGACCACGTTCCCATGCTTTTCTTTCTTCACACCCATACTTCTTCCCTCAAATCTAAATGTGCATTTTAAACCATTCCCACCCTGCCAAAAAAGGAAAAAAGAAGCAAATCATGGCAAACTTTTTGTCATTGCCCATTAACTTTCATTCATCCATTCAATTGTATTTACTGAGTGCTTACTGTGTGCAAAGTCCTGTACTAAGCATTTGGGAAAGTACCATATAGCAAATGAGCAGGGACATTCCCTGCCCACAACGAGCTCACAGTCTAGACTGCAGGAGACAGATACCAATATAAATAAATAAAATGACAGATATGTTCAAAAGTGCTTTGGGGCTGGGAGTGGGGAAGAACAAAGGAAACAAGTCAGGGTGATGCAGAAGGGAGTGGGAGATGAGGAAAAGTGGGGCTTGGTCTGGGAAGGCCTCTTGGAGGAGATGGGCCTTCAATAAGGCTTTGAAATGGGGGAGAGTGGTTGTCGGATTAGAGGAAGGAGGGCATTGTAGGCCAGAGGTAGGATATGGTCCAGTTGTTCAGGGGCCTGGGGGGAGAAAGGGCAGCTCTCTATCGCCTTTATATTAGTCGTCCCCTTCTCTTCCATTGGATTTTTTGTTCATATGCCTACCCCCGTATTTTTTGCCAGGATTTTGTTTTACACCTCTGGTGGGACCTTGCTGATGACAGGAAAAAGCTGGGGGAAAAGAGCATGGGGCTGGGAATCAGATGACCTGGGTTCTAATCCCCGATTCTGCCACTTAATCGTAGTCATTATTATTAGAGGTATTTTTTATGGAAGTAAGTGCTTATTATGTGCCAGACCATGTAGTAAGCTTTGAGAAAGGTACAAGCTAATCAGGTCGGGCACAATCCATGTCCCACATGGGATTCACGGTCTTAGTCTCCATTTTACAGATGAGGTAACTGAGGCATTGAGAAGTGAAGTATTTGTCCAAGGTTCGTTCAGTTCATTCCATCACTTTAATTGAGTGCTTACTGTGTGCAGAGCACTGTACTAAGTGCAAGGTTGCCCAGCTGGTGCGTAACAGAGCTGGGATTAGAACCCAGGTCCTCTGACTCTTAGACTAATGCTCTTTCCTCTAAGGCACCTGCTTCCATATCTGTTAAATAGGTACTTGGTAAGTGCTTACTATGTGCCAAGCACTGTATTAAGCACTGGGGTAGATGCCACATATCAGTTTGGACAGAGTCCCTGTCCACATGGGACTAACTTATATACATATTTGTAATTTTATTTATTTCTGTTGGTGTTTTTCTCCCCTCTCTAGGCTGTAAGGTTGTTGTGGGCAGGCAGTGTTACTGTTTATTGTTGTATTGTACTTTCCCAAGTGCTCAGTAAATATGATTGAATGAATGAATGACTCAGTCTCAGTAGGAGTGAGTAGGATTTAACCCTCATTTTACAGATGAGGAAACTGAGGCTCAGAAACTTGCCCAAGGTCACAGAGCAGGTAGGTGGCTGAATAACTGGGATTAGAACTCAGGCCCTCTGACTCCCAGACACGTGCTCTTTCCATTAGGCCATGCTGCTTCTCATGCCGCTTACTTAGAACTGATCCTATGATCTTGTATCTGTAAGGTAGTACAGTGCTCTGCACATAGTAAGCGCTCAATAAATACTATTGAATGAATGAATGAAAAGGTAGGATCTAGCTCCCGTGATAGGTGCTGCCTTTGATTCTAAAAATTTCAATGCTTGTCTAAAACTCACTGACCTAAAGGTTGGGGGGAAAAGTACATATGTAAGGCATGAAGCTGAACATACTTCCATAGGCCTTCCAGCCTTAGAAGCCTAGGAGATAGCAAATTTTGATATATGGAAAGACAAGCACTGTGCCTTATAGTAGGGCAAGGACAGTGAGGGAGATTGCAAAACTGTTTATTTTGATATATATAAATACTCTCAGAGAACAGCTCGTACCCATTTTGATTCTGCTGCCTGTGCATTGACACTGCAGATTGCTAAGCCATGTATTTTTTGAAATGGGTACTAAATAATTAAGGGACAAGTAATGTGGTGTTTTTAACTTTAATTGATGCTTTAGTTCATTTGAAGCTGTTTCTAATCAAGTTTTATCCTTACTGGTCCTCTAGATAATTGGTTTCTGGGGATGGTTCTCTTTTAACACGAAAATGATCTTCTAAGCACGTTCTGTGTGAAATCAACCCTTTGGTTTTGGACAAGGTCAAAAGAGGTATTTTAGTAGTCGTGTCCTTATTCACAGGCAACCGCAGATTTCTTTTGGCCCCAGATGAGGTAGGATGGTGGCGAGCATCCCTTGCTCCCGGCTGATTTACGGCTTTGGGAATCGCCCGCGAAGGATCCTCTAGCAGCAGCCCAGAGACCCAATTTTCCCCTGTGCAATCCTGCAGACGTCTCAGGGAGCGTTTCTTCTCAATGCATTAGGGCTTGTCACCAGGAATTTAACATGGGGAAAGAGAGAGAGGTCGTTTCCCCCGAGATCTCCCTGCTGGGTCGGTTCGGCTTCCCTTTATTCTGTCAGAAGGCTTCCTTCGTTCCCAGTTAGCCCACATGTTTCTGTGCAGGTTTTTTCCACCCTTACAGGGGATGGACATTTGCTTTAATTTATGTGGGTTTTTTTTTGTTAATGGTATTTAAGTGTTTAAACACTGTTCTAAGAGCTTGGGTAGGTCCAAGTTAATTATGTCACACCCAGTTCCTGTCCTGCATGGGGCTCCAGTCTAAGTCAGAGGGAGAACAGGTATTTAATCCCTATTTTACAGTGGAGAGGCACTGAGAAGTTAAATGATTTACCTAAGGTCACACAGCAAGCAAATGGCAGAGCTGGGGTTAGAACCCAGGCCTGTGCTTTTTCCACTAGGCCACCTGAACCCTAAATGAAAATTGGGGGTGGGGTGTGTGTGTGTAATTTTTAGCATGAGAAGCAGGTGTGTTTTCATTAGGGAGAGCAAACCTGAATCCTTCAACCCCTTTCACGCACCCACCCAAGAGCAACTGCTGGTCTGATTCAGTTCATTTCCTGACCTTTCGTGCTTTTAAAACCTCCAATTGTCTAACACCACTGATTGTAGATACTCTTGAAGTTTGTTTCACAGGAGTGAGAAAGAAGTTAGTGATTATCCAGCACAGGGACAGCTTATAGAACCTGCACAAGGCCAGATAACATTTGTAATTAATTATTGATATTATTGAGTGTTTACTGGGCACAGAGCCTTGGGAGAGTACAATAGAGTAAGTAGACATGATTCCTGCCCTCAATGAGCTTAGAGTCTATTGGGAATGACAGGCATCAAAATGAATTACAGCAGAGGAAACAACCAAGTATAAGGGTATAGGTATATAAGGGTTGCATTTCAGTGGAACGCAGAAGTCTCCAGGGGTACAGAATCTGGTAATCCATCAATCAGTCACATTTATTGCCATTAGTAATGATCATAAAATCTTGAATTGGTGCCTTTGGTGACAGGATATTGGAGGTCAGTGGGAGTGGGGCTGCAGTGGAAAGACTAGACCGTGGGCAAGTCACTTGACTTATCTGTGTCTCAGTTCTCTCATCTGCAAAATGGAGATTAAGACTGTGAGCCCTATGTGGGACAGGGTCTGTGTCCAACCTGATTAACTTGTATCTACCCCAGATCTTAGAACAGTGCTTGGCACATAGTAAGTGCTTAAATGTCATTATTAATTATTATTAAATATGTGGGGTAAGAGGGGCTTAAGCACAAGGAATTGTATCTACAGATTCCCCAGTGGAACACAGTAATTGGTTCCAGTAATTATTACAAACTGGATTTTTCTGAATGATGATGATGGTATTTATTAAGTGTTTACTATGTGCCAGGTGCTGTACTAAGCCCTGGGGTGGGTACGAGCAAATTGAGTTGGACACAGTCCTTGTTCCTCGTGAGACTCACAGTCTCAGTCCCCATTTTATAGATGAGGTAACTGAGGTACAGAGAATTTAAGGGACTTGCCTGAAGTCCCAAGGCAGACAAGCAGCGGAGCTGGGATTAGAACCCATGACCTTCTGACTCTCAGGTTCGTGCTCTATCCGCTATGTCATGCTGCTTCCAAATGTAGTTATTGCCAGATGGTCAGAAATTTTAACCAACAGTTGGGACTTTTTAAGGTATGAGTCAGAAGTCAAGAAAGCCTCCATGTTTTGAAGGGGATAAAATGGACTCTGGTGTATAATAGATGTGCTTCCAGGAGCTATGAGTTAGCACCCACTATATTACTAGACACTTTTCCAGGATGTGCTATTTTAGCCAGCCTTATTTAAAAAAAAAAAAAGCACCTGCCAGTGCATAGTGCCATTTATCTTTGTACTCCTTGTTCCTGCAACCTCTGGAAAACTTAAAGTAAAGCAGAGGCTGCACATCATCAGTGTACAAATCTTCAAAATCAAGAGATCTGTACCAGTGACCTCAGAATCACCTAAATTTTTTTTGTTTGTATTTGTTAAGCGCTTACTATGTGCAGAGCACTGTTCTAAGCATTGGGGTAGATACAGGATAATCAGGTTGTCCCACGTGAGGCTCACAGTAAATCCCCATTTTTTACAGATGAGGTAACTGAGGCACAGAGAAGTTAAGTGACTTGCCCACAGTCACACAGCTGACAAGTGGCAAAGCCTGGATTCAAACCCATGACCTTTGACTCCCAAGCTCAGGCTCTTTCCACAGAGCCATGCTGCTTCTCAAAATTTGCGTCTTTATCATGCATTTTAGATCAAACACTGTTAGAGAATTAGAGAATGCCCTTCTGATAACATGTGTCTCGATAGAATTCTACCGCAGTGTTGGGAAATGTGGCTTTTGGAATGTGCGAGGTGCCGGTCAAGATGCGGATGTAATAGCACAAGTTCCCAAGCACTTAGCCCAGTGTTCTGCACACAGCAAGCGCTCAGTAAATGCGATCGAATGAATGAATTTCTCCTTAACATGGGATCTGTCAGGAATGCACCTCCCGTAGTAGAGGAGAACGCCTTTTACCGTATCTATACCTGCTGTGTGTTTTCAAATATGCCACTGACAGTCCCAAGTTGTGCCAGTGTTGAAGGAAACTGAAGCATCAGTCAATCAGCGGTATTTATTGAGCGCTAATTGTGGGTAGAGCACTAAGCATTTGGGAGGTTACAGTACCATGACCAAGTTTCATTCTGCGTCACATGCACCGAAAGGGAGTTCCTTGCTGGGCTATTGCACAGGTCTAGCTATGTGTTCGAGCCTCACTCTTGGTTTCCTAGTCTCTGTGAAGCTTTCTGCTTAAGGAGAGAAATTCGGTTGCTACTTGCCAGGCTAATGTGTGTTTGCTGCAGTGGCCTCCCAGCAATCTCTGTTCTGTTGGAAACTTGGCTTCTTTGGGTCTTTTAAATGGTCGTCATCATCATCAGTGGCATTTATTGAGCTCTTACCATCTGCAGAACACTGTACTAAGCGCTTGGAAGAGTACAGTACGACAATATTGGTAGGCAAGAGTCCTGCCCACAGAGAACATTTGAAGATTACTAACTAGCGATGCTAAAGCTTTATGACGTACAGTCTTTGATTGGCAGGCTGAGATGAACATCTGATACGTGTCAGAAAACTCCCAAAAGGAATATGGAAGAGCAGAAAGAGAACCCGTTTTGTCTATTAGATTGTTTAGATGATTAGATTGATTAGATGGTTGTTAATAATGTTGGTATTTGCTAAGCGCTTACTATGTGCCGAGCACTGTTCTAAGCGCTGGGGTAGACACAGGGGAATCAGGTTGTCCCACGTGGGGCGCACAGTCTTAATCCCCATTTTACAGATGAGGTAACTGAGGCACCGAGAAGTTATGTGACTTGCCCAAAGTCACACAGCTGACAAGTGGCAGAGCCGGGGTTCGAACCTATGACCTCTGACTCCAAAGCCCATGCTCTTTCCAGTGAGCCACGCTGCTTCCCACATTCCCAATGGTTCCCATTGCCGAGTGGGCTTGGGGGTCATCCAGAGGAAACCGTGAAAATAATCAAACGTAAAAACAGCTGTCATATTAGAGCTCCTCTTGATAGCCTAGAGACTAAATTCTTGCAGGAGAGTAAGCTCATCCTCTAGACTGTAAACATGTTGTGGGCAACCAGTTAGTCTTATTTATTAAGCACTTACTCTATGCAGAACACTGCACTAAGCACTTGGGAGGGTATAATACAGCAAAAAACACATTCCCTGCCCTCAGTGAGCTTACAGTCTAGAAGGGAGACGGATATTAATGTAATAAAATTTCAGGCAGGGAACGTGCCTACCACCTCACTCATATTGTATTCTTTCAAGTGCTCAGTACAGTGCTCTACACACAGTAAGTCCTCAATAAGTATTACTGATTGAGAGGGAGGGCCAAAAATATTCTGTACTAGGGTATTAAATTTTAGAAAAAAGAACATGAATATTTAGGAAAAAGCTAAAAGTAGCAGCTAGGGAACTTAAAAGGAGACTCAGGTGAAACATATCTCACACAAAGTCTAGGTGGTCAAACAGCAATCTTTTTTGGTTAATTAGCAAAGTAAAATACTCTTTATACGATTTTGACTTGTGTAATCACCTCCATTGCATAATTTCCCTGCTTTCTCCCACCTGTGGCTGAGGAAAAAAAGATAATTTTTCTTATTATTAATAATAATAATGATAATTGTGGTTTTTAAATGCTCACTATGTGCCAGGCACTGTTCTAAGTGCTGGGTAGATACAAGATAATTGGGTTGGACTCAGTCTGTGTCCCCCATGAGGCTCACAGATGAGGGAACTGAGGACCAGTGGAGTGACTTACCCAAGGTCACAAAGCAGGCAAATTGTGGAGCTGGGATTAGAACCTAAATCCTTCTGACTTCCAGGCCTGAGCTCTAGGTGCTAGCTGCAGGAGCCGGGGGTAGGATGAAGGGGTCAGATTAGAACGCTGTAAATGCAAACTCAGGCTGCAGGATTTTCCTCTTTGAAGTGTGCATCTTTGCAACAGGGCAGGAGGAGTTACCACATCACATTGAATTGCGATGGTATGCAGCCCTTAACAGAGCACTATAGAAGAGGACAGTCCCAAGTAGTAATAATAATGATGGTATTTGTTAAGTGCTGACTGTGTATCAAACAGTGTTCTAAGAGCTGGGGTAGATACAAGCTAATCAGGCTGGCCACAGTCCTTTTCCCACGTGGGGCTCACAGTCTCAATCCCCATTTTGCAGATGATGTGACTGAGGCCCAGAGAAGTGAAGTGATTTGCCCAAGGTCACACAGCAGACAAGTGACGGAGCCGGGATTGGAACCTGGGTCCTTCTGACTTCCAGGCCCCTGCTGTATCCACTAGACCATGCTGCTTCCCAAGTGTCCTCCTATGTTTCTGTTTCTTCTCTCTCTCTTTTTTTTCCTCCTGCTCCCCTTTTTGGTAGATTTAATTCCCTCCTATTCATCTCACCTCTGTTCTGGGGGTACAAAAATCTGTGCAAGATGGGGCAGTTATGCAGATAACTTCAGTGTCAAAAGCAGGATATAGTGGAGGCACTTTGATCATGGGGTAAAAGATGAAATGATAGGTGAAAAGGAGATAGCCAAGAAGTCAATGAATTCTTTCTTAAAGAGGATACTCAGAGTGTTTCAAACACTCAGGTTATTTTTTGGAGCAGACAGGCCAAAGAAATCGGATCAAGTTGTGATAATCATCATTGGGCAGGGATTGTGTCTATCTGTTGCCCAATTGTCCATTCCAAGTGCTTAGCACAGTGCTCTGCACATAGTAAGCACTCAGTAAATACTATTGAATGAATGAATGAAGCGTTAGATTATTTTAGACCAAATTGATAAACTCGTTGAAAACACATCTCCAGGATCCAAAAGAAGCAGCAGGTCTAGCGGACAGAGCACGGGCCTGGGAGTCAGAAGGACCTAGATTCTAATCCCAGCTCCGCCACTTGTCTGCTATGTGACCTTGGGCAATCACTGCACTTCTCTGGGTCTCACCTACCTAATCCGTAAAATAGTGATTAAGACCGTGAGCCCAAGGTGGGACATGGACTGTGTCCAACCTGATTTCCTTGGTATCTACCTCGGCGCTTAGAACAGTGCCTGGCACGTAGTAAGTGCTTAACAGAGACCATTAAAACTACCCCCCAGAAAACCTAAGGGTACTGAAGGAATTTGGAGAAGTTGTGGAACTGCTGGCAAATGTGTGTAACTGATTGTTAGAAATTGGCAGTATAGCTCTCTTCTTTTAAAAAGGTTCCATGAGGAAACCAGGAATTCGAAAGCTGCAAATTCAGATGCTAAGAGATACTTACTTAGCACAAGGAGAGAATCAAGGAAGTCAACCGTCTCGCAAAGGCAAAGACCGTAAGCTTCTCATGGAAATGTGTCTTCTACCAACTGTGTTGAATTATAATAATAATGTTGGTATTTGTTAAGCGCTTACTATGTGCCGAGCACTGTTCTAAGCGCTGGGGTAGACACAGGGGAATCGGGTTGTCCCACGTGGGGCTCACGGTCTTCATCCCCATTTTACAGATGAGGGAACTGAGGCACCGAGAAGTTAAGTGACTTGCCCACAGTCACACAGCTGACAAGTGGCAGAGCCGGGATTTGAACCCATGACCTCTGACTCCAAAGCCCGGGCTCTTTCCACTGAGCCACGCATGTGGGCCGGGTAGTAGTTGAAAGATCAGGACTATTCGGGCTGGAACGATGAAGGCTGAGAAACATGATTAAAGTTCATAAAGCCATGAAGGGAGTGGACCGAAGGTAATTTTGGACTTGTACTTTATCACCAGAGCTGCCGGGCCCATGTTAGGGTTTGAAGCTGAAGGGCTTGAAACAAGCCAGGGGAAAAATCTTTTCACCCAGTGGATTGCAAGCAAATGGAATTTACCACAGAAAGTTGTGCCTGTAGAAAATGTCCCTCGGTTCAGGAGGGGTTTGGATAAAGTCATGATGAGAGCTCCATGGTGGAGATTATTGTTAGTCTTGGCAGCAGGAGTTTCACAAGATGGAGGTTTGGGCCATTAAGAATAGTGAATAATTATGGTATTTAAGTGCTTACTATGTACCAAGCACTGTTCTAAGACCCAGAGTCAGCTGTACAACACCAGACAAGGACTAAAGATGACCATTCAGCATTCAGAGCAGTCAGGGGAAATAGAGGATTAAAAACTCCAGCAAGGAGCCTGTGGATAGCTTGGTTAGAGGCCTTAGTAATTATGTCTGAGCCAGATTCCCCAACAGAATAATGGCCAAAGTTCAGATTCTTTCCTTCAGTTCTACTTACTGAGTGCATACTGTGCAAAGCTCTCTACTAAGCGCTTGGGAGAGTTCAGTATAACAATAAACCGACACATTCCCTGCCCGCAACGAGCCTCCAGTCAAGAGGATGAGCTTGCGGTCTCAAGGATTGAATCACTATTACCCATCGGAAAGAAATCCGAAACTTACTACAGTGCTTTGCATACAGTAAGCGCTCAGTAAATATGGTTGAGTGAGTGAATGAAATACAAAGAGGTTTACAGAATGCTATTAAAGCTGCAGATGCAGAGGGAAGCTCATAGTAGGCAGGGAACGTGTCTTTTAACTCTGTTGTGTTGTACTCCCCTAAGTGCTTAATACAGTGTTCTCCACACAATGCTCAGTAAATACCACTGATTGATTTGTTTGATTACCAAAAATTGCTCATCTGTATCACCTTGGTCATGTGGACACCCTAAGGCTTTTGCTTGGGGAAATAAATGGACAAGCTGCATGGCCTAGTGGATAGAGCCACGGGTCTGGGAGTCAGAAGGACCTAGATTCTAATCCCAGCTCCGCCACTTGTCTGCTGTGTGACTTTGGGCATATTATTTCACTTCTCTGGGCCTCAGTTCCCTCATCAGTCAAATGGGGATTAAGACTGTGAGTTCAATAGGGACTATGTCTAAACTGATTAGCCTGTAGCTACCTCGGCGCTTCGAAAAGTGCTTGACACTTAGTAAGTGTTTAACAAATACCATCATCATCATCTTACACCAAAATGACACCAATCTTACACCAATTTGCTCACCCCTGCTTCTTTTTCTCCCCAAGTAAGGATTAAACAGAGAGCAATACCTCACCATGCTTCTGGTGAGCATCAGGCAAGGAACAGAACAGCACCCAGATTAACTGAGGCATATTTTCCCCCAAAATTCCCTTTGAAGAAGGTTCTGCCCTGCACAGAAAGGGATGGAGTTGTTCCACTACCAACAGCCAAGCCAGACTCCTCCCCCAAATCCTCAGTAGCTTCAGGGATTTGGAGGTAAAACCAGCTCCTTGGAATGGTTGGTTTTTAAGTTCTGGTTCTTTCCTACCCTGCAATTTTCTCTCAAAGCCTTTCAGCCAGGTCTGTTGAAAAGGGTTTTTAAAGCACACTGCATTCGGCTGTGACCTCACCGCCTAATGGTTATTAGAGGGGAAAGTTAGAAATGCTACAATACGCGGCCTTAATATGAGGTTTGATTCAAGCAAGGAACTCAGACATACCTTTGGGTCATCTTTGGTCTGATCCAGAACGGTAGCATTGATGTTTTGTCATACGATTTTTTTTGGACCTAGAAAAGTGACCACATATGAGGATGCCAAGAAGCGCTAACCAAAATCATCAAGGAAGAGGGAGAAACTTCCATTTGAAGATAGAAATGAAAGGATTTGGATTCAGTCTAGAAAGATGAAGATTGAGAAAAGGCATGATTGGATCTTAAAGACTCATGAAGTTGTGGTTAGGGTGGGTGATAGGGTGAACATGCATTGTTCGCCAGTCCTGCAACAATAAGATTAGAAGGCATTATTTAGAACTTGGAGGTAGAGGTCAAGACAAACAAATGGAAATACTTCTTCAGATCATTGCAGTACATGCATGGGATTTGTAATTTTAGGAAAGTGCAAAGATCCAAAAGGTCAGTATGTGAAAGAGGAGTTTGAATTAGAAGCAGTGTGGCTGGTGGAAAGAACCCTGATTTGGGTGTCAGAGGACCTGAGTTCTAATTCCAGCTCCCCCCATTTGCCTGGGTGGTCTTCGGCAAATGACTGTCTGGGCCTGTTGCCTCATTTGTACAATGGGAATTTAATCAAAGAATTGTATTTGAGGGCTTATTGAGTGCAGAGCACTATACTAAGCACTTGGGAGAGTACACTATGACAGAGTTGATAGACCCCTTCCTTGCCCTTAAAGAGCTTATAGTCTAGAGTGGGGAGACGGATGGTAATATAAATACATTATGGATATATACATAAGTGCTCTGGGGTGAGGGTGGGGTGATTAAAAGGTGCAAATCCAGGAGCAAGGGTGACACACAAGGGAGTGGGAGAAGAGGAAATCAGGGCGTAGTTGGGGAAGGCCTCTTGGAGAATGTGATTTTAATAAGGCTTTGAAGTGGGGGGGAAGAGTGATCGTCTGTCGGATATGAAGGAGGAGGGAGTTCCAGGTCAGGGCAGGATATGGACGAGGGGTCGGTGGTGAGATAGATTGAGGTACAGTGAGTATAGGTTGGCAGTGGAGTAGCAAAGTTTGTGTGGGCTGAATTGTAGGAAATCAGATAGAGTAGGAGGAGGGAAGGTGATTAAGTGTTTAAAGTCGATGGTAAGAAGACTCTATTTGAAGTGTATGGGCAAACAATGGAGCTTCTTGAGTGGGGAGACATGGACTGGATGGTTTTGTAGAAAAATGATCTGGGCTGATGCAGTAATCAAGGCAGGATAAGAACAGAGCTTGTATTAACATAGTAGCAGTTTGAATGAAGAAGAAAGAGCAGTGATGAGAAGGTTGAACCGACAGGATCTGGTGACAGATTGAATACCTGGGTTGAATGAGGGAGATGAGTTGAGGATAATGCCAAGGTTACAGGCCTGTGAGACAGGGAGGATGGTGGTGCTGTCTACAGTGATGGAAAAGTCAGATTTAATTCCTGTTCATCTTCCCCACCTTAGACTGTGACCCCCATCTGGGACAGGGCCTGGGTCCAACCTGATTGTCTTCTATTCACTTCAGGGCATAGTATATTGTAAGTGCTTAACAGATTCCATTATTATTGTTATTGTTATTTTAAGGGACATTAAGGATGTCAACTGGGCTATCCTTAACCTGCAGAATGTATGTTAAGGAGGGCTAACATTGCACTTTTAGATGCATTTAACATTGCATCTCGTTACTGTGGTGGGCGACAGAATGCCCACTGGGTGGATGAGATCCAGACATGACATCTTTTGGTTCTTAATAAGTTTTGAAAGATTTGAAAATGTCTTTGCGGGTGTTTAACTCATTTTTGCAAGTAAATGCAAAACATCTCCCAGTGACCATGGAGGAGCAGGTCAAGGAGTTATACATGAATTTCACCAGCATTCGTTGCTACTTTCCTGGCATTGGTTGGCTGAGGGAGGGAGTGACTCATTCTCTTTCTGGTTAAAACACAGGTCATTGGAGCCAGAGGCTAAAGTGGGTTGGGTTATGTGGGAGGGAAGGTCGTTTATATGCACTCTGTGACGGGTGGAGCTTGTTTTTAGACCTTCTCAAATGATAGGATGACGTGGAAAATCAAGGGGAAACGGTCTGGTAAGAATGTGGTGTAATGACAATGATAGGGATGATAATATTTGTTAGGCACTTACTGTGTGTCAAACACTCTTCTAAATCCTGGAGTAGATATAAACTAATCGGGTTGGACACCATTCATGTCCCACGTGCAACTCAGTCTTAATCCCTCTTTCACAGATGAGGGAACTGAGGCCTAGAGAAGTGAAGTGACTAGCCCAAGGTCATGCAGTCAACAAGTGGCGGAGCCGGGATTAATATCCAGGTCGTATCGATAGCCAGATCCATGCTCTATCCACTAGGCCAAGCTCCTGGGTCTGAAATCTGCTTATCCACCAGCATTCCTCAAGATAAGGAATCAATCAGTCAATCAATGGTATTTATTCCCTTTATTCATCTCTCTCCCTCTGGCCCCGCAGCACTTATGTCTTATACTGTCAAGTCGTCTCTGACTCCATGGATACATCTCTCCCAGAACCTCCACCTGCAGTTGTTCTGGTAGTATATCCACAAAGTTTTCTTGGTAAAAAGAAGCAGCGTGGCTTAGTGGGAAGAGCCTGGGTTTGGGAGTCAGAGGTCGTGGGTTTAATCCCGGCTCTGCCACTTGTCTGCCGTGTGACCTTGGGCAAGTCACTTAACTTCTCTGTGCCTCAGTTACCTCATCTGTAAAAATGGGGATTAAAAAATGTGAGCCCCACGAGGGACAATCTGATTACCCTGTATCTACCCCAGCGCTTAGAACAGTGCTCTGCACATAGTAAGCGCTTAACAAATACCATAATTATTATTAAAAATCTGGAAGCGGTTTACCATTGCCGCCTTCAGCGCAGCGAACTTGAGTCTCTGCTCTCGACTCTCTCCCATGCTGCTGCTGCCCAGCCCAGGTTAGTTTTGACTTGTAGCAGATTGCCTTCCATTTGCTAGCCACTGCCCAAGCTAGGAATGAAGTGGGTATGCCTCTACTTGACTCTCCCTCCCGTAGCCAAGACTGATGGAGTTCTAGAAAGTTTCCAGGTGCAGTCCTGAGAGCGGCAGCACTTATGTACATATCTGTAATTTATTCATTTATTTACATTAATGTCTGTCTCCCCCTCTTGACTGTAAGCTCGTTGTTGAGGGCAGGCAATGTGTCTGTTTTATTGGTATATTGTACTCTCCGAAGTGCTTAGTACAGTGGTGTGCACACAGTAAGCGCTCAGATGTGGCTTAGTGGATAGAGCGTGGGCCTTGGAGTCAGAGGGCCTGGGTTCCAATCCCGGTTCTGCTACGTCTGCTGTGTGACCTTGGACAAGTTACTCAATTTCTCTGGGGCTCAGTTACCTCACCTGTAAAATGGGGATTAAAAGTGTAAGCCCCAAGTGGGACAGAGACTGTGTCCAACCCGATTAACTTGGTATATTCAAGTTGGCACATAGTAAGCTCTTAACAAGTACCATTATTGTTATTATTAGTAGTAATAATAATAATGCCTACGATGGATCGATTGATTGCCGAGCACCTGAAATTAGCACTTGGGAGAGTACAGCAGACAGGTTCCCTGCTCACAAGGAGCTTACGGTCCAGAGGAATCCACTCTATTCATTGCGAGACCTCTTACCACTCACTCCCTCAAACATTCATGCAAATCTTATTATTACAATGTTGGCGATCCTATCCCAATATCCCATCACATTACGCACAGGCCTGTGTATGTGTTGAATTATTGTGAATGTTTACCAGCAGACCAGTGGCTCCGTGAACTACAGTTAAAATTTATCAGCCTTTGATGGGTAATTCGGGATAACATGAGAATTGTGTGTTCCAATAACTCACTGGAGATTTCCCCCCAGCCTTTACAAGCTATATGTCTTCAGCACTCATATAACAGCCCTAATTACCTTTCATGGGTGAGATGTTTCAATAATTCAGAAATGACTTAACCCTAGAAAGTCTGCAAGAAGACCTCTCTTGAAGATTTTCAATGAGGGTAGGGAATGTATCTGTTGTTGTATTTTACTCTCCCAAGCGCTTAGTAGAGTGCTTTGCACTCATTAAGCACTATAAATATGAGTGAATGAAGCATTTTCTCATAGAAAATGAGGTGGACCAGAAATACTAAGTGACCAAAAAAGGAGGAAAATAGGTCAAAGGAAAACCCAATCTCTTGTGAGGGTCAACATTTTAAATAACTCATTTGGGAGCCGGTTCACCGCAGAACAAAAAACAAAGATGCAGCAGAACGAAAGGCAGTCTCATTACTCACCCAAGGAATTCAGACGGAATGATGCAAACCCCACACTGCCCAGAGCGATCAGGGGTGGGATGGAGAAACAATACGGAATGCATACAAAACCAGCCACTGTTTGGGTGGGGAGGGACCGGCTGAAGATGATCTGACACTGAAGCAAGCCGCCGGCTATTAATAGAACTTGTTTCAGTCGGGCCTACTTATGTCCTCGCTCCTGTCTGCGCACTTCCTCAGGAAGCCTCTGGTTATCAAAAAAACAAGCAAGCTCGGTAATAACTACCTCACTTTTCCAAAAGGGCAGCTGGTAACTTTTGGAAAACAGGTACATTGTGCTCTTGGTTTAATTATCACTAGCTCAGCTGACCTGGCAGTTAGGGAGCCCTGGACAAGGCGGTAATGTGCACACATGCACGTACACGCACAGGCACATAAGCATGTGTGTACATGCACACAAGCATGCATTTATGAGCACACACAAGCACGCACATGTGCGTGCACACATGGGCACACACATTTAAAAGCAAACATAAAACTAGAGGGCAATCTGAATTCTTTGTTCTCCAGATAAGACCATCTAACAACAGGACTGGAAAATTCTACAGGTTACCCCAGCCAGGCAAAATCCGGAGATGTGCTCATCGTGGGCAGAGAACGTGTCCGTTATATTGTCACACTACTCTCCCAAGCTCTTAGTACAGTGTTCTGCACACAGTAATCGCTCAATAAATAGGATTGAGTGACTGAGGTGGACCGATCATCATCTCATCTGTCCGAGACTTCAGCTTGCAGTACCACCAGTACAATCCAAAAGCGATACCCAGACCATCAAGTCGGCTAAGAGGTGAAATGTTGGTGAATTAAGATGCCTGTAGGGTGTTCTGTGATGATATCACGAAGCAAGGAAATCTGGCTAAAAAGTATAAATTTATAGGTGTAAAACACAAATTGGCCCTTCCCCAAGATGTCACGTAAGGAGCCTTCAAGTCTGATTGTGGTAAAGAGATCCCATCAAGACAGATACTGTGGAAATGGAAGACTGAAAATAAAACTTGCAACAGAGAAAAAAAATACATCAACACCTTCGTGCTCAAAAGCCAAAGGGAGACTGACAGGCACCTGGCAAATCATTAAATAGTGGGAGCCTCTTTTTGCCAGTGTCTGCCTTTTCCGTTGGATATGTTGCCGCATTTAGTAAATTTGTTTGGGAACTCTGTTCCTTTGCAGGCTCTCGAAAGCATTTTTTTTTATTAGGAAACACGTAAGAAAGCAGTGATTTATGGCCGGATGGTTTGGGAGCTAAATGGGTTTTTAGCAAAAGCAAAGGAATGCAGAAAGAAATTGCTTCTAGGAAAGCCGACCACTCTCCTGAGTACTCAGACTACAATGCAGTAGAAAGGGAGTCATTTTGCTACTAGAATAAGGTTTGATAAGGTTCAGAGTCTGGTAAGATGCACTTATATGAATGTTTGTCTTCCCCTCTAGACTGTAAGCTCTTTGTAGGCAGGGAACGTGTTGACTGACTCTGCTGTATCGTACTCTCCCAAGTACAGTGCTTTGCACACAGTAAGCGCTCATTAAATACCATTGATGCTGCTGCTGATGAATAAATACCACTGATTGACTTAGGACTTCCTCTAGGCTGTAAACTCGTTATGGACAGGGAACGCGACTGCTAATTCTATTGGATTATACTCTCCCAAGTGCTTAGTACAGTGCTCTGCACGGAGCGCTTCAGAGACCACTGATTGAGTGGAGCTTCCATTTTAAGCGCTCAAAAAAGCACATTAAATGCTATCTAATTTGGTCATATATTTCCAGCCTTCTCAAATTCAGTGAGTATTGCATTCTTTGCCCAATGCTATAGAACTGGGCATAGGAAGCCTTCCCAGAGGAATCTCTGAAATGCCAGTTCCCATCTGGAGATGACACTGCTTGCAAATGTTCAGAAAATTCATTTTTCCTACGCATTTTACTGTTTGTATTCTTAGCCTCTGCTGCAAAAGGCTGAATTTTTTTCCTCCAAGAATCTTGAGATCATACTCTGTGATTTTTTTGTTGTTGTTCTCAAGATTCTTAAATATTAGCACCAAATAAACTCCCAATAAATTGTGTGCACGAAGCCAAGTACTCAGTTGGAAGATGTCCAAAGCAGAAGGGGCCGAAAAATTAGGGTGGGGGTGTCGAGTACTTTTAGAAATGGTTTATAGATTGATGTGGCAACTCGCATTTGGATTTGAAACCCTCAGAATCGTTGCACAGCCCACAGGAAGAAAGGGTTGGCCTCACCCAATACTGAAAAATCTGATTGAATGACGTTGGAATTTATGACCTTTGACTGTTTTTTTATTTTATCTTCTGTCCAAAAGAGTGGTAATGGGGTGTGGAAGCTCTCACTCAGTTTTCCTTTAGAAGTGGAAGGAGAAAAAAGGAGGGCTTGTTTGTCAGAGCTTGCTTGGGTTATAGATTCAGGCATGTGTCCCTGGATAGAAGTGGTAAGATTGGTACAGACTTCAGAACAAAGGCTTCCCTCTTGGCTTAAAAACTCTAAGTGGGGCAGGACTCTGGACCAATAGAAATGAAATTTATTAAGCAGCTGTTGGGTACAGAGCAACCATACTGAGTGCTGAGAAAGAGTATTCACGTGATGATGATGACGTGTTTTGAAGTCCTTTCTCTGTGCCAAGCACTGTACTAAGCTCTGGGGTAAATACACGATAATCTAAGTAGTAGGGAGAATAGGTATTGAATCTCCATTTTGCAGTTGAGGAAATTGAAGCACAGAGAAGTGCCTCAGAGCCACCCAGCGGGCAGGTGCCGGAGCTGGGATGAGAACCCAGGACCTCTGACCCCCAGGCCTGTGCTCTGCCAACTAGGCCATCCCTGGGAATTTAGACATGGTCCTTGCCCCTCAGAGGGAACCAATTTGCCCAGGTGCTGAGTATATGGTAAGAAATTATAAATACCCTCATTAAATTAATAGTCAGTACCATAGTTAAATTTTTCGAGAGTTCTAGAGAAAGTAGGCATGGAGTTCATTTTGATTTTTTTTTGTGACTCTTCCCAAAGCACAAAAGAAAGTGCAGGATTTGGAGTGAACTTTTCAATCGAAGGCAAAAATGTGCCCTTTGCCGACTTGACCTTTTCTTCATGACAAGCACAAAAACTGAATTTTTAACTTAGAAATTCTGAGCATTTGATACTGCTTTTCCCATTATAGTGGAATGTTAGCCTGTGCTAGCCTGTTTTCTGTAGGGAGGCTTTTTGTTATATTTATTAAGCTCTTACTATATGTCAAACACTCTTCTAAGCACTGGTGTAGATGCAGGTTAATTAGTTTGGACACAGACCCTGTCCCTCGTGGAGCTCACCGTCTCGGAGGGAGACAGGACATCTGGGGCATAGAGAAGTTAAGTGACTTGCTCAATTGGCAGAATCAGAATTAGAACCAGGTCTTTTGACTCCCAGGCCCATGTTCTTTCCACTTGGCCATGCTGCTTCTTAGGGGAGAAATTGTGAGCCTGTAGATTAGTGGGTGACTTCTTAAAAAAGAAAAAAGTTTATAAATGTGATCCTGAATTCTGTGGATATATTTCAAAACTATCTTAGATACTTGTGCAGTGCGGGGTTGGGGAGATCCACTCAGAATGATAATAATAATATTGACGGTATTTGTTAAGGGGCATACTTTGTGCCTGGGGTACAAAGTACCCCACTCTAAGCACTGGGGTAGATACAAACCTAACGGGTTAAACACAGGTTAGGGAGGGCAAATAGGATGAGGTAATGAGGGTTTAGTGAAGAAGACCTCTTGGAGGGGATGTGGTTTTAGTAGGGCTTTGAAAATGGGGAAAATTGTGATCTGTCGGATATGAAGGGGAAAAGTTCCAGGCCCGAGGGGAGGCGTCGGCAAGGGGGTCGGTGACAGGAGAGAAGAGATTGAGGAACAGCCAATAGTTTGGTGTGCCCTCCCTCCTCATGTTCACTCATTCAGTTGCATTTATTTACATTGCACTCATTCAGTGCATTTACAGAAAACTGTACTAAGCACTGGGGAAAGTACAATACAATAAACAGTGTTATTCTCTGCCCACAATGAGCTCACAGTCTGGGGGGCAGCGGGGAGACAGGCATCAATAGAAATAAATAAAATGACATATATGTCATATCCAACAGACAATTATTCGCTCCCCCTTCAAAGCTTTATTGAAGGCACTTCTCCAAAAAGCCTTCCCTGACTAAGCCCTCCTTTCCTCTTCTCCCTCTTCCTTCTGCATCGTCCTGACTTGCTCCCTTTATTCATCCCCCCTCCCAGCCCCACAGCCCTTATGTCCATATCTGTCATTTCCTTGTTTATATTAATGTCTGTCTCCCCCTCTAGACTGTAAGCTCCACGTGGGCAGGGAATGTGTCTTTTGTTGTACTCTCCCAAGCACTTAGTACAGTGGTCGGCACACAGTAAGCACTCAGTAAATGTGGTTGACATGTCATTAACAAAAATAAAAAGGACAACCTAGGGAGGTGCCTGAGGAGGATAGGAAGCTCCCCTAATTTCACAGCCTGGGTCCTTTAATAATAATATTAATGATGGTATTTGTTAAGCGTTTACTATGAGTCCGGCGCTATACTAAGCACTGGGGTAGATACAGGCAAATTGGGCTGGACACAGTTCCTGTCCCACGTGGAACTCAGAGTCTCAATCCCCATTTTACAGATGAGAGAACTGAAGCCCTGAGAAGTGCGGTGACTTGTCCAAGGTCACTCAGCAGGCAAGTGACAGATTTGGGATTAGAATGCAGTCCCTCTGACTCCAGGGACCATGCCCTCTCTGGTAGACCACACTGTACATATCTGTAATTTTGTTTATTTGTATTGATGTCTGTCACACTCTAGGCTGTAAGCCCGTTGTGGACAGGGAATGTGACGTATTGTATGCTGTCAAGCACTTAGTACAGTGTTACGCACACAGTAAGCGCTCAATAAATATGATTGAAAGAACAAATGCTTCTCTCTAATGCCCCTGTAATCCGGTCTCAGGGGTCTTGGCACCATGGTCTGATTCTTCCTCTTCTTACCACCCAACCCTTCCCAAGTCAGAAATGCACTATTATTACTTTGTCAACTCCCTCGAATCAGGTCTCTGGTAAGAGAGAGTTAATTTAATAGTCTTGCTCCGATTGATTCTTTCGATTTCTGGAGGCAGATATATTTTTAATGTTATAAATGGTGTGATGTGATGAGGAGGCTCTTTCATTTTGACCTCGCTCAGAAGGGCGGCTATTTCTGGTGTCGGTCAGAGTGCATTAGCTTTAATGGGCATGCTAGGTGTGAGCCATAGCAAACTCTTCTTGTGTGCTTGGGGAATTATGACCAATCACCAGTCATCTATGCACTTCGATCTTTGACCTTTGGTTATCTGATATTCGCCCCGCCCCCCAACCCCACAACATTTAGGTACATATCTTTAAATTATATATCATAAAATTATTTAGTAATATTACCTTCTGTCTCCTGTAAACTGTAAGCTCGTTACGGGCAAGGAGTGTGTCTGCTGATTCTGGGCAAGCTCGTTATGGGCAGGGAATGTGTCTGTTGTTATATTGTACTCTCACAAGCGCGTAGTACAGTGTTCTGCACACAGGAAGCGCTTAATAAATATGATTGAATGAATGAGTGAACTCTCCCATGCCCTTAGTAATAATAATAATAATGTTGGTATTTGTTAAGCAGTTACTATGTGCAGAGCACTGTTCTAAGTGCTGGGGTAGATACAGCGTAATCAGGTTGTCCCATCTGAGGCTCACAGTTAATTCCCATTTTACAGATGAGGTAACTGAGGCACCGAGAAGTTAAGTGACTTGCCCACAGTCACACAGCTGACAGGTGGCAGAGCCGGGAGTCGAACCCATGACATCTGACTCCCAAGCCCAGGCTCTTTCCACTGAGCCATGCTGTACAGTGCTCTGCATACAGTAAGTGCTCAGTAAGTACATTGATTGAATCAACCAGTTATGAAATAGGACTTTACAGTTGAAAGAGGAAGACGGTTCTGTCTTTTGGCCATTTCTACACCGTGGGGCCTGCTGTCCTTCACTGTCACCTAAGGCACGGGGTGAACAACACCTCGTCCTCCAGGTTTGTGATATTTGGATGTTTCCTTTTTGGGACATTATCGAGAGGACCATTGCAATCTTATTGTCTAAGCTTGCAGAAATGAGCTTGGAGATAGAGTTGCTGCTGCAGGAGTGTGACTTAGGGAAGTGGGTGGTCTATAAATGCACTTAGTTTTTGTTTGTTTTTGTTTTTAATGGCATTTGTTAGGCACTTATTATGTGCCAGGCACTGTACTAAAGTCTGGGGTAGATAAAGTTAATCAGGTTGGACAAAGTACCTGTCCCACAAGGAGCTCACAGTCATAATCCCCATTTTACCATGAATCACTGAGGCACAGATGATAACAACATCTGATAAGATAATAATAACAGATGGTCCTGGGTTCTAATCCCGTCTCTGCCGCTGGTCAGCTGTGTGACCTTGGGCAAGTCACTTAACCTCTCTGTGCCTCAGTTCCCTCATCTGTCAAATGGGGATTAAAACTGTGAGCCCCACGTGGGACAACCTCATCACCTTGTATCCCCCAGTGCTTAGAACAGTGCTTTGCACATAGTAAGCGCTTAACAAATACCACAATTTATTTATTTAATAATAATAATGGTGGTATTTGTTAAGCAATTACTATGTGCAGAGCACTGTTCTAAGCGCTGGGGTAGATACAGGGTAATCAGGTTGTCCCACATGAGGCTCACAGTCTTAATCCCCATTTTACAGATGAGGGAACTGAGGAACAGAGAAGTTAAGTGACTTGCTCACAGTCACACAGCTGAGAAGTGGCAGAGTCAGAATTCAAATCAATAACCTCTGACTCCCAAGCCTGGGCTCTTTCCACTAAGCCACGCTGCGTCTCTGAGTCTTCGTCTGAGTCACACAGCAGACGAGTGGTAGGGCTGAGATTAGAATTCAGGTCCTTCTGACTCCAGGCCCTTGCTCTGTCCATTAGGCCACACTGCTTCCACACAGTAAGAGCTTAAATGCCATTAGTGGATTGATGTGCATATCCACTTTTGTGACTATCACAAGCCAAATTCTCATTTCAGTTTTATAATAATAATGTTGGTATTTGTTAAGCACTTACTATGTGCAGAGCACTGTTCTAAGCGCTGGGGTAGATACAGGGTCTTCAGGTTGTCCCATGTGGGGCTCACAGTTTTAATCCCCATTTTACAGATGAGGGAACTGAGGCACAGAGAAGTTACGTGACTTACCCACAGTCACACAACTGACAAGTGGCGGAGCCGGGATTTGAACCCATGACCTCTGACTCCCAAGCCCAGGCTCTTTCCACTGAGCCACGCTGCTTCTCTTTTTCCGTCTCAAACCCCTATTCTTCATGCCCCTTGCAAATATCTTAGCCAAACTCATACATCTTTCACCCTTGGTCACGTTGTCCTTCATCTTTCCCTTGCTCTGACCTCCTTTTCTCACTTTCATCTCTCACCTTTTTATCCCCTTTCCCTCAGCTTGCTCTTTCATTTGTCATGTTCCTTCTTTTAGACTCTCTTACTCTTTGGCTTTCCTCATTTTTCTCTCTCCCTTTCTCTCCCCTGTCTGTGCCTCTGTCCCTCTCTCCCTCTGTGTGTGTGTGCGTGCGGGCGTGTGTGTGTAAAATATTTCAGGAAATTCAGTGACTGCATTTTAAGGGAATTCCTGTTGGAAAAGAACTTGCATCACAAGCTGTAGCCTCGTGTGTCTCATGAAATTCTACTCTGTCTGTTGTTGGGTCGGGATGAAGTATTTCTTTATATTGAGAAGCAGCGTGGCTCACTGGAAAGAGCACGGGCTTTGGAGTCAGAGGTCATGGGTTCGAACCCCGGCTCTACCACTTGTCAGCTGTGTGACTTTGGGCAAGTCACTTAACTTCTCGGTGCCTCAGTTACCTCATCTGTAAAATGGGGATTAAGACTGTGAGCCCCACGTGGGACAACCTGATTCCCCTGTGTCTACCCCAGCGCTTAGAACAGTGCTCGGCACATAGTAAGCGCTTAACAAATACCAACATTATTATTATTATTATGTTGGTTTGAGGAGGCTGTGGTGCCCCGATTAGGCCCGGGCATGAAATTGTGTCTCCCACAGAGCCTCCCTATGGACCACGTCTCTGTCTCTGGAGTAATGGGGATCAGTTAGGCAGTTGTAGGAGGTTCTCTATGGTTAAAGAAATTTATAAATTACAAAGAGGGCCTCGGATTTGGCTTGAACTGTCATGTACCTCCTCTGCTAGGCCACTGTTCGTTGTCCTCTCCTTGGCAGCCCCCTTCCCAGTCCCACTCACTGGCCTGAGGTAGCTGCAGGGCCAGTAGCCGGGAGGAAGGCAAACACTAGCCCGGTTCTTCCGTGATAGAAGGGAAAGTGGAGAGCACAGCTGGCAAAGCGGTGTGGCCTAAAGGAAAGAACGCAGGCCTGGGGATCAGAGCACCTGGGTTCTTAATCCGGACTCTGCCCCTCGCCTGCTGGGTGAACTTGGGCAAGTCACCTCACTTCTCTGTCTCAGTTTCGTCATCTGTAAAATGGGGATTAAATACCTGTTATTCCCCCTGCTTAGACTGTGAGCTTCGCTAAAGACCACGTCCCACCTGATTATCGTATATCTTCCACTGCATTTAGCATAGAGCTTGTGTTTGTTATTATGGTATTTGTTAAGCACTTACTATATGCCAGGCACTGAACTAAGTGCTGGGTTGATACAAGTTAATAATGATGGTATTTGTTAAGCGCTTACTATGTGTCAAGCACTGTTCCAATCGCTGGGGTAGATGCAAATTAATCAGGTTGGACACAGTCCCTGGCCCTCGTGGGGCTCACCATCTTAATCCCCATTTTTACAGAGGAAGTAACTGAGACCCAGAGAAGTGAAACGATTTATCCGAGATCACCCAGCAGACAAGTGGCAGAGCTGGGATTAGCATCCAGGTCCTTCTGACTCCCAGGCTGCTTCCCTACCCTAGGGTTTACCAACTCTGTTTTGTTGTACTCTCCCAAGTGCTCAGTACAGTGCTGTGCACACCACAAGTACTCAGTAAATGCCACTGATTGATAGTGAGGGTGAGTCAGCATAGTTTGTCTCTGTGTGTGTTGGTTGGGGCCCCTTCAATACTCCATTATAATAAAATGAGAGGGAGGTGTGGGAGAGCTGAAGAATAGGTCTGTTTCTCTTTCCTCTTCCCAGGTGGTGGCTACAGGTGGGTCTTGCCGAGTGTCTGCATAGAAAAGAAGACCCAGCTCATTTCCTCCCTCTCCTTTCTCCTAAACGTCAACTGGGGCAAGAGGCTGGAGCTCCTCAGTTCGGCTCCGGGGACGGTGTCAGGAAACTGGGCCGTAAGCAGGGATCGTGCCCAGAAAACAAGGAAGCCCTAGTTGTCTCTTCCCTGGGCATTTCGTCCAAGGGCCTCGAATCGTCTGGAAAATATCCAGTGGAATTGAGCCGCCTCTCTCCCAGTTCGGGCTGGCAATCCTCTCTGCTCGTGGGGTGGGGAGGGAAGGCACGGCGCCCTGGCCGCTTGCCGAAAGCCACCCCGCAAGCACCCGGGAAGAGAGCCTGAAATCCTGCTCCCTGCTGTCCCTCCCCACCCTCCCAGTCCTCACCACTAGCCAGCCCTGCCTCTCTGGGCACGGTACAAAGTGGAAAATCAAGTTTGTCACCTCTTCGGCTTGAAATAGCTCACCTCCTGCCTCGGCATCTGGAGAGGATCTTATGCCGCGGCATTCCCGACAACCTCCCCGGCGCGGACGAGGAGGGCCGGTGACGCATAAGTTTAGCAGCTTCCCTCAGAGTCACATCCAGTAAGGCCTCTGGCAGAGCCGAGGTAGCTCGCCTTCGTGTCCTTCTGATTCTGGGCTCAGAGCCCCGCCAGGGGTTGGCAGCATTTTTATATGGTGGGCAAAGCTAGGAAATGGTGTGTGCCAGGCAGGAATATGAGCTGGAGGGATAAAGGGGTGCAGTGCCAGGCTGGGAACTATAGTTTAACACTTTGGGAGCCCCTTATGCGGCTGCTGCCCCTAAGCAGGTGGGGAAGAGTGGCAGAAACCCTGAAGAGGTGGCAGGGGACGCGAAGAGATCTTTGGCCATCTTAGGGTGGTGACAGCTGATGGCAGGGTGGGGTTGGTAGGCTGGCAGAGTGGCTCGGTGAGTCATCCTTAAGCATATGGGCTGAGACAGCAGCTCCTGTCCTAGGTGATACTGCTTCACACCATCCAGTTTCAGAGCCCATTGCCAGCCATCTCCCCACTTCCCTCATTCTTGTCTGCAGATTTGGAGTAGAGCAGGATTGGGCTACTGCAGGGTGATGTCACTTCCAGTCTAGAGCACAGGCATTTTAGTCCATTGGGAAGCACGGGCTGTGGAGTCAGGGGACCTGGATTCTAATCCTGGCGCCACCGCTTGTCGCCCCCGCTTGTCATCCTTGTGACCGGGACCTAGTCGCTTCACTTACCTCGTCTGTAAAATGGGGGTGAAGACTGTGAGTACCATGTGGGACAGGGACTGCGTCCAACTTGATTAGCGTCTATCTACCCCACCACTTAGAACAGCGCTGGACACGTAGACGCATTTTTTTTTAAAAAGAAAAAAAAGGAAGGAAGGATGTCTGCTCGGTGCTACTTTCTAATCCCAAACTGTCAAACAGGATTCTGCAAGAATAGCACGGCAGGTTGGTCCCATACCAACTTCTGGCTCGTGGCCCAGGGCAGAAGGCTGCTCATGGAAGTCAGTCAGTTGTATTTATGGAGTGCTTACTGTGTGCAGAGCACTGTATTAAGCGCTTGGGAGAGTAAACAGACACATTCCCTGCCCACAGTGAGCTTACAGCCTAGAGGACTGGCAACACAGTCAGGCCCCGGGGTAAAGAGTGGGGAAATCATCCATCAACCCATCAAGGGTATTTATTGAGCGCCTTCTTTATTGAGCGCCTTCTGTGCGCAGAGACCTGCAAACTTGAACTCTGGCTCCATGATGGCAGTGGGCTCCCTCGTACCATGGGTTTCTCCATCACGGCTTCCAGGTGAGCGGCAGTTTTCCCTCCCACCTGCTTCACATGTGTTGTTTTCTGCCCGCCCCTTTCTGTATTCTCCCTCTCAGTGCAGTCCCAGGAGCCGCTAACCGTTCTTGGAGAACGTGGCAGGAGTGCCAAGCACTCCACTTTCAGTCGCCCTAGCCTGGCTTAATGTGCAAAATACTGTCACAATTGGCCTTTTCCCCTTGACACCTTGAAGCGGAACTTGGCACCAGGGGTTTAAGATCTAGTCTTCGTGCCATGAGGAAACCAGGATTGAATTATCCCATGATGTTTCTCTGCCCAGTCAGCACTTCCCCTCCCCACCCTAAAATCCTACATCGCATCATCCGCAAAAGGCCTTCACCGATTAAACCCTCTTTTTCCCCGGCTCGCCCTCTCTTCCGCACCATCTATGCACTTGGATCAGTGACCTTTGGACATTTGATATTCACCCCACCCCCAACTGCACAGCACTCATGTACATACCTTTAAATTGTATATTGTAAATTATTCATATTGCTGTCCGTTTCCCCTTCTAGACTGTAAACTCATTATGGGCAGGGAAAGCGTCCTCTAATTCTGTTGTATGGTACCCTCCCAAGCTCTCAGTACAGTGCTGTTCATATAGTAAGCGCTCAATAAACATCATTGATTGATCATCGCAAAGACTTTTCTAAGTTAACTAATATTTGGGTAGCCAACTCTTCTGGGCTTGTGTCAAAACCAATTCTTTTGGAGGGGTAATAGTACTAATAATAATAATGTGCCAATGTGCTTAACACTTTTCTAAGCACTGGGTGGATACAACAAGCAAATCGGGTTGGACAGAATCCCGGTCCCACATGGGGCTCATAAAATCTTGAGCACTTCTTGTGTGTAGAGCACTGTACTAGGCGCTAGGAATGAATACGCGAGTGAAAATTGGATGTGGTCTCTGTCGCTCAGAGGGCGGAATAAGGTTTATCAACCTTGTTCGCTCGGGTCTAGTGTCCATTTCTCTTCTCCCTTCACCACCTTCCCTCCATAATCAGCAATTCCTGAACCTCCTAGTACCTGCAACTTTTGGATGCAAGTCTCCATGACATCTGCATTTGGATACAGCAGCCGTTTATTTTTTATTTATCGTGATATTTGTTAAGCGCTTACTATATATCAAGCACTGTACCAAACGCTGGGGTAGATGCAAGCTAATCGGGTTGGACACAGTCCATCACCCCCATGGGGTTCACAATCTAAGCAGGAGGGAGCACGGGTATGGAATTCCCGTTTTATAGTTGAGGCAATGGAGGCACAGAGAAGTCCAGTGACTTGCCTGAGGTCACACAGCAGGTAAGTGCTGGAGCTGTGATTAGAATCCAGGTCCTTTAACTCCCAGGGCTACACTCTTTCCACTAGGCCACGTTGCTTCTATTATGTTTCCCCATCAGATTTCCATGAGGATAATTCCACCAGAAAAACCCTTTGGCTTTGAATGTGGGCCACGTGGCATCCAGAAGGAACCATCCCTCCCAAATCAAGCTGATTTCCAGATCTGTCATTTTCTCACAAGTATCTGCGTACCATCGTTCCAAATGCCATTGCCAACCAAACAGATAGGTAAAAGGGGTCCTTTCAAACAAGAAACAGCGTGGCCTAGTAGAAGGAGCACGGGCCTGGGAGTCAGAGTGCCTGGAGTCTAATTCCGATTCCACCCCATGTGTGCTGTGGCACTTGGGGCAAGTCACTGTACTTCTCTGGGCCTGTTATCTCATCTGTAAAATGGGGATTAAAACTGCGAGCCCTATGTGGGACAGGGACTGTGTCCAATCTGCTTAGTTTGTATCTACCCCGGCACTTCATACAGTACCTGGGAGGGAGAGAGAGAGGAAAGGGCTGGTAGGAAGGGAGAGGTAGGGAAAAGGGAAAGTTGGGGGAGGGAGAGAGAAGATAAACCCTGCTGGCTCAGCAGCCAGCTTTTGAACTGGTTTCCCAGTCAAGGTTAATGATAACAACAACAACAATTATGATTGTGGTATTTGCTAGGCGCTTATTATGGGCCCAGCATTGTTCTAAATTCTCATGATACAAGATCATCAGGTTGGACACAGTCCTTGTCCTACATAAGACTCACAGTTTAAGGAAGAGTTTTTTTTGGCTAAGGGGACCCACCCGTGGGATCGAAATGGGGGACGCACTGAAACTGTTGCCTTTTCCCCTCTGCTACTCAGTTGAATGATGTGAGATTATCCATTGCAGTGAGGCCACCAGGGTTCTGAGAAGCAGCGTTGTGTCAACCCCAGTGCTTAGTTCAGTGCCTGGCATATAGTAAATGCTTAAAAATTCCCATAATTATCATTTTTATCTGGCCCATGACCTGGCTTGTGGAAGGAGGCTGCCATTTTATTCTTTAAAAGCACCAGATTTCTGCTGCTGTACCTAGATTGATTTTATTTTTTTAGGGATGGGTTGATATGACAAAAATAGGTGAATCCCAGCTTTGTTTGGAGGTCCAGATTGGGATTGTCTCTGTGAAAGCACCAGTTGAGCGTGACCTTCATACTAGAAGCAATTGGATCCTAATTTATTCTTATTAGCCTGGAAATCTTTTGAAGGAGAGAGAGAAAGAGAATCGGATCTGGTCTCTCTATCAACCTTGTTTCTCCTCTGTTGAAACAGGGCAAAATGCAGGCTTGAGCAGTTGAGCCAAGAGCGGAGGAATTTGTTGAGCCTTAAAAATACCTAATTAGATTTTTTTTTATTTATCGAAAAAAACACGGACTGCCAATAATTGAATAGAACCACCTGACCCTGCCGATTGTTGTGGTGGGCTGAGAAACTCCTTCTGGATTGTAAGAGGAGCGGGAGGGTGGATTTAAGGTTAATGGGTTCTGCTGCTAAACTGAAGGCGGTAATGAGGTTTCATCGATTTAATATATCCTCTATTAACCCTCTCTAGATAAGGTCTCCCCTGACCCTTGAAGGGTGCAGACGATCCTCGTGTTGTTCTCCCCCGGGGTGGGTGGTTCAGCCCCCTGGGGTGTGGAGAGCTGGACAAGATGGTTGAGGTAAACCCCTGCAAGTCTGCTAGGCCCTTGCCTGTAAGAGTCATTAGTGAAGAAAAACATGGTGCGTTAACAAGATGAGGCTGAATTTGCCCATTATTTCAGAGCCACCTGCAATCTTTTTGCTGAACTCTGTAGTTGAAGCCCTTCCCCCATTTTTAATGGTATTTTTTAAGCCCTTTCTCTGTCAGTCAATCTATCGAGTGCTTACTGTAATAATAATAATTATGTATTTGTTAAGCGCTCACTGTGTGCCAGGTACTGTACTAAGCTCTGGAGTGAATACAAGCAAATCAGGTAGGATGCAGTCCCGGTCCCATGTGGGGCTCACAGGCTCCATCCCCATTTTACAGGTGAGTTAACTGAGGCACAGAGAAGTGATGTGACTTGCTCAAGGTCACACAGCAGACAAGTGATGGAGCTGGTATTAGAACTCATGACCTTCTGACTCACAGACCGTGCTCTATCCACTACACCATGCTGCTTCTCTGGTTCGAGGCCACTTCCAATTTTTTTGGTGGACCCTGCAGTTAATGCCCCCCCCCCATTTTTAATGGGGGGCATTAACTCCCAACCCTGCAGCACTTATGTACATATTTGTAATTTATTCATATTAATGTCTGTCTCCCACTCGGCTTCCCCCTCTAGACTGTGAGCTCATTGTGGGCAGGGAATATTTCTGTTTATTGTGATGCTGTACTTTCCCAAGTGCTTAGTACTGTGCTTTGCACACAGTAAGCTCTCAGTAAATACGATTGAATGAGTAAAAGTATTTTTAAAGCACATTCTATGTGTCAAACACTGTTCTAAGCCCTGGAGTATATACAAATTAATGAGGTTGGACACATTCCCTGTCCTGCATGGGGCTCACAGTCTAAATAGGAGGGAGAACTGAGGCACAGAGAAGCAGCGTGGATGGGGCATGGGCCTGGGAGTCAGAAGGACCTGGGTTCTAATTCTGGCTCTGCCACCTGTCGGTTGTGGGACCTTGGACAAGTCATTTCACTTCTCTGTACCTCGGTTACCTCATCTGTAAAAAAAAAAAAAAAAAAAAAAAAAGGATTAAAATCTGAGACAGGGAAGGTGTCCGACCTGATTTGCTTGTATCCACCCCAGTGCTTAGTACGGTGCCTGGCACATAGTAAGCACTCGTTGTGGGCAGGGAACGTATCTCTTTATCATTATATTGTACTCTCCCAAGCTTCTATTTATCGTTATATTGTACTCTCCCAAGCATTTAGTACAGTGCTCTGCATACAGTAAGCACTTAGATACATAGCACAATTGTTATTACTATTATTATTGAGTGATTTGCAGACAAGAGGCAGAGCCAGGATTAGAACCGAGGTCCTCTGTCTCCCAGGCCTATGCTCTTTCCATTAGGCCTTGCTGCTACCAAGAACCAAACCAAAATCTCTTCTCCTTCGCTCCCAGTTCCCTTTGGCAGATCCACAGACTCCATCCCTGCTGCTCTTAGCTCATTTGTTCGTATTCAGTTGCAGGGGTCAGTGCCAATCAAGTGGAATTTTCCACAGCCAAAGGACAGCGGTCTCATTGTCCTCCCGCTACCAGTTCAGTCGTCCGTCAGGGGCTGGTGGCCGACCTCGAAGACCCTGGGGCCAAGACGGGGCAGGCGGGATTTGGAGATTGGCTCAATCGGAGCAGCTGCTCAGTCCCCTGATCACCCTCTCCTTTTTTGATTTTTCTAATGGTATTTGTTAATCACTTACTATGTGTCAAGCACAGTACTAAGTACTGGGGTAGATACAAGTTAGATTGGACACAACCCGTGTCCCACATGGGCCTCGTGGTCTAAGTAGGAGGGAGAACGTGCTTCAGTTTCCTCATCTGTAAAATGGGGATTGAGAACGTGAGCCCCAAGTGGGACGGGGACTGTGTCAAACCCGATTTGCTAGTCTCCACCCCAGTGCTTAGTAACAGTGCCTGGCGTGTAGTCAGCGCTTAACAAATACAATAATTGTTATTATTATTAAGACAGCTGAGGCACGGAGTAGTGAAGTGACTTGCCCAAGGTCACACAGCAAGCAAATGTCAGGGCTGGAATTAGAACCCAGCTCCTCTGACTCCCAGGTCCATGTTCTTTCCACCAGTCCATGCTGCTTCTCAGGGCCCAGCCTCCAGTGCCCTCTCTATGGATCTTTGGGTGAGAGAAAGTAGGTAGGAAAATGAGAGGGATAACCAGCCAGCCACATCCATACAGTTGCAGTCTACGGGGTCAGTGCCTGCTCTATAAATAACCCTACCAATGCCACCCTCTTTGATTACCAAGGGCACTGTCTACAAAGACAGCTTTCTATTTTGTTACTCAAATAGGTTATTTAAATAATTATAGAGTGGGACAGAAATATTCACCTTTTTCTCTTGCTGTCTGTCTCTGCGAAAGGCTCTTATCTCACGCGTTATTCACTTATATGAATTAACCACTGTGGCCAAATGCTAAGTCTCACTGTGTGTCTGCCACCAATCCAAGGACGGGAAATATATCTAATTTAAAAGTTGGGCCTTCTCTTGGACTGGAATACTGAAGCTTTCACCTCAGGAATTTGGGCTTGGATCATACTCATCCTTATAAAAAGATGGATGGATGTACTATCATCTAGTTCCCAGATGAGGACTCTTGGCTACCCATCTTAACAAATACCATTATTATTATTATTATATTTTGTGAAATAGTTCCCCATCCTGACATGTTGAAATGGTATTTGTTAAACACTTACTCTATGCCAGGCACTATACTAAGCGCTGGGTAGATACAAGCTAATCAGATTGGACACGGTCCATGACCCACATTGGACTCCCAATCTTAATTTTTGCAGATGAGGGAACTGAGGCCCAGGGAAGTGAAGTAACTTGCCCAAGGTGACGCAGCAGACAAGCGATGGTTCCGGAATTAGAACCCAGATCCTTTTGACTCGCAGGCCTATGTGACATTGGGCCTGTCACTTTACCTTACCTCTCTGGGCCTCAGTGCCCTCATCTGCCAAGTCAGGGGAAAGATCCCCACTCTGCCTCCCTCCCTTTTGGCCAGTGAGTCCCCCCCGCTTCAACCCAGGCACTCAGTCCAATGCTTAGCCCAGAGTCAGCACCGAATCTATGAGGTAGCAATGGTGACTGCTCTCAGGGCGCTCAGCAGAGAATGGGAGTCCCCCCACCCCACGTGAAGGGACCCCACTGAGACCCTCCAGGCCCCCAGAATCCAGATGCAATGTGCTTACTCTTTGCCCTTTTATGTGGAACGTGCGGATGATAATAATAGCGGTATTGGTTAAGCACGTAACTATGGGCCAAGCACTGTACTAAATGTAGATAGAAGATAATCAGGTTGGATGGAGTCCCTGTCCCACATGGGGCTCACAGTCTAAGTGGGAAGGACGACAGATACTGCACCCTCATTTTTCAGATGAGGAAACCCAGACAAGGGCAAGTTCAGTGACTTGCCCAGGCTCGCACAGCAAGCTAGCTACCCAGGCCCACTCTCTCCCCACGTAGGTCTTACAGCCCCTCTAACAATACTTACTTCCCAACAGTTAGTATCTGGGGAGGTTGTGGTGGTTTTGTCCAAGAGACGGCCACGCCTGGGTCCATGAGGAGCCCAAGGACTAATCCCTCCCCCAAGTCGACACAGTCCTGTTCTTTATATTGTTCTTGTTGGGTAACAGTGCGGCCTGGTGGAAAGAACACGGGCCTGGGAGTCAAAGGACCTGGGTTCTAATCCCCACTCTGCCACTTGTCTGCCGTGTGATCTCGGGCAAGTCCTTCACTTCTCCGTGCCTCAGTTCCCTCAACTGCAAAATGGGGATTCATTATGTGTTTTTCCTACTTATTCTGTGAGACTTGATTATCCTATATTGAACCCTAAACTTAGCTCAGTCCTTGGCAATTCTTGTTTGTTCTGACATCTTCCTTTTTTATGGTATTTGTTAAGCACTTCACATGTGCCAACACTGTGCTAAGCATTGGAGTAGATAGAAGCTAATCAGATTGGACACGGTTCATGTCTTTTACCTCAGTTCATGTCTCTGTGCCTCAGTTACCTCATCTGCAAAATGGAGATTAAAACGGTGGAATGCCACATGAGCTCCATTTTGCAGAAGAGGTAAGTGAGCCACAGGGCCGTGAAGTGACTTGCAGAGTCACAGAGCAGACAAACGGCAGAGCCGGTATTAGAACCCAGGTCCTTCTGATTCCCATGCCTGTGCTCCATCCATTAGGCCATGCTGCTTCACTGGCCACAAGAGAAAGCGGCAAGGCCGAGGGGTGAGGTACAGAAAAGGAAATGATGCTATTTCAAGCAATTTTGAATGTACCAATAGAAGAGCTAAATTGTACCTTTGCCCGGAACAAAGGGAAGACCAAATACAAAGCTGGATTTTCATTCCATCATTCAAAATAAGCCCTTCGAATGATTGAAGTTGACTTTTGATATCTCCCTTCACGCCTTCATCTTCTAAATCTGGGTCGGGAGAGTGAATGGGGATTGTATCCTGCGATCTTCATCCATACCGTAGGACACCTTCCCTCTGAGGCCAAAGCCTGAGAATCTCCGTACCTTTCTTAATGCAGTACATCGTGACACTAAATTCCTCGGCAACTTTGAAACCAGGAAGGGCCCTCACCTCTTTCTATATGATGCCCTGTCGGGAATATAACCACATGCCTCACTTCCCTTGGACAGTTGGACATCTCTGAAGCATTTATTTAAGGGGGGAGCTGAAAGATTTTATTTTCTATTTCACAGAAAAAGCTACCGATGGCTCCCTGCAAAGTGAGGACTGGACACTTAACATGGAAATCTGTGACATCATCAATGAGACAGAGGAAGGGTATGTATTCTTCTCCCTTTTTTTATTTAGTGGTGTTTGAGTGCTTAGTATGTGCCAGACATGGTACTAAGCCTCGGGATAGGTACAAGCTGATCAGGTTGGGCAGAGCCCATGTCTCATGTGGGGCTCACAGTCTTAATACCCATTTTACAGATGAGGGAATTGAGGCCCAGAGAAGTGAAGTAACTTGCCCAAGGTTACTTTTCCTTCTTTCTCTTCCTCCCCCTTTCTTCCTTTCCTCCATTCTCCTTCTTTTCCCTTCTTCTAATTCCTTCATGGGGATTAGAACCCATGACCTTCTGACTCCTAGGCCTGTGCTGTATCCACTACACCGTGCTGCTTCTCTCTCCCTTCCTCTCCCCTAGTCTCCCACCAAATGCCCTCTTTTTCTTCTACGTATAATATGATATTTGTCTTTCATCATCATCAGTGGTATTTATTGAGTGTTTACTGTGTGCAGAGCACAGTACTAAGCGCTTGGGAGAATACAGTACAAACAAGCTGGTAGTCACGTTTCCTGCCCACAACAAGCTTACAGTCTAGAGGGGAGACAGACATTAATGTAAATAATTTACAATATATAATTTATAGATCATTTTTCAGTGTCTATAGGGGCTTGCTTTTCTAATTTCCATCCTTCTCCATTCTGTCCCAAGTTGTAGGTTATCAGTCAGTGATATACACTGAATGCTAACTGTGTGCAGATCACTGTACTAAGCACATGGGAAAGTGATAATAATTCATTCATTCAGTAGTATTTATTGAGCGCTTACTATGTGCAGAGCACTGTACTAAGCGCTTGGGATGAACAAGTCGGCAACAGATAGAGACAGTCCCTGCCGTTTGACGGGCTTACAGTCTAATTGGGGGAGATGGACAGACAAGAACAATGGCAATAAATAGAGTCAAGGGGAAGAACATCTCGTAAAAACAATGGCAACTAAATAGAATCGAGGCGATGTACAATTCATTAACAAAATAAATAGGGTAACGAAAATATATACAGTTGAGCGGACGAGTACAGTGCTGTGGGGATGGGAAGGGAGAGGTGGAGGAGCAGAGGGAAAAGGGGAAAATGAGGGTTTAGCTGCGGAGAGGTAAAGGGGGGGTGGCAGAGGGAGTAGAGGGAGAAGAGGAGCTCAACCTGGGAAGACCTCTTGGAGGAGGTGAGTTTTAAGTAGGGTTTTGAAGAAGGAAAGAGAATCAGTTTGGCGGAGGTGAGGAGGGAGGGCGTTCCAGGACCACGGGGGGACGTGACCCAGGGGTCGATGGCGGGATAGGCGAGACCGAGGGACGGTGAGGAGGTGGGCGGCAGAGGGGCGGAGCGTGCGGGGTGGGTGGTAGAAAGAGAGAAGGGAGGAGAGGTAGGAAGGGGCAAGGTGATGGAGAGCCTTGAAGCCTAGAGTGATGACGGTATTTGTTAAGCACTTACTGTGTGTCAAGCACTGTTCTAAGTGCTCAGATAGATACAAGCTAATCAGGTTGGACAGAGACCCTGTCACACTTGGAGCTCATAGTCTTAATCCCCATTTTACAAAAAGTTGGGAGAAGTGTTCCCTGCCCACAAGGAGCTTAGAGTCTAGAGGGGGAGACAGACATTAAAATAAATGATAAGCATGGCTCTGTGGAAATAGCCCGGGCTTGGGAATCAGAGGTCGTGGGTTCTAATCCAGGCTCTGCCGCTTGCCAGCTGTGTGACTTTGGGCAAGTCACTTTACTTCTCTGGGCCTTAGTTACCTCATCTGTAAAATGGGGATTAAAGCTGTGATCCCCACATGGGACAACCTGATCACCTTGTATCTCCCCAGCTCCTAGAACAGTGCTTTGCACATAGTAACAACATTACTTAACAAATACCAACATTATTATTAAGTGATAGATCTGTACCTAAGTGGTGAGGGCGGAATATTGAATATTGAGGGATATTGAGTGCTTGAGGTGTTCAGATCCATGTGCATAGGTCACTCAAGGAAGAGGGAGGAGGGGAAATGAGGGTTTAGTCTGGGAAAGCTTCTTGGGGGAGATTTTAATCAGGGAAAAGAAGAGGAGAGAATGGTGGTCTTCTGTATATAAATGGGGAACAAAATTCCACACCAGAGACAGGATGGGGGCGAGGGATTAGTGGCGAGATAGATGAGATCAAGATGCAGGGTGGCATTATAGGAGTGCAGTGTGCGAGAGAGTAATGGGGTAAGGAAGGAGGGGTTGAGCTGATTGAGTGCTTTAAAGCCGATGGTAAGGGATCTCCGAACCAGAGGTAGATGGGCAACTACCGGAGGTTTTTGCAAGGTGGGGAGGTATCAGCCGAACGCTTTTCTAGAAATATGATCTGGGTAGCAGAGTGAAGTAAAGACCAGAGTGGGGAGAGGAAGGAGGCTAATGCAGTAGTCAAAGCAAGATACAAGTTCTTGGATCAGCACAACACAGTTTGGGTGGAGAGGGAAGGGCAGATTTTAGTGATGTTAGAAGGTAGAACTGGCTGCTGAAAGTTTGACTATGTGGGTTGAATGAGAGGGATGAATCGAGGATCATTCCAAGGTTATGGGCTTGTGAAACAGGGAGGATAGTTGTGTGGAAGACTGGGTTTGGGTGGGAAGATAAAGGGTTCTGTTTTGGAGATGTTAAATTTGAGGTTTCAGCAGGACATCCAAGTAGAGATACTCTGAAGGCAGGAGGAAAAGTGAGGCTGCAGAGAAGGAGAACCATCAGGGCTGGAGGGATATATTTGGGAAGCATCCACGTAGATACGATATTGAAGCCATGGGAGTGAATGAGTTGTCCAAGGGAGTGGGTGTAGATAGAGAATAGGAGGGGACCCAGGACTGAGTCTTGAGGGACTCCCACAGTTAGAGAGTGGGAAGCAGAGGAGGAGCCCGGAAAAGAGATTGGGAAGAAGAAAGGAGGAGAACCAGAAGAGGACAATGCCAGTCAACCCCAGATTAGATAAGGTTTCAGAGGGAACGGGTTGGTCCACAGTGTTGAAAGCATCTGAGAGGTCAAGGAGGATTAGGAAGGAGTAGAGGCCGTTGGATTTGGCAAGTCGGAGGTCATTGGTGTCCTAAGAAGGGGTAGTTTCCTTGGAATGCAGGGAGATGAAGCCTTGTGGCAGGATCAAAGAAAAAATTGAAGGAGAGAAAATAGAGGTGGGTGTAGACAAACCACTCAAGAGGTCTGGAGAGGCACGGTAAGAGGGAGTCAGGGCCAGGGGAGGATTTTTTTTGTTGTGTTTTTTTTTTTTTAAGATGGGAATATGTAAACATGTTTGAAAACAGTGGGGAAGAATCCATCTTCTCCCCCATCTGTTTTCTTGAATATACCCAGGAAAATATTCTCCTGGAGAAAGGTAACAAAATAATAAACCTCACCCCCTCCAGTTTACAATTCATCCTCAGAAGTGCCTTGAATATATTTGTTTTTCTTAGAACCTGGGCTGTTTTTTTCTACCTCTGGTTCAGCTCTATGTATGCCGGCCTTTTCAAAACCATAAAATCATTGCATTATTAGATAATAATGTAAGAAATGTCATTATGTGGGTCAGACCGGTAGACCGGTCAGACTTTGGGTGAGTCATCTATCTTCTCTGTTTCCTCATCTGTAAAATGGGAAATAAATACCTGTCGACTTACGCTTAGACCAGATGCCACATGGGACAGGGATTGTCTCTGTTCTGATCGTCTCCGCCCCAGCACTTAGTCCCAGACTTTAGTCCATAGTAAGCTCTTAGCAAGTACCACATATATTATAGGTCTGTTTGACCTGTGTTTTTGGTTTTGGGTGTTTCTGCCTCTGAAAGTGGCCACAGGATATTTGGAGGAACAGGGTGGTGGCTCCCCTCTTTGACGTTCACGTTTTCCTGTTCTACGAGTCACATAACAATAAAGAATGGGTCAGAACTGAAATAATGGGGTGAGGTGAGAGGTGAAGCCAGAAAGCAAGGAGTGTCAGTGGAACTGTGAGGATGAGGAAGCCAATCCGATGGTAGTCGGTGATTTAATGACAATCATAATAGTAATTGTGATATTTGTTAAGCGCTAACTATGTGCCAAGCACTGTACTAAGCGCAGGGGTGGATACAAGTAAGTCGGATTGGACACGGTCCCTGTCCCGCATGGGGCTCACAGTCTCCTTCCCCATTTTAGAAGCAGCGTGACTTAGTGGAAAGAGCACAGGCTTGGGAGTCAAAGGGCATGGGTTCTGATGCTGGCTCCACCACATGTCTGTTGTATGACCTTGGGCAAGTCACTTCACTTCTTTGGGCCTCAGTTCCCTCATCTGTAAAGTGGGGATTAAGAGTGTGAGCCCCATGTGGGACAGGAAATGTGTCCTACTTCATTAACTTATATTTACTCCAGCGCTTTGCACATAGTAAGCACTTAACGAGTACCATAATAATAATTATTCTCTGTCCACATTCTCGTAGACCTTATAGATTAGTGAGCCATAATTCCCCTTTCCAAAAACCATGTTGTCTTTGGGTCAACATATTGTGTTTCTTAGCTCTCACAGATCCTAAATTTAATTATTCTCCTAATTTGACAGGGAGAAAACTGAAATCGACCATCATTGTGAGCAGGGAATGTGTCTGTTTTTGTTACATTGTACTCTTAGTACAGTGCTTTGCACACCATAAACACTCAGTAAATATGATTGAATGAACAAATTAACAACTTATAGCCTCCAGCATCCTCTCTGGAACCCTTCTTAAAGAAGTGTAACTTAGTGAAAACAGCATAGGTCTGGAAGTCGGGAACCTAGGTTCAAATCCCAGCTCTGCCACCGGCCTGCTGTGTTGCCTTGGTCAAGTCACTCAGCCTTTCTGAGCCTCCGTTTCCTCATCTGTAGGGGGATAAGGTCCTTACTCTTCCTCCCTCTTTGTGTGAGACAGGGACTGGGCCTCATCTGATTTCTGATCTCCACCTCAGCACTTAGTAGCACTTAATAAATCCCATTAATAATATTATGAAGGAAGTCACACCGACCATCCAAAAACCTTTGAATATGGAGGCTGTTTGTCAGGACGACACACCCACTGAGCTTCTCGAGAAGTGTCAGATGGATTCCACCAGGTCCGGCAATCTGTTGATAACTGTGTAGTTTCCATGATCTGATTCGGCTGCTGTGACCTCTCTCTGCAACAAAAGTAATTTGGAATCTGTCTAACCTCTGCATCACAGCTGTTGCACACCCTTCTGTGCCTTCCTGTTTAAACTGGGTGTCGTTCTCAGGCAATGGTACGTTTCCCACGAGTTTTTCCACTGCCCCTTCCTCTGGCTCTCCTGATAACCCTGCTTCTCCCCCTGACACTGGCCAAGTGATTACCTTATTGAACCTGAAGCCACAGAGCTATTCTCTGATTGGGAATTTCACCATCCTGTTGTCATAGTTGTACACCCTTTGCCATTTACAAAATTATGAAGCACTGCAGAAGTGCCTAAACCTTGTAAGAAAATCTCACTTTTCATCTAGAAGATGTTTTTCCCCTATGGAATCCCTTCAAATCTATTCAACTTTTCAAGTCAAACCACAAATCGAAATGAAAAGTTGAGTACAAAGTTAAAGTTTTCTAAAAATAGAGTTAAGGGATCTGTATTTGTACTGAATGTGGGAGATAGTGCTCGGTACAATGCTTTGCACACAGTAAGCGCTCAATAAATAGGATCAAATGAATAAATGAGTATCTTGTTGCCTGTCAATAAAAGGTCCTACAGAGGAGTGCACGTTCTGTGTTAACGAGCGTGATCTGTACATGCCCAACCTTGAAAAGCACAAGAAATAACTATTATGGCATTTATTAAATGCTTATTATGTAATAATAATAATTATGGTATTTCTTAAGTGCCCACCATGTGTCAAGCACTATTCTAAATGGAAGGGTAGATGCGAGTCAGCCAGGTCAGACCCAGCCCCTGTCCCAGCCAGGCCTCACAATCAAAATGGACGGGAGAACAGGTATTGAATCCCCATTTTACAGATGAGGGAACTAAGGCACAGAGAAGTGAAATGACCTGCTCAAGGTCACAGCAGGCACGTGGCTCCAGGATTAGAACCCAGCATCCTCTGACTGCCAGGCCTGTGATCTTTCTACTAAGCCACACTGCTTCTCCTTATCTTGCCCAAGCATTATGCTAAGTTCTGGGGTAGGTAGAAGATAATCAGGTTGGACACAGTTTCTGCCTGTGGAGGACTCACAGTCCAAGTGGGAGGGAGTAGGATTTATTATCCATTTTTACAGATGAGGAAACTGAGCCAGTGAAGTGACTTGCCCAAGGTCTCGCGCAGCAGGCAAAGGGCAGAACTGGGATGAGAACCTAGGTCCTCTTATTCCCAAGCCAGTGTTCTCTCCACAAGGCTGCGACATTTCCCAATGACAAACAGTAACAAGAAACAGCAAGCCAGATTGAGGTAGTCGAGAGGGGTTCTAAATGAACCTCTAACTTTGATTCTGGTATTTCATTTTGCCCTCTGATTCTTCTCCCTTCAAGAAAAAGAGAAAATGGTATGTGTGATTATATGTATGGTTCTGGGCAGGAAGGAATATTATTTCTGAGAATATTTTTTAGGACTTTGTTGGTGTTTGTTTTAAATATGTTTTCCTTCAGTCCTAAGGATGCTATTCGGGCACTGAAGAAGAGGCTCAATGGAAACAAAAACTACAGGGAAGTGATGCTGGCGTTAACGGTGAGTGTCACTCTCCACAGATACAAGAAAGTTCCTTGGAAAGGAATAGCTGATTAGGCTTTTCCATGGCACCGATGGAATGTCATCTGTCTCTCTGGTGGTTTGAATAATTTTCCACTTCATGTCAGCGGTGGGCCAGGGGACGGTCTTACTGGTGTCTGTGACCTTGGGCAAGTCACTGGGCCTCAGTTGCCTCACCTGTAAAATGAGGATAAAGACAGTGAGCCCCCATGTGGGACATGGACTATGTCCAACCAGATTAACTTGTATCTTCCCCAGTGCTTAGTACCTCTTAGTTCTCCTCTCTCTGACTACTCCTTCTCAGTCTCTTTCCTGGGCTTCACCTCTGCCTCCCTCCCTCTGATAAGAGGGATCCTTCAAAGTTCAGTTCTGGGTCTCTTCTGTTCTCTATCTACACCCACTCCCTTAGAAAACTCCTTCTCTCCCATGGCTTCAGATACCACCTCTATGCAGATGATTCCCAGATCTACATGTCCAGCCCTGACGTCTCTCCTTCCTTGCAATCTCACATTTTCTCCAGCTTTCAAAACATGTATGCTTGTGTCCTGCGACACCTCAAATTAAACAGGTCCAAAACTGAACTCCTTATCTTCCCACCTGAACCCTGTCCTCTCCTATCTTTCCCATCACTGTAGACAGCACGACTATCCTCCCTATCTCACAAGCCCATAAACTTGCTGTCATCCTCTGCTCATCTCTCATTCCACCCACATAATCAGTCTGTCACCAAATTCTGTCAGTTCTGTCTTCACAACATTGCTAAATATGTATGTATCTATAATTCTAATGACGGTTTACTTGTTTTGATGTGTATATATAATTTTATTTATATTGTTGCTTGCTATTGATGCCTGTTTACTTCTTTTGATATCTGTCTCCCCCATTCTAGACTGTAACCCTTTTGTGGGCAGGGTTTGTCTCTATTGCTGAATTGTACGTTCCCAAGCGCTTAGTTCAGTGCTCTGCATGCAGTAAGCACTCAATAAATACGATTGACTGAATGAATACGGTGCTTGGCACAGAGTAAGTAAGTGCTTAACAGATACCACAAAACAAAACAAACAGTACCGTAATCGTCAGTGAGGTCCTAATTCATTGACACCCTTCCAGCTTGCTCTCTGCTGGAGAAATAGCCTCAAATTCCTTGGCATTGTTGGTTTCCTGCTCAGAAAGATGGGGTTGATATTTATTAGTCTAGGAAGTGTCTCTCGGCAGTGCATTTTATCATTGGGTTTCTTTTATGATATTTAAGGGCTTACTACATGCCAGACATTGGGATAGATACAAGCTAATCAAGTTGGACACTGTCCCTATCCCATATGGGGTTCACTGTCTTAATCCCCATTTCACAAGTGAGATTACTGAGGGCCAGAGCAGTGAAGTGATTTGCCCAAGGTCACACCGCAGACAAGTGGCAGAGCTGGAATTAGAACCCGAGTCTTTCTGACTCCCAGACCCGTGCTCTAAACACTAGGATCATGCTGCCGCTCAGCTGGTCAGGCAGTTTTCCAAAGTGCCAGACAACCAGATAGAGTTTGTGGGGCAGGACACTCGGGAATTGGTAGTATCGCTTGAGGTGGGCCATGGCCAGGACCTGAATCAAGATGGAGGTCCATATTGGTTGTGACTCTTTTCTCTTCTCCACCTTCAAAAAAATAAATAAATCCAAGCTCCCACTGAGCCGCCAGGCAAATGTGTGAATGCCCTTGAGGTAATAGGTCATTGTCCTTTCCCATTCTTCACCCAAGCCTCCCTCATAGAAGTCCAGGCCTTTTGGAAAAGTGCAGATCACACTTCACCTATCCATAATCTAAGAACTGCCTAGATAATAGAACAAGAGAAACCGGGGATCGGCCTAGGGCTTGAAGCACAGCAAATTGGTAGGAGTTACTGAAGCGTGAGGCTTATTGTCTTCCATGTAGGGTTGAAATTGTGCAAGATTTCCTTTGTGAACAGGATAGCATTTCCAAGTGTCCTAAGACAGAAAAAAAAGCAGATTACAGTTGGTATTTTGTCTTCTCCTTTTTGGGTGGATTCGGGTTTTAATGTCACGGATGGTGTTGGAATATCACCGACTGACAAGAAATAGAGAGCGTAATGGCTTTCCCTCAAATTCTGACCCAGCGTGTGAGAAATTGAGTTAAATAAGGATGGCACATACGATACGTCTCTCTCAGGCTGATTTTAGTTAGTGCATTATTCAGAAACCCTCCAAAGGGCCCCTTTCAGCCCACCTCTTTGCAGTTCAGTTGTGAAAGGCCTTATAGACGCTTTCACTCGTCTGTCCTGACGTCCACGAGTCTGTGCTCTATATAGGTGTCCATAGTACTTATAGCCAGTCATTCAATCGGTGGCATTTATTAGGTGCCTTCTCTGTGCAGAGCACTGTACTACGTGCTTGGGAGAATACAGTACAACAGAATTAGCAGGCCCGTTCATTGTCCATAACTAGCTTAGAGGGGGAGGTGGACAGTAATATGAATGAATAAATGATTTATAATATGTAATTTAAAGATACAAAGATTTAAAGTACTATGGGGTTGGGGGTGGGGCGAGTATCAAATGTCCAAAGGTCCCAAGTCCCAGTGCATAGGTGATGTAGAAGTGAGAGGGAAAGTGGAAAAGAGGGCTAAATCAGGGAAGGCCTCTTGGAGGAGATGTGACCGTAATAATGATTTGAAGGTGGAGAGAGTGGTCTGGCCTATAAGGAAGGGGAGGGAGATCCAGGCTAGGGGGAGTATGTGGGAAAGGGGTCGGAGGAGAGATAGTATCGGGGCATAGAGAATAAGGTGGAGCTATAGAGTCCAGCATAACCTGCCTGCATTCATTCAGTCATATTTATTAAGTGCTTACTGTGTGCAGAGCACTGTACTAAGTGCTTGGGAGAGTACAATACAACAACAGACATATTCCCTGCCCACAGCAGACTTGCAATCTAGAGGGCACCCACTGTTGGAAAAATAGTAATAATTCTTGTACTTATTAAGCGTTTACCATGTGCCAAGCACTGTTCTAAGTGATGGGGTAGATACAAATTAATCAGTTTGGACACAGCCCCTGTCCCCACTTAGGGCTCGCAGTCTCAATTCCCACTTTACAGTTGAGGGAACTGAGGCAAAGAGAGTGAAACGACTTGTCCAGAGTCACACAGCAGACAAGTGGCAGAGCCAGGATTAGAACCCATGACCTTCGACTCCCAGGGCCTTGTTCTGTCCACTGTGCCATACTGCTTTTCATCAGGCTACTTCTGAACTGTGGCTTCTGGGATCTAGGCTTACCGTCGGGACATCGGGATCCAGACCAAGAAGAAAAGACTTGTTACTCTGAAGCCAAGTCTCCGGGAGAGCAAGACGGTCGTACTAGCTCAGAGGGCCGGTTCTCACACTCCTTCCCATCGCCACACCCTTGGCTTCCCAGGTTGGGCGAGTACCTGGGTGCTAGTGGGGCAAACCCTAAAGGAAGTGGTCACACCTTAAAGGTGGAACGGAATAGAGTCGTGTGACCCAGCAGGGTGGCTGAGGAAAACAGGGTCAGAGGCTGTGGAAAATCATTTTGAAGACCGAGGAATCTGAGAAACAGCAGACTTCAGAATATAGAGGTGCTAGTGCCGAACCACTCCAGTTTGAGGAAGGCATGGATGAAGTGATCCAATTTAGAGCCACTTTGTGGTTCCTTAGACTCTCTTTTTGTTGTGGGGTTGTTTGCTTTTTCAATTATATATATATACACATAAATTGTGGCTATCCTGTATCACACCTATGCAAATTAGCATAAGCCTAAACAGTCCCGGTCTGAAGGTAACTAGGGCAGGGCAGAGCTCCAAATAAGTTAGAGTTTGGACAAGAAAGAATAAAGATGGAAACTAGGCCCCACAACAATGGCATTGGATTTTTTTTCAAGTTTCTCCTGCGCGCTGCCAGCCGATTCATTATTACTAAGGCATTCAAGGAGGGCCAGTTAAAGTTTTGCCAGCTGTTAAAAGTTTCTAAAGTCCAGTCAGTTTTCAAAAATTAAATAAATCTTTCCCTAAGATTGCTGGGATGTGATGAATGTTTCCTAGTTTGGGAAATGGAGAAATCTTGACTTTTCATCCTGAATTCAGAGAACCTCTCAGCTGCTGTGCTGAGGCCTGGCTTTTCATCTTCTCTGGTGTTCATTGCAGCCTTCTGCATTAGAGATCCCGTGTGCTTATGTCTCTTTCTCTCTCTCCCTCCCCCCACCCCCAATCCCATCCTCTCGTGAATCCCGTCTTCTCGTTCACCGAGCAAAAGGGGACTGGAGAGCGAGGGAAGTGAAAGCCGTATTAACATCGGCATTTAACTCTGTCCCAAGAATATACAGTTTGTCAAAGGAAAATACCGTGCAGTTGCCAGTTTTTTGCTACTGAGGCAATTATGCCTGTGAAAGGACTCGCACGTCGAAGAGTCAGTAACTCAGTGGTTAATGCATGCCGCTTGTGGCAGAGACAGTATCTCATCGTTAGACGTTTCAAACCCAAAGGCCCAAAGTGAGGAGTTAAAATGGCAATGGAACGTGTGCTGGTTTGTCTAGCTTTCATTAAAGCACCAGCTATCCCTTTCATGCAAACCTAGAATTTCAATTACAAACAAATTGTTTGTGTGTTGGTGTTTTTTAATGGCATGTGTTAAGCGCTTACTGTGTGCCAGGCACTGTACTAAGCGCTGAGGTAGAGACAAGCTAATCAAGTTGGATGTGGTCCATGTCCCACATGGGGCTCAGTCTTAATCCCCATTTTCCAGATGAGGACAGTGAGGCAAAGAGATGTGACTTCACTTTCCCAAGGTCACACAGCAGACAAAGCCTTATTGGCGGCACATCTCCTCCAAGAGGCCTTCCCAGACTAAGCCCTATTTTTCTCATCTCCCACTTCCTTCTGGGTTGCCTTGACTTGCTCAGTTTGCTCTTCCCCCCTCCTAGCCCCAAAGCACTTATGTACATATCTGTAATTTAATATATTTGTAAATAAATACATTTTATTTTCTTTTATTTACATCATTTTATTTGATGGCTGTCCCCCCGACTGTAGACGGTGAGCTTATTGTGGGCAGGGAATGTCACAGTTTATTGTTGAATTGTACTTTCCCAGTCACTTAGTACAGCACTCTGCACACAGTAAGTGCTCAATAAATATGATTGAACGAATGAATGAAGAAGAGAAGGGAGACGATCTAGCAAAATAGGAAGCGGGAGTTACATGGAATCCAGAAAGGCAGCGGAGATCCATATCCAGGCCCGAAGCTGGCTCCCTCGGTGACTTTCTCTTTATTCTCCACATTAGGTGTTGGAAACCTGCGTGAAGAACTGTGGCCATCGCTTTCACGTCCTTGTGGCAAATCGAGATTTCATCGATGGCGTCCTCGTGAAAATCATCTCCCCCAAGACTAACCCTCCTACCATTGTCCAGGATAAAGTTCTAGCTTTGATTCAGGTATGTCTCTGGCTGCTTGGGGTTTTTTCCCTGTTTGTGTGTCTCTTCCCACCCTCCCCCCGCACCACAAACAATGTTATATTATGCCCCCAGAATCAGGAATCTTCCCCTCTCCCCAACTAATTATCACACCGACAGAGGCAGAAACTGTGGGAGGAATTGTTTGCTTCCAAGCCTGTGGCGTGGAGGTCCAGGAAACAGACTGGGAATCTTGCTCTTTCTAATCACTCTAAGGCACAGATGATTTCAAAACCAGTTCGAGTTTAATGTGACCCAATAAAACTAAAGTGTTTAATGGACTCCCTCTGCTGGCTTTCCATCAGCAGTTAACTCCCCGTTCCTGAAACTGACTGACTTGGGCAGACCTAGCCACTTCTCTGGTGTCCGTGTTGCTCGAGAAAAAGAGAGATGAAATCTGCTGAGCTCCATTAGGGAAGTGCAGAAAGAACGAGAAGATTCTGCCAGATGAGAAGTAACACCACTAAGGAAGCAAATCTTTCTTTTCAAGTTATCGTAAAGCACTTTAAAGGCTGATCTGAGCAGCCTGGAGAAGAGCTAGCTTCCTCCTGCTTCTGCCCTGTGTTTCCCTGAGCTCCCTTTGGGATAGAAATTGTGTCCAATCAGATTGTATTGTACATACCCCAAGGCTTAGCGTAGTGTTTCGCACTTGGTAAGTGCTTAACAAATTCCACAATGTGTAATAATAATACTGATAATAATAATTGTAATAATAATTGTGCTTACTACCTAGCAGGCACTGTACTAACTACTTTCCAACTGTTTAGTACAGTGCTCTGCACACAGTTAAGCACTCAGTATATACGACTGAATGAATGAAGCATTGAGGTGGATACAAGCAACTTGAGTTTGACAAAGTCCCTGTTCCACAAGGGGCTCACAGTCTTAATCCCCATGTTACAGGCGAGGTAACTGAGTCCCAGAAAAATGAAGTGACATGCCCAAGGTTACACAGCAGACAAATGGTGGAGAGAACCCAGGTCCTTCTGTCTCCCTGGAGTGATCTCTATCCACTAGGCCACAGTGCTTATCGTTATCATCGTCGTTATCAGTAATCATTATTATTCATTCAGTCAAATTTACTGAGTGCTTACTGTGTGCAAAACACTGTACTAAGTGCTTGGGAGAGTACAGTATAACACCAGACACCTTTCCTGACCACAACAAACTCACAGTCTAAAGGGGGAGATGGATATTAGTATACATAAATTACATTAATATCAATACATTATAATAGTTATTACTATGATTAGGATGGAATTGTCATCTTTCAGTACCTTGGGTGTCCCAGGCCCCCGTTGCCTTTGACAGGGTTTTGTCTAACTGGGAGTCAGGTCCGGTGAGGGTGTCGAAAAGGACTTCTAAGGAGGAGGTAGAAAGAAGAGGTTCCAAAAAACTGTCAGAGGGTCCCGGTGGGCATTGTTACCGGATGAGATTTGAGAGCCCTTTCTTTTTAAGTGTTTGCCCTTTCAGGCTCTTGACCCGCTGTGGTATCTGGGTACATGCCCAAACCCTTTGCTTTCTATCCCACCAATTTGCGGAATATCTCAACCGGCCACTTCTGTAGTGTATTTCCCAGTTTTGGTGACTTTCCGGAATTTGTCATAGAGAAAACAGGAGGTCGCCGGATGGAGCCCCCAGAGAGCTCCCCTTCCTCAGCAGCTGAGCCGGCTTCCGCCATCCACAGACATTTTGGCTTAGTGGAAAGCACCTGGGCTTGGGAGTCAGGGGACTTGGGCTCTCATAATAATAATAATGTTGGTATTTGTTAAACGCTTACTATGTGCAGAGCACTGTTCTAAGCGCTGGGGTAGATACAGGGTAAGCAGGTTGTCCCACATGAGGCTCACAGTTAATCCCCATTTTACAGATGAGGTAACTGAGGCACCGAGAAGTTAAGTGACTTGCCCACAGTCACACAGCTGACAAGTGGCAGAGTCAGAATTCGAACCCATGACCTCTGACTTCAAAGCCCGGGCTCTTTCCACTGAGCCACGCTGCTCTCATCCCGGCTCCGCCCCTGCTGCGTGACCTTGGGCGTGTCGTGTCACTTTTCTGGGCCTTAGTTTTCTCGTCTGTGAAATGGAAATTCAATGCCTGTCCCCTTCCCCTCTTAGACTGCGAGCCCCCCCGAGACAAAACACTACGTCCGATCCGATTAGCTTGTATCCATCCCAGCTCTTAGTACAGTGCTCAGCACACAATAAGCGCTTGACAGGCAGCCCAGAACTCCTCATTAACGTGTTTTTGCCAGGGACTCTGGTAAGTCCGTGAAGCCCGCTGAGGATATTTCACCTGACCTGTCCCTGCAGTAGGATGATGTCACTATGCAGTGATGCAGCATTCTCTAGTGCTCCTGGCAATGTCCGAATGCCAAAAGTTTTTATTTTGTGACTAAGGAAAAGCGAGTGGGGAGGAAGCGTGGGAGGAGCCATGTGCAATATTTAACAGCTTCAGAGAAGATGTGACCAGATTTTAGGGGTTTGGAAAACTAGACGCGAAGCAGTCTTTTACAGGCTGAGCTGAGCCGGAGCTGGATTTTGGCAGTGGTCGGGGTTTGGAGTGGGAAAAGGGCTTATGGGGCTGAGAACGGCAAAAGGTGGGGTGCGTCTGCATCAAGCTTCATCCTTCCCCCACCACCCGCCCCCACTAGTGTTTTCCACCCCTGGTCCTCTGACGGGGGGAAGCCCCAGGCGAAGGAGACAGGGAGGGGCATGTATGCTCTCTTAACCGTGATGCAGCTCAGAGTAACTGAAGCACGAAGATCAAAAGGTGGGTATCAGTCAGTCAATTGGTGGTATTTATTGAGCGCTTACTGTGTGCAGAGCACTGTACTAAGCACTTGGGAGAGTACAATACAGCAGATTTGGTAAACGTGTTGACTGACTCCCCCTCCTTCTCCCACTCCCTTCTACGTCCCCCTGACATCCCCCGACGTCCTCCCTTCATTCACCTCTCCCCTCCCAGCTCCACGATACTTACGTATATATATTTAATTTATTTACTTATGTATATATATTAATGTCTGTCTCCCCGCCTAGACCGTGAGCTCATTGTGGGCAGGGAATGTGCCTGGTGTTATATTGTACTCTCCCAACCACTTAGTACAGTGCTTTGCACACAGTAAACACTCAATAAATACCATTGATTACTTGTCCTCCCTACCCCCCAGGTGTTCAGCCTAGACCTCCCACTTTAAAGCTGCCAATGCAACTCAGTTCCCCCGATTTGGGGGTCTCTGCCCGTCAGTTTGGCTTAGTGGAAAGAGCAGGACGCCCAGACTTAGGGGACCTGGGTTCTTGTCCCTTCTACACCACTTACCTGCCAGGTAACCTTGGCCGAGTCTCCACCTAACTTCTCCATACCGCAGTTTTCTCATCCGTAAAATGGAAATCAAGTACTTATTCTCTCTCCCTCTTAAAATGTGACCCTCGTGTGGGACCCGAGACTGTGCCCAAACTGATTATCTTAGAGCACCTCACGGGGCTTGGCACATCGCAAGCACTTAGTAAACACCATCGTCATGATTATTAAATGCACAGGGCCGCACAGGGCTCCCTTCAGCAGGAATGCGCTTTTAGAAAACTTCAGTCACTCTCCTTCACTCTGTCAAAGGGCATTGTGCATTTACACCTGATGGTAAACAGTACCTGGTCCGGTGGAAAGAGCATGGGCTCAGAAGTCCGAGGACCTGGGTTCTAATTCCGGCTCTGCCGCTTGCCTGCTGTGTGACCTTGGGCAAGTCGCTTCACTTCTCTGGGCCTCGGTTCCCTCATCTGTAAAGCGTGGATTACGACTGTGAGCCCCATGTGAGACATGGCTGCTCTGTGACCTTGGACAAGTCATTTTACTTCTGTATCACAGTTTCCTCATCTGTAAAATGGGGATAAAGTACCTATTCTCCCTCCCTCTTAGGCTGTGATGTTCATGTAGGACACAAGACTGTGTCCGAACTGATTATCGTGTAGCACGCACAAGGCTTGGCACATCGCAAGCACTTAATAAACACCACTGTCATGATTATTAAATGCACAGGGCTCCCTTCAGAAGAAATGCACTTTTGGAAAACTTGTCACTCTCATTCTTATTTGTCAAGGGCACTGTATTTACACTTGATGGTAAACAATACTTGGTCCCTCTGTCCCAGAGAACGCAGATCCTCTGACACCCAAGCCCGTGCTCTTGCCACTAGACCGTGCTGCTTCTCTAACAGTCGAAGAGGGAGAGAAGAACTGGCATTGAAACCCCACTTTTCAGATGAAGCAACGGGGGCCCAGAGAAATGAAGTGATTTGCCCAAGGTCACACCGCAAGCAGTTGGCAGAGCTGGGTTTAGAACCCTGGTCCTTCTGACTTCCAGGCCCATCTCTATCCTCTAGGCCACGTGGCTTCCCTAAGTCAAGGCTTTGCCAAGATGAGAAGCCTCAAAAAGGCAGAGTATATAAATAAATGAAGAAAATACAGGCCGATTCGTACTTCTAAGCAAGATGTTGTGGTTGGAGCTATGGAAGCTTTTCGGAAACTGACCGGTTAATCCCAGCGACTCTGCTGATGGAGGAGATATAGTTTCTGCAGTTCGGGATTGGTGGGGTTGAGCAAGGATTTTTCAAACCAGGGGCTTGAACCTTGAAGTTGTTACATTACTCTCACAACAGAATAGTTAGTGGAGCCATTAGCCTGACTTTGCTCATGAGCCCCGCCTACTCTGGGTAGCTGTTGTATGGAAGAGCTCGAAATAAGGTTTGTTTGCTTTGTTTTCCAGCTTGAGAAAAATTATTGCAGGAAATATAGGCGCTTGTGTGTGGAAAACTCTTCTAACTTTTTCGCCACTCTTTTGTCATTACTTCTGGTTAATTAAGTTAAAGGTTGTGCTTTTCTCTTTGTGGGTTTTTCCTCACTTAATAAGAAATGTATGATAATTTGCCATATGCAACCATCCAGATAATATTGCTCTCCATAAGAGCTCTTGAATGATCAGGCTGTTGAATTTTGGTGCTGGGCTCTCCCTTGGAGATAACCTTCCGTGTTTGCCTCAATTTAAGCATTTTCTTTCCTTTCCCTTTGAAATATTTTGACCGACTGGACAGAGTGATTAAAGACCATTTTGTTTTAATATTGGATAATGGGAGATCTGTTAGCCCAAGGTGCCTGTATGCCGAATAGGGTGAGAAAGGCAACCCTTTGAAAATTAAGTAATGTGTTTCCATGTGAACATTAAATCTCATTTGAACATTTTTATCATTGGAACATATTGTCTTGCTACTTGGTAATGTAACTATACTGTCACTGTAAAAATATGGAGGCTTTCCTATTATTTCCTTTAGGAAACTGTATTGAGTGCTCTTTCGTGCACCCTACCCATTAAGAGCACTCCCCTGAAATAGCAGCCTGTGTACTGAAACGAAGGACAGGCTTCATTTTGGAAACGTAGTTTCAATGCAGTCGGTTTTCCTGCAGTGTTAGGATTATGTTGTCGCAGAACCCCGTGCTAAAAAAAAAACCATGCGTTTTAATACTCACCCTGGGTCCGGTTTCACGCACGAGTGCACAATAGCCAGTCACAATAGCCACAATAGTTATCAGACAAACGTTCCTTCATTCTGCAGTCGTGTTCTGTCCAGGACACGTAGAGAAAACTTCCGTTGTGGAAAAACCGGCTGCATTTTGCAGGCTTCATGCTGCTAACCTTTTCCTCCTTTTGGTTCTGCTTTATTTTCTTACTGCTTCTGACTGAACAAAATTGACAGAGTGAGGGGAGTATAAAAATGCATGAGATCAAAGAATATGCGATGTTTGTTAAAGCAATGATTTCTCTCAGATCTAGTGATAGCAAGTTTGTTTTTTTTAAAAACAACCACCACCCACCCTAAAAACAAATTAATTTCATTGCAGTTATGATTCTGTCATTGTTTTAGAATGCACTCCTGAACTTATGGGTTATTCTGTCTCTGCTCCATAAAAGATCACTCCACTGGAGTCTAAGTTCCTCCAGGGCAGGGATCGTGTCTACCAACTCTGCTGTATAGTGCATTCCCAAGTGTTTAGTACAGCATTCTGTACACGGTAAATACCGTTGATCGATGCTGAATGGAGTTTTACAACAGGCTTGAGCTTTCACAGCTCACTGAAAAACCAAGATAACCTGGTCCTTTATACTCTAAACTCGTTGTGGACAGGGAATGTGTCTGTTTACTATTGTGTGTTACTCTCCCGAGTGTTTAGTTTAGAGCTCAGCACACAGTAAGCGCTCAGTAAGTTATTGAATCAATGAGTGAATGAATGACTGGTCTTTGGCTTTGCTGGAGGAGCAGGGCAGACACATTTCCCTGATGCTCACTGCCTAATAAAAGTGAATCTGGAGGCTTTCTAATGTCACACCTGAAACAAAATTTCTTGACAGTTGTCCGATTTGTTTTTTTTTTCCAGGCTTGGGCTGATGCTTTTCGAAGTAGCCCCGATCTCACTGGCGTGGTGCATATTTATGAGGAGCTGAAAAGAAAAGGGATCGAGTTTCCCATGGCAGACTTAGATGCCCTCTCGCCAATACACACACCACAGCGGGTAAGCTGCAGCGTGATATTCTCCGGGTGGAACTAGCTCAGAAATGGATAACTCTTCACCTCCCTTCTGCTTGTGCCTCTTGAATTATTCAACCCTGGGCCACACTTTCTCTAAGCTCTGGGGCATTTATTTTTAATAATGAAAGGCAGCGAAGAAAATGAGGCAGCTGTTCGACTGATGATTAAATGTCTAGAGTGTCTCCCACCGGTTCCAGAACCAAGCCCAAGGTGATATCTTGGTGGAATCTTTTTAAACTTCATGTTCCAGGGAAAATGGCAGCTCTGCAAAAACATTATGTGAGCTTCGTTATAACTTACCGGGGAGAAACCTGACTCGAATCGGTTGTAAAGAGTCAGCTCTCTCTCCCCAGGGTGTAGTTTTCTGTCTGGGATGATACGGGAGGATTGATTTTTACTAAGCATTTTGTAAATGGCCAGAGTTTCCTTTTTTTGTGGCAGTGTAGGTCAAATGAAGTGCATTTTTCGTTGACCAAGAATATTCCAGGTGGCTCCTGCCAAACAAATGCATTCCAGAGGCATGTGGGATAAAATGATTTGAAAATACAAAATTGGGGAAATTTAAATTGGTGATCCAATGAATTTTGGATCACATGAAAATTATATTATAAATGGATTTTCTAGCTCGTCCTACCCCCGATTTGTGTCAGAGTGCTTTGAAATCTTTTTTTTAAATAGTATCTCTTAAGCATTTACTGTGAGTCAGTCACTTTACTAAGGTCTTGGGTAGAAACAAGGTCATCAGGTTGGACAGAGTCCATGTCCCACATGGGGCTCACAACTTTAATCCCCGTTTTACAGATGAGGTAACTGAGGCACAGAGAAGTTCAGTGACTTGCCCAAAGTCACGGAACAGACAAGAGACAGAGCCGGGATTAGAACCCTGGTCCTCTAAGCCCCAGGCCTGTGCTCTTTCCACGAGGCCTCGCTGCTTCTTCACTCTCTAGCTTCTCCACCCTTATGCTGTCACAGCGTGCCGGAGGCGTAATCAAAATAGAGACCCAGAAGGGGCCGGTGTTTGGGGGAGACCCAGCTCTTCCCTAACCTGGCAATCTCTCCACTGTTCCAGAACTTCCCGATTTGTGTTATTTGGGGGAACAGCGATGTCATCATTTATGTCACTATGCATGTGTGCTGACCTCCAAGGTAGCCCTGGTGATGGGTTCCTTTTCACTATTCTGAGCATCACCGACTTGACTTCCCCTGAGCATGCTTGGACTTGCGGGATGAAATCCAAAATGGCAGGGTCCCCAGAATTTGGGGGCACAGTTGCATGTTCCTGAAGCCACATTCTGTGACTCTGAAACTCCGTACAGTCACCCACGCTCTTGGTAAGTGATCTCAGTCACAGTGTTTCTGTTCTTAAGAAAACTAAAAAGAATTCCATAAATTCCATAATTACAATTAGTAGTCTTCTTTCAAAGGCTCAAGTACGGTTTTCGTACTCCAGCGACTTCAGAAAAATGCATAATTGACAGTATTTTAGAGCAGCTCTATAAAGATCCTGCAGTTCCCCAGCATAGTAATAGTACCACCCTGGAATTCCATTACTTTTCTTCTAAAGAGTTCAGTGGGCTTTCACATTTATTTTTGTCATTTGTCCTTATAACACATACCTCTGAAATACGCAAGGGAAGCTGCTAAAACTCCCCAGTTGAAAGGTGGAAAAAAACGGAACCAGGAAAAGTGAAGGCTCACAGGCCCCAGCAGAGTCTGATTTGAAACTTCCAGTTCCATCTCCACCTCCAGGGAAGCAGTGTGGTCTAATGGATAGAGTCTGGACCTGGGAGTTAGAAGGACCTGGATTCTTATTCCGGCTCTGCCACTTGTCTGCTGTATGACCTTGGGCATGTCACTTCTCTTCTCTGGGCCTCAGTTCCCTCATCTGTAAAATGGAGATTAAGACTGTGAGCCCCATGTGGGTCACCCTGATTACCTTGAATCTGCCCCAGTGCTTAGAACAGTGCTTGACACATAGTAAGTGCTGAACAGATACCATCATGGTTATTAGTCCTTTCTCCACCAGGCCTCCCTGGCTCTTTCGAGGCACTTTTGTTTGAGGTCGTTGTCTAGGAATTCCAGTGTGTCATCCATGACTGTGTGAGTGGATTAAGTAAAAGCAGCATGGCTTAGTGGGTAGTGTCTGGGCCTAGAGGAATTAGAAGGTCATAGATTCTAATCCCAGCTCCACCACCTGCCTGCTGTGTGACTGTGGGCAAGTCACTTCACTTTTCTGTGCCTCAGTTACCTCATCTGTAAAATGGGGATTAAGACTGTGAGCCCAGTGTGGGACAGGGACTGTGTCCAATCTTATTTGCTTGTATTTTCCTCCCCTCCTCCCCACACTTCAGCACTTAATACAGTGCCTGGCATATAGTTAAGCACATTACAAATGCCACAATTATTATTTTCAAAAAGGACCTTTTTAATTTATTTTTTTGGTTTGCTTACATGGCAGAGTGTTCCCGAAGTAGACCCAGCAGCAAACATGCACCGATCCCAGTCTCAGCAGAGGATGAGCACCGGGCCCTATTCCGCCCCTTCTCCTACATCCTACACAGCTCCTCAAGCCCCGTCTTTGAATGTGACTGGACCGATCACCGCCAATTCAGAACAGGTACGTTGGCATCTCCGTCAGCCCGGCTCCTGAGGGAATCGATTCGGTTTCCTCTCTGGAAGCGTGTTTCCTCCTCCTCCTCTGAGCTGTTCCAGTTGTAGAGTGATCTTTAAAGTTGGAGGGGAGAGGGTCAAGATGAGGTGTTTGGATCATCTGTGGATTTAAATTCTTCCGCGTTGCATCATCTCCCGATACCGTGGATAATCGATACATTGCTGCACTGCGTCAGCTGTACCAAAGTCATCTAGGTTCACACTGAACTTCTCCCGCTGTCGACTGAGCATGGCTTAGTGGATAGAGCATGGGCCTGGGAGTCAGAAAGTCATGGGTTCTAATTCCGGCTCCACCACTTGTCTGTTGTGTTACCTTGGGCAAGCCACCTCACTTTTCTGGTCCTCAGTGACCTCATCTGTAAAATGGGGATTGAGACTGTGAGTCCCAAGTGGGACAGGGACTGTTTCCAACCTGATTTGTTTGTATCCATCCCTACGCTTATTACAGTTCTTGGCACAGAGTAAGCGCTTAACAGATACCATAATTATTATAATGGCTTTCAGCCTTTGTATTTAGCTGGCTATGAGAGAAAACTGAAAGCCCTTGAATTTTATCAACCACTCATCGAGAGCCAGGTCAGGTGCCATTTACGAACTTTGCAGGCTCTCCCAGCTATCTGGAACAGCATAGATCACTGTCCAGGTTATCCAGGTGATCTAGTAGAAAGACATTCCAAATCCATTCCACAAGGCAAAGGGGGAGACGGTAACAGGCAGAGTTCAACACAGCAAGTTACAGATGAAGTGTTTTTGAAGAACACGGGGTTTAGAACTTGAGGCTCAACTTTGTCACCCTCGCTGCTGTCTTGGTCTGAGAGACTTGGTAATCTGATGTGCCTTGAATGGTAGATGAAGAACCTCTGAAATGGGAGGAGAGCGGGCTCCTTTGTCCTGGTGTGCCTCCAGGCGTGGCCCATATCTGCCACACGCTGACATTGTTAAATCATTTGCTCTTATGGGGTTATCCTATTTCGGGAAGTAGCTTGTCCTGGTGGAAAAAGCAAGGACCTGGGTTCTAATCCTGCTCCACCATTGTGTGGCCTTGGAAAAGTCACTTAACATCTCTGGGTTTCAGTTTCCTCATCACTAAAATGGAGATTAACTCCTACTCCCTCCCTACTTAGACTGAAAACTCCATATGGGACAGGGACTCTGTCCAACTTAATTGTATATTTGTTAAACGTTTGCTGTGTGCCTAGTACTTTAGTAAGTGCTGGAGGGGGTACAGGTAAATCGGGTTGGACACAGTCTCTGTCCCATGCAGGCTTCACTTGTTATCCACCACAGGGCTTGGACACAGAATAAGTGCTTAACAAGTGCCATAATCATTATTCTCTAAGTGGCTCATGGCCGGCCAGGGACCTTCAACTTTCCTTCTCTGTCAGTAAATCTTTTTGAATGGGGAGTTGCTGTTCCCTAGAGAAAAGAGTGTAAGGGTGGCATTTATTGGTACTGTACTAGGTGCTTAAGGAAACTCTTACTTGGGTCATTAGTCAGGGCTTAGAGCTTAGCCCTTTTATTTACTGTTTTACCAGTGCCTCTTTCAGAGGTGGGAAGAATTTGCGGAAGGCCAGGTTCGAGAGAGGAGGGGATTCTGGAGGTGCCCCATGTCTTATTTTTTTAAAATAGTATTTAAGCACGTACTGTGTGTCAAGCCCCATTGTAAGTGCTGGGGTAGACTTAAGTTAATTAAGCCGGATACAGTTTCTGTCCCACATAGGACTTACACTCAAAGTAGGAAGGAGAACAAATATTGCATCTCCATTTTGCAGCTGAGGAAACTGAGGCATGGAGAAGTTAAGGTCCCATTGCAAGCAAATGGTGGAGTCGGAATTAGAACCCAAGTCCTCTGTCTTCTAGGCCCGTGCTTATTAGCTCCTTTTTGCTTCACGGCCCATCTCCTCTTGCATTCATGCCTACCAGATGGATGCTTCAGTTCCCCGGAACGGGGACCAGCTTCCTGGTTTGTAAAGAAGTCTCTTCTCCCTCCTTTGACCCACAGCCTACTGGTTTGCAGAACATTCTGCTTTGGATGCTTCACATAATATATTACTGAATCTTCCTTCATATCTTCCTCCCTCATGTCCCCACCTTGGACTCCAAACAGATCGCCAGACTGCGGAGTGAATTGGATGTTGTCCGTGGAAACACCAAAGTCATGTCCGAGATGCTAACAGAAATGGTCCCCGGACAAGAAGATTCGTCTGACCTTGAGTTGCTGCAGGTGAGGGAGCCTTTCTTCAACCCTGACCCGGTTTGGGATCGGGTGTTTTGCTAGATTGTTGCCTTTTAAAGTGTCCTCTGAAAAGAGACCAAATGTTTTCCATCACTCTTCAGTCCAGAGAGTTGCTTTGTTGTGGAGATATGAGAAGAAGCTGTGGTTGGGCTGAATTAGATTTAATTTATCCGCCCTGGCTCATATTTTCTTGCTTTAATCAAAGAAAGGGAGTGTTGTTGTCAGTCAATCGCTAGTATTGATTGAACAGCTACTGTGTGAATAGCACTCTACAAAGCACCTGGAAAAGTTCAAAAGAGTTATAGACGTGGTATAGAGAAGCAGCATGGCTCAGTGGAAAGAGCTCAGGCTTGGGAGTCAGAGGTCGTGGGTTTTAATCCCGGCTCCGCCACATGTCAGCTGTGTGACTTTGGGCAAGTCACTTCCCTTCTCTGAGCCTCAGTTCCCTCATCTGTAAAATGGGGATTAAGACTGTGAGCCCCAAGTGGGACAATCCGATCACCTTGTATCCCCCCGGTGCTTAGAACAGTGCTTTGCACATAGTAAGTGCTTAACAAATACCAAATCTATCTCTGCCTTCAGGAATCTTACAGTCTAACGGGAGATACACGTTAGTAATTTACGGTTATGTGGAAGGAGGAAAATGGGATGTGAGCATGAGGTGAAGAAGCAACATTCCCTAAAGGAAAGAGCTCGGGTCTGTGAGTCAGAGGACGTGGGTTCTAATCCCAACTCTGCCACTTATCCACTGTATAACCTTGGCCAAGTTACTTCACTTCTCTGTACCTCCGTTATGTCATGTGTAAAATGGGAATTAAGACCATGAGCCCCATGTGGGGCATGGACTGTGTCCAGGCTGATTGTATCAGATTGTGGGGTAGTACAGAGCCTGGCACAGATTAAGTGCTTAACAAATATCATTAAAAAAAAGTTAACACTTAAGTAGTAGGGTAAGTAAGCTGTGTACCCAACTAATCAGATGGTGCTGAAGTGGCAGTGTGGAGAGAGAACCTGGGGAAAGTAGAGATTACTTGGGGAAAGGTGCATGGTTTCAGGAGAGCTTTGAAGGTGGAGAGAGCTGGGGTCTGACTGATTTGAAAGAAGAGGGAGTCCCAGCCTGGAGGGTAGGGAAGGCTTTGGATCAAAGGTTGGTGGAGAGAAGACAGGAAAGGGGGCACGGTGATTAGAGGTTAGATTGAGAGGAGTGAAGAGTTTGAGCTGGCGTGCAGTGGGAGAAGAGAGTGCCTAAGCAGGAGGGGAAGAGCAGAGATAGAGAGCCTTAAAGACGGTAAGGTAGGCTCCAGATTGGGAGTGGGGCATCTAAATAGGTAGATGGGGGTGAAGTGGTTGGGAGCTCATGAAATTCCAGGTTCGGAGACGAACCAGGACTGGAGCTCAGTCCTCAGTCTCTGCTGAGTTCATAGCAGTAATAATAGTATTTATTAAGCACTTACTGTGTGCAGAGCACTATACAAAGAATAGGGGAAAAAATAAGTGGGAATAATAACGGTGGTATTTAAGTGCTTGCTGTGTGCCAAGCATTGTGCTAAGTGCTGGGGAGATACAAAATAATCAGGTGCCAAATGGGAGTCAGGGGCTTAAGTAGGAGGGAGAACAGGTATTGAAACCCCATTTTGCAGTTGAGGAAAGTGAGGCACAGGCAAGTTAAGTGACTTGGCCAAGGCCACAGAGCAGGAGTGTGTCAGAGCCAGGATTAGAACCTAGGTCCTCTGACTCCTCGTCCTGTGCTCTTTCCAGTAAACCACGCTGATTTTCTAACTGTAGTTTTCTAAAGCTGTTTTATTCCCAAAGCACTCACGTTAATTAGCTCGTTTTCACCCTCACAGCAACCCCGCGAGGTAGGTAGGAAAGGCAGGCCTTATCATCCCCATTTTGCAGATGAAGAAACGAAGGTACAGAGAACTTAAGTTACTTGCTCAAGGTCAGACGGGTTAGCGGCACAGCTTGGACTCAGACCCGGGTCCTCCGGTTCTAAGCCGCCACTTCGCCAACAGCCCATGGAGGATGCTGAAATAGAGGGAACGGGCCCCATGCAGTCTAACCGTACCTGGAACAGGGCCTGGCACGAGTGGTTTCTGAGAGAGATGTATCAGACTGAATCTTGTGAAAGAACTGTTGTTTGGAAGTCAGTGACTATGAGATACTGGCTTCTATTTTAACCAGAAGGTAGTGAGAAAGTGGAGGGGGAGAGAAACCCTGATCCAGTAGGGTGAGCACCTCATCATTCGTCTGCTCTTTCTCAGTTTGCCAAATATGTAGAGGTGTAGCTCCTTATCATTTTAATGCTTCACTTTGTGAATTACTGACCCAAATCTTTTTAGCTTCTAGAGGGTTACCCAATGGCCTTTCAGAGATACAGGTGAAACCTGAGTTCAGTTTATTTCCAAGTTGCCCTCTCCCAGTTGCTTTATAGGAATTCGGTTATCAGACTTCTTCCAGAGTGTTGTGGCAAGAAGAAGCAATGTGGCCTGGGAGTCAGAAGGACCTGGGTTCTAATGCTGGCTCTGCTACTTGTCTGCTGCGTGACTTTAGGCAACTCACTTCATGTCTCTCTGCCTCTTACCTCACCTGTAAAATGGGGATGATGATGATAATAGTATTGGTATTTGTTAAGCGCTTACTATGTGCCAAGCACTGTTTTAAGCACTGGGGGAGATTCATTCATTCATTCAATAGTATTTATTGCGCGCTTACTGCTTGCAGAGCACTGTACTAAATGCTTGGAATGTACAAATCGGTAACAGATAGAGACAGTTCCTGCCCTTTGACGGGCTTACAGTCTAATCGGGGGAGATGGACAGACAAGAACAATAGCAATAAATAGATACAGGGTAAGCAGGTTGTCCCACGTGGGGCTCACAGTCTTAATCCCCATTTTACAGATGAGGCAACTGAGGCACAGAGAAGTTAAGTGACTTGCCCAAAGTCACACATATGACAAGTGGAGGAGCCGGGATTAGAACCCACGAGTCAGACTCCCAAGCCCATGCTCTGTGAGCCCCATGTAGGATGGGGACTCTGTTCAACCTGACAACCTTGTATGTACCCCAGTGCTTAGTTCAGTGTCTGGCACACTGTAAGTGCCTAACAAATGCCATTAACAACAAGAAGGGAAAAATAGAATATATAATTCTGAGTATCCGGAGGAAGCACAATTCAAGTGTTGGGCCTTTTGTCACCAAAGAGCCTTTACTAAGAGTACCATGGCATAGTAGATAGAGCAAAGGCCTGGAAGTTGGAGTGTCCTGAGTTCTAATCCTGTCTCCACTTCTTGTCTGCTGTGTGGCCTTGGGCAAGTCACTTCACTTCTCTGTGCTTCAGTTACCTCATCAGTAAAATAGGGATTGAGACTGTGAGTCCCACATGGGACTAGTACTGTGTCCAACCTGATTTGCTTATCTCCAACCCAGTGCTCAATACAGTGCCTGGGCACATAGTAAGAGCGTAAAAATACCACAATTATTATCATTATTATTATTATTATTAGGAAGGTCATTCTAAGTAGCTGCCAAACTCTTGTCCCATTCCCTACAGTTTCCCTTTCAGGCATCAGGATCCAGACCCTTTCTGCCTCAGGTCAAAGAGGCTGATTCTTCCCTGCCCATCTACAGTTTAGCTGCTGCCCTCATTTCCCCCCTTCAGAGAACGTGTCCACCAATTATATCGTGCTCTCCCAAGCGTTTAGTACAGTGCTCTGCACACAGTAAGTGCTCAATTAATACCATTGATTGATTCGGTAAATAGAAATTTGGTGCAAGTTGCTGGCTGTTACCCCCTGGTAGCAGTAAGGGGGTTTTTCAGGCCTTCTGTGACCCTTTGGAATTTAACGTCAAGTTCAAAGGATCTTCTCTCAACAGGTTGTCCCATTGTGGATACAACCCAACTAGGATGGGAACAAACAAAGTCAAAGCAGCTTCCGGGCGGACGGAACTGATCTGTGCCCCGGAAACATTTGAGTTCAACAAACAAAAACCCAAGCTCCCGGACCAATCCATATACAAAGGATGTTCTTGCTATGGTATTTTTTAAGCACTTATTATGTGCCAGGCACTGAACCAAGCTCTGGGGTGGACACAAGCAAATCAAGTTGGGCACAGTCCCTGTTCCATATAGGGCTCACAGTGTCAATCCCTATTTTACAGATGAGGTAACTGAGGCACAGAGGAAAGGAAGTGACTTGCCCAAGGTCACACAGCAGATAAGTGGCGGAGTCGAGATTAGAACCCATGACCTTATGTCTGTCAGGCCCATGCTCTGTCTACTGTGCCATTGCCTCACTTGGTTTTCCCATGATGCTGCCCTTTTCAGTGTTCTGTTGTAACTCCTGATCTCTAGAAAAGCAGAGTGGCCTAGTAGATAACGCACGGGCCTGGGGGTCAGGAGGTCGTGGATTCTAATTGTGGATCTGCCACTTCTCTGCCTTGTGAACTTGGGCAAGTCACTTAACGTCTCTGGGCCACAGTTACCTCATCTGTAAGTGGGAATTAAGAGTGGGAGCCCCGTGTGGGTTGGGGACTAACTAATTGATTAACTTCAGTCATATTTATTGAGCTCTTACTGTGTTCAGAACACTGTACTGAGCACTTGAGAGAGTAAAATATAACAATAAGCAGACACATTCCCTGCCCCAAACAAACTTGTATCTACCCCAGCACTTAGAACAGTGCTTGGCACATAGTAAGCGCTTAACAAGTCCCATAATTTTTAGTAATTATTAGTTCCTTGACTGTTGCTGTACAGGTTATGCAGAGAATGGTCTACTCGTGGTGGTCTTTTGGAGCCCGGGTGCTGGCTATGCCCACGGGAAAAACACAGCTCTTCTATGAGCCTGGATGGGGTCGTCATCCTTCAGTCGTGTTTGATGCTCTCCCTTCCTTCTCTTCTATATGGAAACATAAACAAACAGTCTAGGCCTCCTTGGGAACCAAATCTGACCTGATCAGAGGAATTTCAGACCTTGTCAATGCTAAAATGTTACAATCTGGCTGAAACTCCTCTCTCTCCCAAGTTGCTAGAGAAGCTTAAGGACATGGGGCGGAATTTCTCCTGAGCTTAGAAATGTTAGTCCGGACAATAAAAGTAAACAAATTTACTGTCCACGAAAGTACGCCTGGCTAATAAAAGGCACCCGGACTTGGGAGTGAATTTCTGGAGGAGAAGGAGGAGGAGGAAATGGGAAAGGCTGGGAGAGGAAGGGAAATGCAGCACTGATACTTGTTAACTGTGAAAGGGGGAGCACTGGATCATAGTAGGTGTTCTGCTGACTGGATCCTGCTTGGAATGCTGGCTATGCCCAGACCAGGCAGGCACAAAATGCGAAATAATACTGCACCTTGAAAAGGAGGCTTTTTGTTCTTGAGGTTTTTTGTTGGTTTGTTTGGAGGGCAGGGGTGGTTTATAGTATTTAAGCTAGCCACTGTACTAAGCGCTGGAGTTAGATACAAAGTAATAAGGTCAGACACAGTCCGTATCCCACATGGGCTCACTGTCTTAGTCCCCATTTTACAAATGAGGAAACAGGTACAGAGAAATGAAGTGACCTGCCCAACGTCACTCAGAAGACATGTGGCAGAGCTGAGATTAGAACCCAGGTCCTCTGACTCCCAGGCCCATGCACTTTCCCCTAGGCCAGTTGTGCTGCTTGTTCTGCTGTGGGTGTCTTGAGGAAAGCCAGAAATCTCAGAGTGATAGATTTAAGTAGCCAGTCCTGGGCATTTGTTCTTTTTGTATCCTGTCTCTTAAAACCTGTTTTTATTCAATCCAGTGATAACAGATTTAGGGATTTTCCATCATGGCCTGGCTCTCTGAGTTTATTCAGAAAGTTGCGGAGGATGCTAGTATTCCAGCTCTTTGGCTAAATTCAGTTTTTTAGGTGGGGAATCTCCTTGGTTGAACTAAAAATCACCAGTAGTATTTTCTGAAGAGATGTGTGGGGTTATTTGGTTTAACTTTGTTGCACTGCATTCTCTCCATCCTCAAGAGAGGAGCTTTTCTCTCGTTTTGCTTAGCTTTAACTCAAGTTGGTCTCCAGGAATAGTGCTTAGCTCCCTTTTAAAACTTGGAAGAGGATCAGAGGAGGGCCAGAGACTATGAAAAGCTTGGAATATGGCATCTATGGAGAACAGCTCTTAGAAGTGGGATTATTTAGTCTAGCGAAGCCAAGTCCAGGCTTTAGTTAATAATGATGGAAATAAATGAAGATTTATATAGTTGGGCAGATGTTCGCCATCTCTGCTGAGGGAAGAGCAGAGGAGATGGGTTTGAATTTACAGCATTGAGGATTTTAGATTAAACGCTCTGAACACTAGATTAAACGTTGAAATGGTTGAGCGAAGGATGCCGTGTCGTTTCCTTTTAAAGTAGTACTTGTAAAGTAGAATCAATTCCCTGGGGAAGTCAGGTGCTGCCAGGCCTGAAGGGGAAGGTCAGCACTAGTTAAGCAATGTTGTTTAGTGGCTAGATCCCAGGCTTGGGAGTCAGAAGGACCTGGATTCTAATCCTGACTCTGCCACTTTGCTGTGTGACTTTGGGCAAATCACTTCACTTCTCTGTGCCTCAGTTACTTCATCTGTAAAATGGGGATTAAGGCAGTGAGCCCCATGTGAGACATGGACTGTGTCCAACCTGATTACTTTGTGTCCACCCTAGCACATATTGCAGTGCCTGGCACATAGTAAGCCCTTAAAAAGTACCATTTAGAAAGAAAAAAAAGAGCTCAGGCCTGGGAGTCAGTCATATTTATTGAGCGCTTACTGTGTGCAGAGTGCTGTACTAAGCACTTGGGGGACTACAATACAATAAACAGACCCATTCCCTGCCTACAAGGAGCTGAAAGTTTAGAGGGGGAGACAGACATTAATATAAATAAATAAATTATAGGAGTCAGGGAACCTCTTTTCTAATCTCGGCCCTGCCGTTTCTATGTTCCTCAGTTTCCTCATTTGTGAAATGGGGAATTAATACCTGTTCTCCCTCCCCCATAGACTATGGGATAAGGACTGTACCTGTTCTGGTTATCTTGTGTCTACCCTAGCTTTTAATGCAGTGCTTGGCACATACTAAATGCTTAACAAATACTATCATTATTATTATTGTTATTATTATCATTTATATTGTAGGATGTCTCACGTTCCTTTCTAACCTCATGATTCTGATATTGGGTGAATTACATCTGAATAGTTTGAGTCATGTGTTAGCATTGCTGCGCAACCCATGTGTAATCTGATAACCTTCTGACTCGGGATTTTTTTTTTCTTTTGGGTCTTTTTTAGGGTATTTAAGTGCTTATTATGTGTCAGGCACTCTACTAAGTGCTGGTGTAGGTACAAGTTAATCAGATTGGACACAGGCCCTGTTCCACTTGGGGTTCACAGTCAATCCCCATTTTACAGATGAAGCCCAGAGATGTAAAGTGACTTACCCAAGGACACAGAGCAGACAAGTGGTGGGGCCAGGATTGTAACCCAGGTCCTTCTGACTCCCAGGCCCATGCTCTATCCAGTAGGCCATGCTGCTTCTAACAGGATTTTAACAGAGAAGACAGAGGAAGCTGATGCCCTGGCTTATATAGCACAAAGGAATACAAGGTTAAAAGCAATTGAGTTTTTTTGAGGGGTTTTTGAGAGTTTTTTTCAAAGAGTATTTTTAGAATTCATTTTACGGTAAAGTAGATTTTTTTTTGTTTTCTTTCAAATACTGTAATTTAAGTTGGGTAGAAAAAGCAGCCTCAAAAATGTACTTTATTTTTTGCTGTAATTATGTAATGTAAACCTAATAATTTTGTCATGGCTTTTCACTTTTGCATATTTGCTTTACTTTTATGCTGCTGATCTTTTTTTACTGACTTTGTAAGATTTGTTTTATCAAAGCAATTATTATGGGTTTTTTTTATGATAGTTGTTAAACGCTTCCTATGTGCCAGGCACTGTTCTAAGTGCTGGGGTAAATACAAGCTACTCAGGTTGGACGCAGTCCCTGTCCCAAATGGAGCTCACAGTCTTAATCCCCATTTTACAGATGACAGGTAACTGAGGCCCAGTGAAGTGACTCTCTCAAGATCACATGATAGACAAGTGGTGGAACTGGTATTAGACCCCAGGTGGTGATGGTAACATGCCCCTATCATGGATTATTTAAGATTTTTGTAGGTTTTCCGGTTGCCTCAACTCTGTTTTGGGAATGTCCTTTTGGAGGGAAAATGTTTCCCAGGAAGGAGCTAAGGGAGAATGCATCATCTGTCCAGAGCCAAGTAGAAATCTCTGTGTTATACAGCCAGGACAAGTACTGTTTGTCCTCGCATGAGGTGCAGCTGTTAGAAATGACTATTCCGAGTTAAAGCAGCTGCAGATCCCAGTAGGGAATGCTTATTGATCAGTGGTATTTATTGAGTGTTTACTATGTTCAGGGCACTCTACTGAGCTCTTGGAAGAGCACAGTGCAACAGAGTTGGCACACACGTTCCCTGCTCACACGAACTTACAGTCTGGAGTAGGAGGCAAACATTAATATAAATAAATAATTTACAGATACGTATATGTGTTGTGAGGTGAATAGCAAATGCCCAAACAGTGCAAATTCAAGTGCTTTTAGATGAAAACAGAAGGGTGATGCTTCAGCTATTTCCTGCTCTGCAGGTGGATGATGGAAGCAGTAAATGAGATCTGTCAGTCAGTGGTATTTATTGAGCCCTTACGATATGGAGAACACTGTACTAAACACTTGAGGGAGTACCATCCCACAGAAGTAGCAGACACGTTCCCTGCCTGTAATGAGCTTATAAGTCTAGAGGTGGGTAGAAAATTCTCCCAGAGTCTGAAGTTGCTCTCAGTGATTAAGGGGTGGGCACTTTGAAAGAAGCATTAACGTAGAACATGTCGTAATAGTAACAATCGTCATAGCGTTTGTTAAGCACTTACTATGTGCCAGGCACTGTACTAAGCGCTGGGGTGGATGCAAGCAAATCCAGTTGGACACAGTCCCTGTCCCACATGGAACTCACAGTCGCAATCCAAATTTTACAGATGAAGTCACTGAGGCACAGAGAACTGAAGTGATTTGCCCCAGGTCACATAGCAGACAAGGAGCAGAGGTGGGATTAGAACCCATGACCTTCTGACTCCTAGACTCATGCTCCATCCACTACGCCAAGCTGCTTCATAGGGATTCATATGTAGCGGATTACTTATGTACAGGACGAATGGTCCATATCCAGTGGATTAATGAGCCTTTTGAGGGGGCACTAAAGCAGGTTCTTAAAAACCCCAGTAGTCATATGAACGTATAGTGTATGCCATATGTCTTGTTTGAATTGTATTCTGAGGACCATTTAAATCTCACACAGCGTTTGTGGGTTTTAATGTGGCCGAGCAGACTGTAAATGTGTGCTGACATCAGCGGAAAAACGTGAACATCAAGCTATGTCTTCCTCCCGCCCCTCAACCCTCAAGACAGGAGCACTATTCCCTGTAGCTACCCCTGTGCTTAGAGTGGGGCTTGACACATAGTAATGAGTCAGTCAGTCAGTGGTAACTGAGTGCTTGCCGTGTGCAGAGCGTTGTACTAAGCACTTGGGAGAACACCATATAACAGAGTTGGTAGACTCTGCCCCCAAGGAGCTTGCAGACCAAAGGGGGTGACAGACATTAATATAAATGATTAGATTATGGATATGTACCGTAAGTGCTGTGGGGCTGAGGGGACAGCGATTAGGCGTGCAAATCCAAAGGGAGTAGAGGAAATGAGGGCCCAGCTGAGGAGGTGATTTGAATAAGACTTTGATGGTGGTGATCTATCTCATATGAAGTGGGAGGGAGTTCCAGGCCAGAGACAAGTTGCGGGTGAGGGGTCGGCGGCAAATTAAATGAGATTGGGGCACGGTGAGTAGGTTGGCAGTAGCGAATGTTGTCAATATTACTGTCACTGTTATCATTCTGTCAACAACATATGCTAGCACTGTTCTAAGCACTGGGATTCAAACAGGTTAATCAGGTTGGCCACAGTCCCTGCCCCACTCGACGCTCAGAATCTAAGAAGGAGGGGGAACAGGTTAATCCCGGCTCCGCCGCTTGTCAGCTGTGTGACCTTGGGCAAGTCACTTAACTTCTCTGTGCGTCGGTTTACCTCATCTGTAAAATGAGGATGAAGACTGGGAGCCCTAAGTGGGACAACCTGTTACCTTGTATCTCCCCCAGGGTTAGAACAGTGCTTGGCACATAGTAAGCGCTTAACAAATACCAACATTATTATTATTAATCTTCATTTTACAGGTGAGGGAACTGAGGCACAGGGAAGGGATCACCCAGGAAGCGTTTGGCAGAACCGGGATGGGAACGCAGTTCCTCCGGACTCCCAGGCCCCTGGTCCTTCCACTAGGCCACGCTGCTTCTCTTATTGTGGATTCCCCGAAGGGCACAGATTTGCCCTTCCCTTTGGAAAACTTTATGGGGTGCAGTTGAATGTGGTATTAGAGGTTCAGTAGGTGGCGCTCTGAGTTACTACCTGAACGTGTACTGAGAGAATGTGGAGACCTGAAGTGTTTTGGGGTTATTTTTTCCCCCTCTGCCCAACACTGTGGTTATTGAAGACCCCGGGCAAGAGTGTGAATTGTCTTTACAATCCAAGCAGCATGTTTTCCCTAATTTGGAGATATTCCCCATCTCAAATTCGAAGCTGAAGTCCCTAAGCCCCTGCTTTGTTCAGTCCTTCCCAAGATATAGGCTCCACCGGAGGAGAGGTGCAAACCCCTGTCGAAAGATGATTTGGGGTTTGTCGGTTGATTTAGGTTTTTAAGTGAAGACTCCGGAGATGTATTTATAAACAGCCACACTTAGAGACTTGTATCTACTCAGAGAAGCAGCGTGGCTCAGAGGAAAGAGCCCGGGCTTGGGAGGCAGAGGTCATGGGTTCAAACCCTGGCTCTGCCACTTGTCAGCTGTGTGACGGTGGGCAAGTCACTTCACTTCTCTGGGCCTCAGTGACCTCATCTGTAAAATGGGGGTTAATTGTGAGCCTCACGTGGGACAACCTGATTACCCTGTATCTACCCCAGCGCTTAGAACAGTGCTCTGCACATAGTAAGCACTTAACAAGTACCAACATTATTATAATTATTATTATGGGCTCCACCGGAGGAGAGGTTCAAACCCCTGTTGAAAGATGCTTTGGGGTTTGTCGGTTGATTTAGGTTTTTAAATGAAGACTACAGAGATGTGTTTATAAACAGCCACACTTAGAGACTTGATTCTACTCAGAGAAGCAGCATGGCTCAGAGGAAAGAGCCTGGGCTTGGAAGTCAGAGGTCATGGGTTTGAATTCCTGCTCTTCCACTTGTCAGCTGTGTGACGGTGGGCAAGTCACTTAACTTCTCTGTGCCTCAGTTACCTCATCTGTAAAATGGGGATTAACTCTGAGCTTCACGTGGGACAACCTGATTACCCTGTATCTACCCCAGCACTTAGAACAGTGCTCTGCACATAGTAAACACTTAACAAATACCAACGTTATTATTACTCTAGGGCATAGCCTAGTGCTTGGCATTTATCAAGTGTGAATTAAGTTCAGTCATTACTATCAGTATTAGCATATTTTGGGTGCATGCTGTGTCAAATCAAACACCTCGAAACAAAAGACAGAGAAAATTCAAAGTTTCTCCCGTCTCTTCCTGGCCACAAAAACCCATGCAACCCTGACTCTTTGGTTTGATATAGAAGATAAATATAGCTCTCCAGACTACCAGTCGCTTACTTAAGGCTGGTAAAGTGGAGAAATAAGGTGATAGGCAAGTAAGCCTGCAAATACCGCCTTTGCTAGACAGTTGTTTTTCTACTTCAACTGCTGGGTGGTATTTCTGTTAACACCCTCCTGCCTCCCTTGTCCTTGTGACCCTAGTCCAGAGTTGTGGTTTTTTTGCCTGGGGAGAAAGCAAAAGCAAAGAGAGAGGAGAAAGTCTATGCCTTTGGTATTGGTGGCTCGTTATGGGAAAGGAACGTCTGCTAATTCTGTTGTATTCTCCCAAGTGTTTAGTACAGTGTTCTGCACGTAGTGAATGCTCAATAAATACCATTGATTCATTAATGGGGGCGCATAGACAGGGTACAGAATCTGCAGATGAGGTAAACACTTGGGTGATGAGATGACTAGGAGAAAGATTACCGATCGAATTTTTGGCAGCCTTCTCAGGACTGGTAGTGGGCTCCAGAAAGCGACAGGCGGGGCCCATATGGTTTGAAAATGTTTTTATCTGTGACCCTTGTATCATTTAGGAACTGAACCGGACCTGTAGAGCTATGCAGCAGCGAATTGTGGAACTCATCTCCCGGGTGTCCAACGAAGAAGTCACCGAAGAACTGCTGCACGTGAATGACGACTTAAATAATGTCTTCCTCAGATATGAGAGGTGGGATAAATTTTCAGAAGAGGGTGGGGACGCAATACCGCGGGATGTCACGCAGACAAAGGGGAGGAGGATTACCGACGCTCGGCAGAAATGGGAATTTGTCACCAGACGACGGGTGAAATGTCTGTTTATTCGTCTGGGAAGTGAAAACCACGAAATTGGGATGTGGAATTGGTGTTTGCCCTGAAGTGGACTATTAGGCTTCTGCCTCGCTTCCCCCTTGCCAAGAGGATTTGGTTGTTGGGATTTCTTGGAGCTTTTTACTCTGATCTGTTCTCTCTCCCTTCGGGCAGAGTCATTTGAGGGGCTTGAAACAGCAATCTTGTCTTGCCGGGTTTTTTTTTTTTTTAATTATTTCTCTTTCAAACACTGATTTGTTTAGAATGGTGGTTGTCAGATTTTTCATCCCTTGACGGCCCTGATCCACACCCACTTATGTTCTCTCACATCATGCCCCGCCAACCCAAAAGTCAGACCAAAAGTCCTTGAGCCCCACAGGAAGGATAACTCTGAATTCCACACTGAGAGGACATGTCAATGATTAGCCAAGGACCCTCTCCTCACAGAACTTAAATAACTGGGGAAGCAGGATAGACAATCATACCACTAGTTTAAATAGCATACACAGACATCAAGTAATTAAGAGTGAAATTGAGGGAGAGGATTGGGTTGTGGTTGGAAAATGAGTGGAGGTAATTGGAGAAAATATGCTGGAGGAGGTGGCCCTGAGGTGTAACTGGAAGAGGGGAGAGAAAGTGGTATGACAGCCTGGAGCCGAACAGTGGTTCCAGGCAGAGAGGACAGTTTGGGCAGTGGCTCGGAGGTGCGCCAGGGAGGGCTTTATGGGAGATGCTACAGTAAACAAAGCCAGCTGTTTGTGTCTTTGGCAGAGAGCAGACCTTAAAAGACTGAGGGAGATGAAGTGGGGGAGGGCAAGCACAGGATGCCAGTGCAGCCTATTCAAAGCCTCCATGCCAAAATGGGCGTATAAGAAGAAAAGAGCTATCAAGTGGTCCATTGGGCTCCGGGTTCTGCGTCTGTCAGTGACAGTAGGATGCATAGAAGACCAGGATGATTTTAGCCCTCCCTGACATCTCCCTTGTGGGTTTTTATTTTAATCATTTGTTTAGGGGTTTTTTTTACTGGTATTTGTTAAGCTCCTACTATATGCCAGGCACTATATTAAGAACTGCGGTAATCAAGCCGGACACAGTCCTTCGCATGGGCCTCTCAGTTTTAATCTCCATTTTACGGATGAGGTAAATGAGGCACAGAAAAGTTGTGTCGTGCCCAGGGTCACTCAGCAATCAAGTGGCGGAGCCAAGATTAGGACTCAGGTCCTTCTGACCCCTAGGTCTGTGCCTTATCCACTAGGCCATGCTGCTTTTCGGCATGGCCCTCCCGGCATGCCTGTCTTTTCCTCTTCGCATCTCTAACTTTGTAGTAATCCATTCAAGACTTCTTGGTTTTTAATATAATAATAATTGTGGCATTTAAGTGGTTACCATATGCCAGGCACTGTATTAAGCACTGGGGTGGGTGAAAGCAAATCAGGATGGACACAGTCCCTGTCCCGCATGGAACTCACAGTATTAATCCCATTTTATAGATAACTGACTCCCAGAGAAGTTAAGCAACTTGCCCAAAAGATAAGTGACAGAACCAGAATTAGAACCCATGTCCTTCTCACTTCCAGGCATGTGCTCTATTCACTGGGCCAAGCTGTGTCTTGAATTTCTGAGCGTTTCTATTGGTTTGGTCTGAAAGGCCTTGCAAAACTCATTTTATCCATATTTAAAGCACTTACCTAGAAAGAGTAAAAAAAAACAAACCCAGTTTATAATTAACGATGCACTGGCAGCTCCTGCTGCATTTTTTATAAGATCATTGACTCCAGTGTCCAGTTTCTGATTAACTGGAGGATTGAAAGAATAATCTAGCAAATGTAGCCTGGGGGACACTCAACCTGTATCTTTGCAGGGCATCTCAGCAGCTCCAAGTGGGTTACAGAGAAATTTTTGTCACCTAAAGCATCCTCCCAATGTTCTAGGAGATTGTTTCTGGGGTGGTGGACACTGACCCCATTTTACAGATAAGGAAACTGAGTCACCAAGTCATTTGTGAGGTCCTAGAACCACAGGAATTAAGAGTTCCAGTTCCTGATTTCAGGCATATTGATGGCGTGTTTGATGGTAGGTGCCCGAGATCCTTTTCACCTTCAGGATACCAGGCGATTCCTGGGCAACTCATTAATAAATGTTGTACTTGGCCCTTTTCCTCTCCTTTCATAACAGACACGGCAGCCCACACTCCAAGCCTGCTAAACTCTGAGCAAAGTGACCCAGTTCCAGTCAACATATTAAAATTCAACAGTTCTGGGAAAGTTGAAGGCCAGTCTCCATTAAGGAACTATTCCCGCTTTTATTTGGCTTGATGGCTGTATTATTATTCTTTTATGAAAGCTTTTCTGACAAGCCTTTGTATTCCCAAGTATGTTTATTTTCTCTCAGAAAGAACACAAGAGAATTCTTGAGAGAGAAAGAGCTCAGGACGTGACCTTCTTGTTATACAAAGATCAGATTTAAAAGCCATTTCACGTCTAAAATCTACAAGCACAGGACTTGAATATATCATTCATTCAGTCTTATTTATTGAGCGCTTACTGTGTGCAAAGCTCTGTACTAAGTGCTTGGGAGAGTATGATATAACAGACACATTCCTGACCACAGGGAGCGCAAAATCTAGGGGTGTCTTCCTCTCTAAGGACTGACCCCTCCGAATTAGAAGGAAAATGGTGAAAAGATATTTTTAAGATGCCTTCTAGCTTACTAAAGCGTGGTGAAAGGTCTTTTAGCTATCCCCACGCCTTTGGCCATCAATCAGTGAATGGTATTTATTGAGCCCTTTCTGTGTAGAGAACACTTTACTAAGCATTTAGAAGAGTACAGTGTAATAGAGTCTGGTAGATACAATCCTTCAGCTCAGTAATATTGCATTATGGCACTAGATTCAGTTCTACCTGTAGTAGTAATAATAATAATGGTAGCTATTAAGTGCTTCTTGGGTGCCAAGCACTGTTCTAAGTGTGGAGTAGATACACGTTAATTGGGTTGGACACAGTCCCTATCCCACATGGGGTTCACACTCTTAATCCCTATTTTATAGATGAGGGAACTGAGGCCAAGAGAAGTGAAGTGACTTGCCCAGGGTCGCACTGCAGACATGTGGTGAAGCCAGGAATAAAACCCAGGTCCTTCTGGGTGCAGTCGCGTCTTCCGTCCGAATGAAATGGAAAACTTGTCATGAGAATATTTCTGGTGTGGGGGAGGAGAGGCATATCGAAGCCAGCCAAACGCATTTGGCCGGGCTAGTCGACTAGCAAGTATTAACATCTTCTGTGGTAGGAAGTTGAAGGGCTCTCACTGGCTGCCTCGAATCACCCCATATGAGCTATGGCTACCGTTGGCCAAGTTGGGGAATTACAGGAGCTTTCTCTGTCATCTTTCTCTCTTTCTCTCTGACTTCTTCCAGACCCCACCCATTTCCTAATGCATGAAGTAACTGCTAATTACCACCCAGTAATAATGCCCCCTTTATCTGGTAGCACCTTTCTTCAGGGTGCTTGGGAATTTTATATTCATTAACTAATTACTCCTCCTGACTCTCTTCTGGAATAGGGAGGGGGCAGGAATTATTACCTTATTTTGTCGATAGGAATCTGAAGCCCAGGCAGGTGAATATTATTTTCCCCAGGTCACACAAGGAACTAGTGGTGAAATCAGTCAATCAAGTGTATTTATTGAGCACTTAGTGTCTGCAGCGCACCGTACTAAGTGTTTGGGAGAGTACACTGTAACAGAGATGGTAGACGTGTTCCCTTCCCACAGTGAGCTTAAAGCGTAAAGGGGGAAACAGACTTTAAGATAATTAAATTACAGATATGTACATAAATCCTGTGGGGCTGAGGGAAGGGTGGATAAAGTTGCAAATCCAAGTGCTAGGGTTACGCAGAAGAGAAAAGAGATCAGGGTGCCTTTGGGCTGAAATTTTGCCAAATGCCTACTTAGGTGTAAGAAATGTGTATTTTTTTTTAAATGATGTTTTTTGAGCACTTACTATGTGCCAGGCCCCTTTTTAATCCCTGGGGTAGGTACAAGGTAATCAGGTTGAACACAGTTCCTCTCCCACATGGGGCTCACAGTCTTAATCCCCATTTTACAGATGAGAGAACTGAGGCCCAAAAAAGTGAAGTGACTTGCCACTAATCACACAGTCAAATGGCAGAGCCGGGACTAGGACCCAGGTCCTTCTGATTCCCAGACCCGTGCTCTATCCACTAAGCCACACTCCTTCTCACTCCCCATTCCAGGCATCCGGATTGTATTTTTCTGCGTCGTTCTTTCCTAACTCCCTTCGTATCCAGGGCCTGGTCAACCGCCCTGAATTCCATCCATTCAGTTGTTGCATGCAAGGCGGTCCAAAGCCTCTTCTGTCAGCCGGGATGAATGCGTATGTGTGTTTATGTGAGCGATAACTGGTCTACTTGGCAGTACTTTTCCCCACGAACTAAAGATTGTTCCAGTCCACCCATCTACTTGAAAAGTGTCAGGATACGTCCGGTACCCAAGAAGGCCGAGAGTACTCTCATTTCCAGAGAGAGCTAGATGGTATTGATTCTCTGAGTAAGTTCAATCTCTCTCTCTTCCCCATTGATTTTTATATTTTGTCTTTTTACACCAGGTTTGAACGATACAGGTCAGGTCGTTCCACCCAAAACGCCAGTAATGGAGTGAGTATCTTATTTCAGAGTCTCCCGGGAACCTTTCCTGATATTATTTTTATTTTTTTCTCATTTAAATCTTCTCTCAACCCATCTGCATGTTGTTGGTGTCCACTGCCTGATGGATTCTTGTTAAAAACATGTTTGGGGTTGTGAAAGAAAGAACGATCGTTGCTAGTATACTTTAGGGGGCTCATCACTGTCGGGGCTTTCCTATAATCCCCTGTGGAAAACAGGCAGGAAAAGCAGAAACTGCCCAGCCTGTTTCTGAGGTTTTTCAAGCAGAACCATTTTAAGCAAGCTCTGTTAGGGCCACTGCTTTTTTCTTTCACAGCAACACAGTTGGGATTCGGGTTTGTAACCAACTTCTGGAGTTCTGTCTCAGTCAAGCAATGGTATTTATTGAGCATTTACTGTATGCAAAGCACTGTACTCAGCTCTGGGGAGAGAACAGTAGAGCTGATAGATACAGTCCCTGCCTTCAAGGAATTTATAATCTAGTGGGGGTGACAGATCTTAAAATAAAACGTGGGATAGGGGAAGAAAGAGCGTATAAGGGTGTTTTCGTAAATGCTGTGGGCAGGGGTGGGCATCATAGTGTTTAGGGGGTGTAAGAGAGAAGTGCAGATGAAGAAGAAAGCGTGAATAGGTGAAGTGAGGGCTTAGGAAAGACTTTTGGGGGGAGATATGACTGTAATAGGGCTGCGAAGATGGGGATAGTGATGGTATGTCAGATGTGAAGGGGGAGAGAGCACCAGGCAGGAGGAATGGCATGAGCAAGAGGGCGGTGGTGAAAGAGATGAGATCGAGGCCTAGAAAATACCTTGATGGTAGAGGACCAAAGTGTGCGGGCTGGGACGAGTGAGGTTAGTTAGGAGGAGAGCTGGTTGAATGTCTCTAAATCTGATAGTGAGGAGTTTCTGTTTGATGTGGAGATGGTTGGGCAACCGCTGGAGGCTTTTGAGAGGTGAGGAACTCCCGGTAGTTGGTTTTTCTTTCAGAAGCTGTAAGTGAAAAATTTTGAATGTTGAAACTCACCGCTATTTTCATGTCCTGACAGGTTTTGAATGAGGTGACAGAGGATAACTTAATAGATCTGGGTCCTGGGTCCCCAGCGGTAGTGAGTCCGATGGTTGGAAATGTGGTACCGCCATCTTCTCTCTCCTCACAGCTTGCGGGCCTTGGTAAGTTTTTGTTTCCTGTGAATATCTGGGTTGCTGTTAAATCCCTTATTCCTTTAGGCTCGCGGTTAGGTCAGTGGAATTAATCTCTTTTGGACTTTTACTTGCCCTGTATTTACCAGGGAGGATTGCCCGGAACTAGCATTTCCATTGATGGCGTTTCCCATCATAAAAGGCAGACGGACCTCGGTCCAGTCACTAAGACTTCAGAACCTGCATGAAGGGAATCACTGTAGTTTCTGTGGTTTTGGGCAGCACCATCTTGTCCCAGCCAGCCAACAAGCTATCAGGTCAAGTGCACTGCAGAGGATTTTAGATAAGAAATCGACCACTGCATAATGAACCTGCTGGGTCATCACACCCCAGGCCACCAGGCTGTAACTACCTCAGTAGCCATTGCAGTTTTCACTGACTATGTTAACCGGCTATTTTTAGGATTCCTGCTAAGCCTGTCTCCTCCAAGAGGCCTTCCCTAACTAAGTCCTCATTTCCTCTTCTTCCACTCCCCTCTGTGTCACGATTATATTTGGCTCTGTGCCCTTTTTTCACCCCTTCCTCAGCTGCACAACACTTATGTACTTATCCATAATTTGTTACTATTAATGTCTGTCTCCCCCTCTAGGCTGTAGGCTTGATGAGGGCAGGGAATGGGTCTATCAGCTCTGTTATATGTTGCTCTCCCAAGCACTTAGTACAGTGCTCTGCACCCAGTAAATACTCAATAAATGCGACTGATTTGATCGAGCCTGCCCACCACGTGCAATATCCCAAGTGGTTCTTAGGTCAGAAATCTTCACTGCTATTGGGAGAGTCCTGAAAAGCATTCTTCTACTTTTGGCTGTTTCCTCTTTCCCCCCTTCCCACCACCACCACAGTGAGATGGGGTTTGGAATTTGAGTGGGAGTTTATTACCATCCAAAACACCACAAAACAATCACCCTGTAAAATGGGGATTAAGACTGTGAGAGCCACGTGGAACATGGAATGTGTCCAACCTGATTAGCTTGTTTCTATCCCAGCGTTTAGTACAGGGCCTGGCCCGTAGTAAGTGCTTAACAAATACCATTTAAAAAAAAGAGTATTTAATCCCAGATTCTCCTTTGTTTTACAGTTGTTTACCAAATGACACTGTTCCTCTGTCAGAACTAGGACTGAGAAGAATTGGAAAAATGATAAAACACCCTATCCTTTCTTGGGAAAGGAGACTGAATGGCCAACTGACCTGTTTTATCTAAAGAGCTCTCCAGGATTTGCATTTTTTCTTTCTTCCAAAGTCCAAGAGAAGCAGCATGGTCAAATAGAAAGTGTACGGACCTGGGCATTAGAAGACCTGGTTTCTAATCCAGGCTCCTCCACTTTGTCTGCTCTGAGACCTTGGATACTTCTCTGGGCCTCAATTCCCTTATCTGCAAAATGGAGTTCAATACCTATTCCTCCCCCTTACTTAGACCCTGAGGCTCATGTGGAACCTGATTATCCATATCTGTCCTAGCACTGAGTATATTGCTTGGCACGTAAGTGGTCAACAAATACCACACTTACTATTATTATGAGGACGGTTCAGCTGGAAACAGGTTTTTAAAAATACCATTTGTGGTGGGATGGAATTAAACTGAGCTACTAACTCGTGAAGTTCATCAGGTTTAAAAGTGGTGGTGAAACTTACTGTACAATGCTCCTCGATTCTTCACTTAAAATGTAAGCACCTTTTGTTTCTCTCCCTCCCCCTCCCTCTCTTCCTTGCTTTTTAGATTTCCCTCTTCCTGCCTAAGTGTCTTGTCCCCTAATGTTTCCCCTAAGGGAAATTTTTTCCGGCTTGTGCAGGCTGTGCCAAGTTGAAAGAGTCTTTTTTCCACCAGCCTCCCCTCCTCGCCAACTATTCTGTCTCTCTTTGCCCTTGGGCTTCACCCTACTCCTTCAGGGTGTAGTTCAATCATTCTGAACCATTTCCTTCTAGCTCCATAGACATCTTTTGGGATGGACATAGTGAGCCCCAAGTTTCTTGGGTTTTTTGGACTTTTGGAATGTTCTGTCATCGTAGACTTGGGGACGAACAGCGTCAGTGGAACTCTCAGCTCGCTCCAGCACTGTAACCCCCGAGATGACTTTGACATGTTTGCCCAGACGAGAGGAAGTTCCCTGGCTGAGCAACGTAAAACGTACGTAGAGCCTTTTCAGTGGAATTTTGAAGTAAAGCAGAAGAAGATGAGATTGGCTCTCTGCTGGCCTAAGGCCAGCCCAAAGAGAGAACTTTTATTTATGAAAGATGGCACTCCCCAGGGGCCTCACCTTTCAAACTGCTTTTAGCCGAAGATTTGGCACCGGTCGAGGATGTCAAATGAGCTCTTACTGCACAGTATCTGTCTTCCCCTCTAGACTATAATCTCGTTGTAGACAGGGAATGTGTCTGTGTATTGTTCCATCGTACTCTCCCAAGCACTTAGTACACAGAAAGCACTCAATAAATATGACTGGCTGACCAACTTTCCTATTATGGGGTTATTCATATTGGTAGTACCTCTCTCCCAGTCAGTCACAAACGGGGCTTTAAAAAATATTCACTGGCCCAAAGACACTTAATCAGTCGGGTTTAGCACCTCAGGTCGCGTTTGGCTCAGATTGGGTTGGGCTAGATTGAAGAAAGCGTTTTAGAACCGAGTCCTGATCTTTGCTGAAGTTGGGGCCAACGTGGCAGCTCAGTTTGCAATCAATGATGATATTGATTTTTTTCCAAACCCAACAAACTAAATTGAGCCCTGATGAGCCTATTAACTTACCTTGGCAAGGACCGTACTTTTTTTTTAGTTTTCCCTCTCCATTATGACACCCTGCAGGTTTTGGAAGCTCTGCGGATAGGGAAGTACCTGGCCTTGCCAGCTAAATCAGTTTTCCAGTTTTCCCAAGTGAGAGCAGTGAGTCCAAAAACTGATCCACCTCCGCTGTCTAGGTCAGCTGGAATCCAGCAGACTGAGCTTATTGCAGGTGGTGACCCAGTCCTGAACCTTGCCCTCAGCCTGTCGAAATATCAAGGGAGAGTTAGTTGACCCTCCCTTTTTTTTTTTTAAAACAAAGGAATCATTCTATTTCTACTTTTAGAGAAGCAGTGTGCCCTAGTGGCAAGAGCCCAGGCCTGGGAGTGAGAAGGATCTGGGTTCTAATCCCAGCTTTTCTCTGTGACCTCGGGCAAGTCACTTCACTTCTCTGAGCCTCTGTAACCTCATCTGTAAAATGGGGATTAAGACTGTGAGTCGTATGTGGGACGGGGACTGTGACCGACCCAACTATCTTCTGTTTACCACAGTGCTTCATACAGTGCCTGGCACATAGTAAACCCTTAAATACCATAAATAAATAAATAATGATAGAGTAAACTTTAGGTCTCCTTGTCGCCTGCAGAGCTTCAACCGTGACTCCTGATCGACAGGAACTGGGGGACCTACTCAGCTAAAAGTTTTACTTTTCTCACAGATGGTTGCAGTAGTTCCCAGGCCTTTAACGCCCTGCATTTTCCTCCTCTTGATTGATGTTGAGATTTCTTTAGTTGTAATAGCAGTCAGTACCGTCTTCCCTTTATGCAGCTGTAAGAGAAGTTCTCTGAGAAGTTCCCAACACCTTAGAGACTATATGTTGTTGATATTTAAACACTTCCCCCATGAAGTAAGACGAAGAGGTACGGCAGAGGAAGTTGTGATGAATTTACACTGGGCAACTAAGGAAAGTTGAGACATTCTATACTCCGGGTGATATAGCAGGCAAAGCCAGAGTTTGAACTCAGTTCTCCTGACTCCCGGAGGTGACATAGTTCAGCCTCTCTTGAAACCCCAAACTAATTTGGAGCACTTTCTGGTGTCTTTGTGGATGTGTTCAGCAAAATGGATGGTGATATGTCAGTCAGCCACTGCCATTGGCTGCAGACTAACTCCGTTCTCTTTCCTTGGCTTTCAGGGTAACCTATGAGGATCCTCAGGCCGTTGGAGGAATGACTTCCGCCCTGGACATTCGAAAACAAAACCCTGGAGTGGTAGGTTCTAAACGCTCTTTACCCTGGCTGTGGAAACAAGGTAGTCAATGACCTTAAAAGCCAGGTTCTCTAGAGAAGTGGAGTTATATAAAAAATCTCCAAAATAAATCAAGCAGGGCCAAGTTGTAGCAAGTGTTTAAGGGTGACCTGGGAGAAGAAGACACAGTATGATTACAGATTCACAGATGTGTGTAGTTTCTCTCTGGTACTTGGCCTTCTGTTGAAAATATTCACACTTCTTAAGGAAAAAAAGAAACTCAAGGCTATTTGGAAATATCTCTTTAAGACAAAATGTTTGTTTGGGAGGGAACTCTGAGTAGCTTCTTGGAAAGCTTGGGATAAAAAGGAGTCAGTGTAGATGTGTGAAAGGGAAGCGGGAGAGATTTTGACCACAAGTGGTAATGAAGAGTTTCTCTGGAGATTCTTGAAAGGTTTTGGGAAGATTTGTCTTCTGAAACCTAGGCCCTTATGAATCTTGTTACAAAGAGTCAGGTAAGTTCTTTGATACTCTTTACATGTAGCTGCCCTAACCAGAAATGCTTTTTCTAGGAAAATTACAAGTTTCCCAAACATTTTTTGCACCCAAAATGAAGGCTCAGGAAAACCTTGCATTTATTAATTCATTCAGTCAGTCATTTATTTAGCACTGATTGTGTGCAAAGCACTGTACTAAGCGCTTGGGAGAGTACGATACAACAATAAATGGACACATTCCTGAGTCTTCCCTATCAATCAGTCAGTCAATCAGTGATATTTATTGGGTGGTTACTCTGTGCAGAGCACTGTACTAAGCGCATGGGGTAGTACAATACAACAGTTAGCAGATACATTCCCTGACCACAACAAGTGTACAGTCTAGAGGTCAGACTTTTCATTCCAAACTGTCCATGGGTATAAAATGCTTTCAGTTCTTGGGTTTTGCAAGTTGTGGGAACTAGAGCTTTTGAGTACCCTTGACAGCCGGAGGAGCGTTGAAGAGTCGGTCCTGCCACCTTTCATTCAATTCAGTCATATCTGTTGAGCGCTATGTGCAGAGCACTGTATTGAGCACTTGGGAGAATACAAAATAACAATAAACAGACACATACCCTGCCCACAGCGACCTTGCAGTCTAGAGGTTATAGACACCTGTTTCCTAGGGCCCTGCCCCATGTGGTAGCAAGCTGCTGGATCTCCAGAGCTGTGTTTTTTAAAATGGTATTTGTAAAGTGCTTACTATGTGCTAGTCACTGTACTAAGCGCCGAGGTAGTAACAAGATCATCAGGTTGGACTCAGCCCATGTCCCACATGAGGCTCACAGTCTTAATCCCCATTTTGCAGATGAGATAAATGAGGCACTGAGAAGTGAAGTGATTTGCCCAAAGTCACACAGCAGACAGGTGGCGGGGCCGGGATTAGAACCCCGGTCCTCTGACTCCCAGGCCCCTGCTCTTTTCTCCAGGTGACCCTGTTGCTTCATTGTATGGGGGTTGCTTTTCGGATTGTCTTGAAAGAGGATTTCCTTTCGTGTCAATGATCTGTGAAGTAAAAATCCACATCTGCACAATGACTTACTTTGAATTGAACCATGAGGAGGAGAATCCAAACTAGTTGATTCCCCCCCCCGCCCGACCCCCGCCATTTCGCAGGCCTAATAGACAGCAACTTGAATCATCACTGTGGTGACCCAGTGGTAAATGATGGAAGTTGCAGACTGCTGGGGTTACTGACCTTATTCACGTTGGAACTGTTGTTCTCCCTTGGGTCCTGGCCTGGACACCGGTACTTGCTGTTGCTCTGCTGTTGTAGCTGAAACTCCGCCTCACCTGTTATCAGTTCAGAGAGCTATATCTAACCAAAGACGACTGGACAACGTATTTTGCACCCAGTAGATGCGGTGGGCGTATTGAACCTTGCCCCGTTGAAAGTATGACTTGGAGCGTTTTCAAAGGTCTCAGGGAGCATGTTATCAAAAAGATGCTTTTTAATTGCTTAATGAGTACATTACTCGGTAGGGAGAACTGGATCCTTGCATGCATGTGAGACAGGTAAATATGAATTGGGTAAACCGCCTGCAGAGAATCGGTAAACCGCCTGCAGAGTTGCGTGAACTCCTATATCCTTACTCAGTCGTTATCACTTGTGGGTCTGTTTTGAATGTTGACTTTCCTCTTGATCACTAAAACTTTTTTCTCTTTTACAGAGGGGGAAAGGAGACGGGGGAATTTCTTTGATTAAGTTAACGTGTAAATGAATACAAACTGTACTGTCGTTGCCATCATGCTATTGATTTCTTTGTCACGGGTGTTGCTGTGGTTTCTCTTTTCCCGGGACTTTTCTGTTCTCGGCCCAGAGGAGAGGGAAAGGTGGGAATTCTGTCATGGAGCCTATAGACAAGTGGCTAATTACACAAGGAATGGTGAGATTTCACCAACGGAGAAACCCCCCTGCCATCCCCTCTAGTCCCCTGCCTCTGTAACTGCTGTCTCATTTCCCTTGTCCTCCATCTCACTAAATCCTCCTGAATATCAGACAGTAAAAGGTACTCTTCCTCCTCCCCCGCCCACAAGACCACTTGGCTATCCCATTGGGACTGGGAAACAAATTTCTCCCTTGGTTCACTCCACAACCACACGGATTTATAGTCTAGGAAAGATCTCCTGAGGTTTTCTACCATGAATGGGTATTGTCCTGAATGAGCCCCGAAATAAGGATGGGTTGGGTGAGCTGCCCAATTTGCTCCCCTTTTACTGTCTGGATAGAAATATGCAGTATCCACTTTTCCAGAATAAGCACAAGTGAACGTTTGTTTCACTCAGAGAGGGAGTGGGTTGGGGCTGGCAATCATGGAAAGGGTCTCTAAGTGGAACCAAGCCAGCGAAAGAGGCAGGGCATCCTGCTTTCTGTTGCCCATCTGTTTAGAAACTGTTAGTACTGGCCCCAAGAGAATTTGGTCATTTAACTTTACTTTTATAAGCCCTTCTTCCTGAGGGTAGGATTGATATTGGTTCATAAATCTTAGGAAAAGAGACCTGCTCCAGAACCAGAATTGTGAGGCAAAGCTCACCCAATGGAAGCTTTGAAAAGCCGCATTGGAGGGTTGCTTTGAGTGTTTATGAGCCTTGTCCTTCTTGAAGTTCTGAGCTATTAAGCCATTACTCAAGGCGGCATATTGGAATGTCTATTATATCATCAAAGCGAGGGACTGGCTATGACGGCCTCTTCAACATCCATCCTGACAGGCCATCCGGGAAGCCCCAGAGGTATTTCAGAATGTGGCAGATGAGACGGGATCTGCAGCAAGAGGGACGGGAAAGATTCAGTCCCATTTATTGAACACTTACTATGTGCAAAGCACTGTACTGAGCGCTTGGGAGAATACAGTATAACAATAAGCAGACATACCCCTGCCCACAACGAGCTTACAGTCTAGAGAGAATTGTGGTATTTGTTAAGCGCTTACTTTGTGGCTGGGGTGGATACAAGTAAAGCGAGTTGGACGCAGTCCCTGTCCCACATGGGACACTCTTGATCCCCATTTTACAGATGAGGGAACTGAGGCACAGAGAGGTGAAGTGGCTTCCCCAAGGCCTCACAGCGGACAAGTGGTGGAGCCAGGATTAGAACCCAAGACCTTCTGACTCCCGAGCCTGCCCTCTATCCATTACGCCGTGCTGCTTGCTGGGGGAAGGCGGGCAGAGCGCCCCAGGACTGGGCCTTTTGCCATTCTCTCTAGTCAACCCTCCTGCTGACCTCCACCATCGTCATTGCTGCTGCTGACTTCCCCACACTCAGCTCTCCTCCCTTTACAAGCTTCCAATCACCACATGCTTTTTAGCAGGGCCCTCAGTTTGTATAAACTAGACTACAATCAGTCAGTCAGTGGTATTTATTGAGCGCTTACTGTGTGCAGAGCACAGTACTAAGTGCTTAGGAGAGTACAGTGTAACAGATACATTTTCTGCCCACAACCAGCTTGCAGTCTAGAAGACTAGACTTCGTGGAAGAGTGAAGAATCTAGGCGAGGAGAGAGAACATGGAGTAGTATTCAAGGCTAGTCATCGTTCCAAGGGTAAACACACTGCAGTGGCAAAGAACAGCCATAAATGGCGAGCTGTCAGCAACTGAGGTTTCTCCAGCTTGTTGGAGGATCCCCCTCTCATTGTTTAGAAGGCCTCCATTCCCTTTGTGAGATGGATGAGCTCCTGGCTTCTAGTGATGAATGAACCTTTATTTTTCAACTATCCCTTCCGAGCTGGGCAAGTTTCTCCACTTGATTGTTGTCTCCCCGGGCGGGGGTTGCGAGGATGAAGAGCAGGAGCGGGAATTCCCACTTGGCTGAATTTGAAGCATCCCACACCTTTCAAATGCCCTTAACCGGCTTGTGGTTATTTAGCCTGAAAAATGGGCTACTGCAGCCTTCACCAAGAGCCCCGGATCTGGTCTGGCTTCGGGAGCCAGCATCAGTACCTTTCCTTTGGAGGCCTGCTCCCTTGCTGTATAACTGCAGATAGATTACTATTTTATAGACATCCCTTCCCTTAAAATAAGACTGGACTAATTGTTAACCTAGTATCTCTCTTGCCTGACGGTAGTTTTAACCATGCGTATTAATCCCTCGGCCATGTTTCCCATATAAATGTAACACCCCGTCCTCCTAAAACACCACAGTGCTGATTCTTTACTTGGTAACTTTTTGAACTCTTGGGTTAGAAAGGGAAGAGTCTAGATCTTGCCACTCCCGAGTCTGTGCGGTTGTAGGTGGTTTAGGGAAAAAATGGCACTTTTTCGAATGGGAGCTATTTATTTTCACATCAAATATAGCTTGTTGCTTTCTTAAAATTTGATCATTACTTGATTTAATTCTTACAGGTGTTTTCCCCTAACTAGTCATCACTTTTATTCTACTCAGTCACTCTTTCCCTCTTCCTTTCCCATCTCAACAATTTGTCCTCATTAGTCCTAGGAAGGAGTACAGAAAACAGAATCTAGACTCCTACACAAGATCTAAAAAGCACGTGTCAGTCAATCAGGGGTATTTATTTAGTGCTTACTGTGTGCAGAGCACTTGGGGGAGTACACTATAACAGAGTTGGTAGATATGTTCCCTGCCCACAATAAGCTTACAGTGTAGAGGCAGAGACAGACACTGATATAAATAAATAATTTATAATATATAACTTGAATATATGTACAAAGGGACTGCGGGTTTGAGGGTGGAGCGAATACCAAAAGCCTAGAGGTCATAGATTGAAGCACATTGATGACACAGAAAGGAGAGGGAGCTGAGGAAAAGAAGATCCCAGAAAGTAGGATTGGCCCAGGGTGTGCCCACTTTTCCTTTGCATTTCCTTCCTCTCCTCTTTTTCCCCCACACCTCGCCAAACTCAGCTTCTAAGAACAGATACCGTCCTTACTCTCAAGGAACTTCACCCACACCTGCACATAATGATAATAATTATATTTGTTAAGCACTGTACTGTAGTAAGCCCTGCAAGCAAATCAGGTTAGAGACAGTCCCTGTCCCATGTGGGCCTCACAGTCTCAATCCCCACTTTGCAGATGAGGTAACTGAGATACAGAGAGGTTAAGTGACTTGCTGAAGCTCACACAGCAGACAAGTGGTGGAGCTAGGATTAGAACCCATGACCTGCTGACTTCCAGTCCCGTGTTCTATCCACTGTGCCTTGCTGCTTCCCCTACACACACACACACACACACACACATAATACACACCCCACCCATCGCCAGAGTTTTTTGAAGGCTTTTAAAACTGCTACACTTTCAGCCCTGAAGCATTCATACTGCATTTTCAGGCACTGCTTTGTTCAGCGGCATCCTTCGGAAGTTCGTGATGTAAAATTATTATCGTAGAAGGAGCCACAAGCATGCAGTGCTTCCAAGCGCTTAGTACAGTGCTCTGCACACAGTATGCGCTCAATAAATGTGATTGAATGAATGAATGAACATGTGGCTCTGAGCCAGCGACTCTGTCAGAGCCAGCACAAAACAAAACCACACTCCTCATCCCCAAGGAGCTATTTTCAAAGAGAAAAAGTTGTCAAAATATGAAAAGCTTAAAGCATAAACCCCACACTCTTTAGTAACCTGTCCTGGGCTGTGGTAAAAATGATATTTCTCAACCAGCACATTTGGCCCAGTGAGGAAAATGGCTTGGAATAAAAAATACAAAGTATATGTATTTGTAGGTAGGCATAAACATACACACTCTCTCTCTCTGTCCCCTCTCCATCCCCCACCCCCAGCCATTACTTGATTTAGTTCTTCCAGGTGTTTTTCCCCTAACTAGTCATCACTTTTATTCCACTCAGTCACTCTTTCCCTCAACGTTTCCCATCTCAACAATTTGTCCTCATTAGCCCTACCACCTACCCCCCGATATATTTTCTGTCCTGTTTGAGACGGGTCTAGCTTTCCAGAGCAACATTTGTGGCATGTCCAGATTGTAAGAGCCCTCCCATATGCTGCCTGCTCTACTTTTTAAGCTTCAAAATATTGAAAACATTATTCTCATGAGGCTCCAAGCAACATGTGTACAGACTGTATTTATCACAAACAGAATGTGTTTGTGAAGACATTCGCCTACTCCCCATCTAGAGGCTTCATATTTTGGGGGTGCACCGCAAGTTGGTTTGCACCTTGTTGAGCTGTTTCGCCAGATATTTTTTTCCAGGTTTCACTGTACAATTTTCAGGACTGAAAACTTGGGGTGATTCAAAGAGCATCCATATAGTAGCACACACATCATTCTACATTCATAATTATGGCATTTGTTAAGCACTTACTGTGTGTTCTAAGCGCTGGGTTAGGTACATGTTAATCACGTCAGACCCAGTCCCTGTCCTTCATGGGGCTCACAGTCCGAGAAGGAGGGAGATCATTACAGGTCATGAAAATCTACCCAGTTTGGAAATGGAATATATTCATGTTTTCTCTGTTATCAAAATGAATTAGTTGGACTCCCTCTAATACGTGCATGAAGATAATCAGTCAAGTAACTGTGGAAAAGACCTCAAATCTTTCTAAGTCTCCCTTTCAGAGAAATGATGGGCATGTTAACAGCTCTATTAAAGAGCTCTTGGTTTATGAGGAACATAGAGGCATCAGCCAGAATCGTTCCATAACTTGGCTCTTAGTCTATCTTAATATGTTTGGGTAAAACAAAATCTACTGTATTAATGCCGAAAACATGTTGATTGGTTATCACCCTCCTGCACACCTATCAGACATTTTTTGGGTTGTTGTTTTTTTAATGGTATTTGTTAAATGCTTACTTTGTGCAAGCCACTGTACTAAGCACTGGGGTAGATACAAACTAAACAGGTTGGACACAGTTCTTGCCCCACATAAGGGTCCTAGTTCATTCATTCATTCATTCAATAGTATTTATTGAGCACTTACTATGTGCAGAGCACTGTACTAAGCACTTGGGATGAACAAGTCGGCAACAGATAGAGACAGTCCCTGCCGTTTGACGGGCTTACAGTCTAATCGGGGAAGACGGACAGACAAGAACAATGGCACTAAACAGCGTCAAGGGGAAGAACATCTCGTAAAAACAATGGCAACTAAATAGAATCAAGGAGATGTACAATTCATTAACAAAATAAATAGGGTAACGAAAATATATACAGTTGAGCAGACGAGTACGGTGCTGTGGGGATGGGAAGGGAGAGGTGGAGGAGCAGAGGGAAAAGGGGAAAATGAGTCTTTAGCTGCGGAGAGGTAAAGGGGGGATGGCAGAGGGAGTAGAGGGGGAAGAGGAGCTCAGTCTGGGAAGGCCTCTTGGAGGAGGTGATTTTTAAGTAAGGTTTTGAAGAGGGAAAGAGAATCAGTTTGGCGGAGGTGAGGAGGGAGGGCGTTCCAGGACCGCGGGAGGACGTGACCCGGGGGTCGACGGCGGGATAGGCGAGACCGAGGGACGGCGAGGAGGTGGGCGGCAGAGGAGCGGAGCGTGCGGGGTGGGCGGTAGAAAGAGAGAAGGGAAGAGAGGTAGGAAGGGGCAAGGTGATGGAGAGCCTTGAAGCCTAGAGTGAGGAGTTTTTGTTTGGAGCGGAGGTCGATAGGCAACCACTGGAGTTGTTTAAGAAGGGGAGTGACATGCCCAGATCGTTTCTGCAGGAAGATGAGCCGGGCAGCGGAGTGAAGAATAGACCGGAGCGGGGCGAGAGAGGAGGAAGGGAGGTCAGAGAGAAGGCTGACACAGTAGTCTAGCCGGGATATAACGAGAGCCCGTAATAGTAAGGTAGCCGTTTGGGTGGAGAGGAAAGGGCGGATCTTGGCGATATTGTAGAGGTGAAACCGGCAGGTCTTGGTAACGGATAGGATGTGTGGGGTGAACGAGAGGGACGAGTCAAGGATGACACTGAGATTGCGGGCCTGCGGGACGGGAAGGATGGTCGCGCCATCCATGGTGATGGAGAAGTCTGGGAGCGGACCGGGCTTGGGAGGGAAGATGAGGAGCTCAGTCTTGCTCATGTTGAGTTTTAGGTGGCGGGCCGACATCCAGGTGGAGACGTCCCGGAGGCAGGAGGAGATGCGAGCCTGAAGGGAGGGGGAGAGGACAGGGGCGGAGATGTAGATCTGCGTGTCATCTGCGTAGAGATGGTAGTCAAAGCCGTGAGAGCGGATGAGTTCACCGAGGGAGTGAGTGTAAATGGAGAACAGAAGAGGGCCAAGAACTGACCCTCGAGGAACTCCAACAGTTAAAGGATGGGAGGGGGAGGAGGCTCCAGCGTAGGAGACCGAGAATGATCGGCCAGAGAGGTAAGAGGAGAACCAGGAGAGGACAGAGTCCGTGAAGCCAAGGTGAGATAAGGTATGGAGGAGGAGGGGATGGTCGACAGTGTCAAAGGCAGCAGAGAGGTCAAGGAGGATCAGAATGGAGTAGGAGCCATTGGATTTGGCAAGAAGGAGGTCATGGGTGACCTTAGAGAGAGCAGTCTCGGTAGAGTGGAGGGGACGGAAGCCAGATCGGAGGGGGTCTAGGAGAGAATGGGAGTTAAGGAATTCTAGGCATCTATTGTAGACGACTCGTTCTAAGATTTTGGAAAGGAAGGGTAGTAGGGAGATAGGACGATAACTGGAGGGGGAAGTGGGGTCAAGAGCGGGTTTTTTTAGGATGGGGGAGACGTGGGCGTGTTTGAAGGCAGAGGGGAAGGAGCCCTTGGAGATTGAGTGGTTAAAAATAGAAGTTAAGGAAGGGCTACTCTCCTTTTTAAATATGATGTAACTGAGGCACAGAGAAGTGAAGTTACTTATCCAAGATCACACAGCAGACAAGTGGCGGAGCCAAGATTAGAATGCAGAATGCAGGTTCTTCTGACTCCCAAGCCCGGGCTGTATCCACTAGGCCTTGCTGCTTCTCATTTCCTACCAGTTCATATTCCCCTGCCACTCCCCTCTCAAGGAGCACCAATGTGGACCAGCTTGCAGTAGCACGAGGACCCACAGCAGGAAGGGTAGGAAAAGAATTTGCCGGAGAGAAGCCTGAGAGAAGCTGACAGAGGTCTAGCTGCGGGAAACCCAGGAGTGAAGCTTGTTTCCCCGGCATATCTCCAGCCTCGACAAGAAGGCTGACAGGGCCAGGATCCCCGTGTTCGGATCTCACGTCGGCCCTCTCGACTCTCCTTTCCCATGCTCCCTCGGACTGACTGTCTCTGACTACGTCTCCCATCACCACGATGCCACCCCTCTCTGCTGCCATCCTGTTATTTGAGGGGACACCTAAACAGCTCTAGGCTTAACCCCGAAATTGTCTCTGAAATTGTACGATCCCATCTGAACCCAAGGAGGGTGCCACAAAGAGATCTCTTTTGATATTAGAGTTCCACAGAATCCGCTAGAACCCCTCATCAGTAGTATTAGTGGAGGAATACGCAAGGGTGTCGTACTGAGCGTTCAACAGAATCCACTAGTGGTGATAGACCACAGGATCTCTGCCCTCACAGAGTGGCAATCCCAGGCTTCGATCCAGCATTTAATTAACATTGCTTTTGAGGAGGGTTATGTGTTCTTCCGCCTCATAGCACTTTCTAGGGTTAGTTCAGATGGCAGTTCCCGGAGGCATTTGGTAGGAGCTGAGGTTGGGGATATGCAAGGTCAAGTTGCACAGTGATGAGCTGCTTGGAAGCCATTTCATTTTCTGCTGTCCATGGAGATCTTTCACCCCAGTGGCTGAGGAGCACACGATCAGAGAAATCTGTTGCCCTAAAGATGTCCATTAGATATCCAGGGCCCCAATTTCCTTCCTTATTGAACCCGGGAAATTCAGACTAAAGCCTGAAGGCCAGACTTGCTAGGAGAAACCCCAGATCTTTGGCCTGCAGTGAAGTTTCCACTCGCTCCTCTCAGATGAAAAGAGTGACACACGAGTTGTCCTCCCTAGATAAGGTCCGTGACCCTTTTGACTAACATAAACGTGCTGGATAAAAGAAAGGGCATCTGAGAAAAATTTTTAATCTCCGAGGCTCGATCCTCAGCCCCCAACTCTCCGCCAGTAGGATGAGAGATCTCACCTGATGCTTCAACACGTGGTCAAAAAGTTATCCATCTTAAGAACATGTACTGTCGTTCCCCCAACATCCCTTCCTTCCCCCCGCTGCTCCATTTGGATCCCCTCCGCCCTGTGTGTGATTTAACACGTCATTGCTTTCTTAACGGGCCACTGCGTCTGCCTTCTCAGTGCGTCTTGTGTCGAAACGTGGGGGCCATAGTGGTCTTGTTTTGGTTTGGTGAATTTTGTTTTGCTTGATTTTTATTTTATTACATTTTCCCCTCTTTTAATTTTGTTCCCGGTATTTTGTTTTTTTTTTGCTCTGGCCGTGGTTATGGCTGTATATGGGGTTGTGCCTGGCTGCGTGGCTCTCTGGCTGCATTCCATAAGATCCCCGTTGCTCAGTCCTCTGTTATGGATGACATTGAGGTGTGGCTCAGTACAGACTTGGTGAGACTTTTACTTTTTACCATTTTTTGCCTTTGAAAACAGGAACTGTGTACTTTTTGTCTTAACCTTCTGTTGGGGTCAGGGTAGAGTTGTAGGGATGTCCTTGTTTCGTGGTACTTGGGGTGGGAGATGGAAAGGGTGAGTTGGGAATGAGTTTCACCACCCCCTCCCCACCCCCCCACCCTTGCAGTTTATTAGCACAGGGATCCGATCTCAGAATCTTATCAGAGGAGCGGGAGACGCATTTAGTAAACATTGTGTAATTTAAAGACTGGCCTCACCCTCCTTCCACTGCCCCGTTTTCTTGTTGTTGTTTTTTATGGTATTTCTTAAGGGCTTACTATGTGCCAGGCACTGTTCTAAGTGATGGGGTAGGTACAAGGCAATCAGGTAGGGCACAATCCATGCCCCACATGGCACTCACAGTTTTAATCTCCATTTTATAGACAAGGTAACTGTGACCCAGAGAAGTTAAATGACTTGCCCAAGGTCACACTGCAGATAAGTGGCAGAGCCAGGATTAGAACCCAGGTCCTTCTGACTCCCAGGCCCATGCTCTGTTTTCTAGGCCACGCTTCTTATTTATTGGAGGTCTTCATTGCCCTGTGGGTAGCAGACGCTGGCCAGAACCTTTTTTCCATGTGGATAAAGCTGGAGGGGTGGGGACCAGAGTCAAAAACAAAGTCCTCGTTACCCAGAGGAGAGGAAAGTATATTTATATTTAAGATATTTTATACGAAGTACATTTAGACTAGGAAATATCTGTCTATCAGATAATGACTTTTTAAGCAGTTAGGGTGGACAATATTGTAACTGGAATGACCACTTGGTCTCTTAATAAACAGTTAAATGATCTGTGTCAGTCCCAACTCTCTTTGGTTCTACTGATGGGACCAAAAAAAGACATATCTGAGATAAGGTATTTCTGTCAGTGGATCTGCCCTAAAATTCAATCCAGTCCACTCTTGGAGAAGCGTTTCAGCAACTCCAACACTTCTGATTCCACTTTTTGAAGAAGTCCAGTTAACGATGAAATCATCTATTTTTTGGTCATTTCTCTCCACGGAGGGAAGTTGTTACAGTGAGATTGAAGAGGTTTTTTCAGTTCCCCTCAATGGAATTTCTCCTCTCCTCACTGCTCTTGAAGCTGAGGCGAGATTAGGAAGGAGAAGTCGGTGCAGCAGGCCTGGACTATTGACCGGTTCTCTCCCATTGCAAGGCGAAGTCACCTCCTGACCTGAGAAAACCAGAGAGAGTCCTAGGGCTGGAAGGGACTTGGAGGGGGCACCGGGTTCATCTCGCACCGGGTTCATCTGCCGGCTTCCGGGCAGAATTTGCTCCAGCCGTTCCCAGAAAGTTACTGTCTCCTCTGCTCCCGTCCTTTTTTCTGGGTTCCTCTTGAATCTTAAGATCGAGAAACTGCTCAGCTGTCAGGGTGAAGTTCACTGACCCTAGTGTTTTCATTGACTGAGGGAACGATGGGCAACGGTACTTATGAGATGGAAGGAGAAGCACAGAAGACCTACTAGACACTAATATGTCCTTGTCTTTGTTGCAATCCCAGAAAGGTGATGAACTAGAGGAAGGAGTCACAAGCGAAGGTAAGTACGTTTTCCAGGGGTCCTCTGGGACATTTTCCAGGTAAGCCTCTCGAGCAGGTGGGGGAAGAAAAAAAAATGAATCCAGGACTTGATGATGGGAATATTTGAGGACCCTGACATTATAATTTCTGTTTGCTCAGTGTTTACTGTGCATCAAGCACTGTTCTAAGCACTGTAGTTTCAAGTTAGCCATCACTGACAACCTCCAGAGGTGTCTTTGCTGCTCTTCCCTGCAAACACCCAGTTTTCTTTCCGCCCTGCTTATCGCAGCAGAAACTCCTTGGGTGCCCTCAGTCCCACAATTACCTGTGTCGATTGTAACAGCAAACCTGTTAACCTCAGCAAAGTCTTATCTTCCAAGCTGGGGGGTGGGGGAGGTGGGGGGTGAGGGCCATTTCAAAATGCCAGGGGCTTAATTGCACACACTATCTAGGAAGAAAACTCTGGTGAAATTTGGGCACTTAGAGCAATGAAGGGATTAGGCAATTCTGTTCTAATTAAGCCTTTTGAAAATGAAACACTTCATTTCCTGAGCTCTACTCCATCTTCCTTCACCCTCTCCTACCTGAACTACTCCTCCGAAGAGAGAGGGCCGGCTTTCTCTGTGAGCACAATGGAACTTCCATGACCCCAGCTTTAGCCTTTTCGAGAATAAATCCCTTCACATTAATTGTTTGGGAGAGGGGAGACAAACACCCACTTTTTTTTTTTGTAAAATAGATCAAAGTAACTTATTTGGACCCCTAAGTTTATGTCCCTTTTTCCCGGCTGAAGAACGTAGTTTCACAATTCAGAAGTCAGAGGAGGCTGGATTTAGAGAGGAGACAACCGAGATAAAACTGGGAAATAAAAGAGCTTCATTTTCCCTTCAAAGGATGACCACCTTTTAAACGAGTCTCCAGTCCAGGTCAACTTTGGAAGCTGGCGGGATGAAGCTGCTTAGTACAGTGCCTGACACGCCGTAAACACTTAACAAATACCAGAATTATTATTATTCTGTTTTATCTTCTCTTCTCCCAATGGGAACTCATTGAAAAGAAGTTCTTAGAGTTTTGGTGTAATGGTATAATGGCCTGGTGATTAAAACAAAATGCAGGAATCCTCTTGCAGTGTTGAGGCACAGCGGGGCATATTTTGTGGGTCCTTTCCTTAACCCGGCTGCCATCATAACACACCTGGAGAATGTGTCAAGGAATCTATAAAGCATGCCATGACATGTCTTCATGTTCCAACAACTCTTCACTGAATCCCTCCCTAGGAAGCCTCTTTTAAAAAAAAAAAATATGTACACAAGATGGTTTTCCTCATTTTCTTGAAATGCTTTTCAGGGATGTGTGAGTTTTGAAAGACTGCCTCTCACTGACACACTGTGCTGCCTCCCAAGATGCTTTGATTTTTCTCCCTTATGCTTAAAGATTTTGTAAAATGTATTCATGCTCAAGCCATTCAGGGAAACCCAATACTCAGCAAAATGGCAGCTTTGCTGGTGGTTCTGCTATGCCCAGAAAAGCTTGGACCCCCACCCTCTGCCTCCAAGAGAAGAACCCTGAGCAAAAAGAGCTCCGTCCCAAAGCCATTGAATTTGATGGAATTGTTTCTTCCTTCCTCTCAGTCCTCATGTAACTTCAGATCACTGTCAATCCCATGTGCAACTTTCAAAAAGAGACCAGGGCCAGGAAGCAAATTGAAAGTGTAGCTTTTCGGCAGTGACAAGCTGGGAATGGCATCACTACTCAGGGAAGAGCTCAGAAGATGGTGCTGAGCACCTACTTTTTGGGGACCCCAGAGCGCTTTTTTAGCCAAGCAAGAAAAAACTGTCAGGTGGCAAGGGGGTGGCAGGGGTGTGAGAGTGGTGCCCCAGTGGGGAGGAATTGGGGGATGCTGTTGCCACATAAACATTGGCCTAGGGTGAGTGATGGTCCATGCTTTTCTGAGGAGAGAAAAGTTTGGGGGACAAAAATTTCTGATTACCCCAGTACTTGTGGGGGTAGAGAGCTTGCTGCTTTCTCCTCCGAAGGCCTGGCCTTTCAGCTCTCCACCATAATTCTGGCTCTCCAAATGGTTTGTCTCTGCAGAGTTTGACAAGTTTCTAGAAGAAAGGGCCAAAGCTGCTGAAATGGTTCCTAATTTACCCTCGCCACCTGCGGAGGCACCGGCCCCCCCAACGAATCCTCCTGGCAGGAAGAAGTCAGAGCGTTCTGAAGATGCCCTTTTTGCCCTGTGAGGAGACCTCTTGGTCATCATCCTCGTGCTCTGCAGAAGAATGTTGCCCTCTGGTCGTACCATCTTTTCTCCAGCCATGGCAACCAGCACCATGTCTCCTCCCGCTTCCTCCTCTGATGGAATCTCTTCTGTCTTTGAAAGGAAGCGCCACATTGGAACCCCGTTCGGTTTCCCATCAGACTCTTCAACCCTCGCTTTTAGCCACCTTTTTCCATCTGGGCTGTGTGATAGCGGGCTGCTCTGCTGAAACCCACCCGTCTCTCCTATTTTCCATCACTTCCTGAAAAGTGAAGCTGCATGAATTCCATTTACCCTATTAAAACCCAGGTCTACCCGAAAAAGTGGCTGGAGCGGAGGATCCCGAAGCCGAGGTGGTCTAGGTCCTCCGTTGCAGGCCGGTCTTGGGTGATTGGCTGGTGGTACAAGCCGTCCCTGAATGAAGCAGCAGGGAGGAGCTTTGCATCCCCAGCTCCAAATCTAAATTCGTGTACCCTGCTGAAGGTAGGAAGCCAAGAACTCAGCCGTCCCCCTCTTTCACCATTCTGTCCCCCGCTCTCCCGACACAGTGTTTCTAAAGATGAAGCCCTCTGAGTTTTTCTTGCTTCCGTTATTTTTCCCCTCTTTCAGAAACACTGACTCGGGGAGACTTGAACGGGGTGATCCGATTGGAGTTCATCTGGCTTCCCTCCTTCAGCTTTCCATCATGATAGTTGAAGTTGGCATGGTTAAAGCATAACGGTGTTTGGAGGGCCCAGCATTGTGAACATCTGTCTCTCCAGGGTTTGTTGGTCTCCGTTATAGTGCGTGTGTCACAGTGTTGACTGAGAGGTTTGGTTTCCTCATTCAGAGGATACCCCCCTTCTTGTTTTTCTTTGCAGTCATCCTCTGGGAAAGACCCTGCTGTCAGGCTGTGTACATTAAATGTTGTCCTCTTGCCTGGTGGAACTTGAAATTCCACCTAGGAATGCCTGCTGGGTTGGTGGAGGTGGGGAGGTGCCGTACTCAGACACTGGGTTGGAGGGGAAAGCTAGCGGTTAAGTCCATCTGTGGAAACTAACGTTGACCCATTCACGTGTCGACCACGGGGCCCTCTTTCTTGTTGACATCAACTGACATTGACAACACTAACCAGAGCTTTGGAAACAGAAAGGTTTCCTCGCCCGGGCCCTTTCCTCTACGGGGTTGGGGGGCACTGACCAGGTTGCTTTGACGTCTCTACCTCCTAAAAGCCATCTGATCATTAGGGATGACCAGCCACACGGTTCTGCTGGTCTGCCCAGACCGCGACAAGATCGATGGGTGAGATGACACTAAGGCACAGCTGCGCTTCTCCAGACTCTGGGCTGGGCTGGCTTCCACAGAGCAAATTGAGATTCTAAACCTTTCGTGGTGGAATGTCCTGGAACATTTATTTCCTCACTCTTCCTGCCCCCCGACAGCCTGCAGCGAGCGAGCCAGGGTTTGTTGGGAGTCCGGAGAAGCCAACTAACAAGGTTGAATGGCCCTGCAGAGAGGAGCCCAGGGATGTGTCTGAAAAGACCCTGAGCACACAAACAACCCTTCTCACAAGACTTATATTCCTTTAGTGGGGTTGGAAATACGAGAGGAGCAGGGGATTTTTGACTAGGGATCTGCCCCTACTTTCCACTGCCCGCCAACCTCCTTTCCCCAGAACCCTGAGCCTACGTGGCCCCGGGCAGAGCAGCTGGGCGGTGGGTGACCTTGCCGCTGTACTGAAACTGGAAGGAAAATGCCGCCGCAGCCAAAAGAGCTGCCCTTTTGACTTCCCTTTTCAGGCACTGATTGAAGTTGGCTAACACCAGCCTCCCCTCTGCCAGTTTTGGGAGCACTGGCTTCAACCAGCTGATGCACCGCAGTCTGACCCAAGCTTGGCCGAACCTGCTTCATTCAGGCTCGTTGGATCAAAGTCTGCTCCCATTGTGACTTGGGCAGAAATGTCTGCAGTTAGAACCTGGACCCAGGGGTAGCCCTGGGTCGGCTCTGCCTCCCGACGGTCCACCTTATCCTGTGCGGTTTCAGCCAGCTCTGGCCTCTCCGGTCGTCAGCCTCCTTGGGCAAGTGGGCTTGGAGACCCAGCCCCTGTTAGCAAAAAACTGACCTCGTTGACATATAACCTCAGGGAGGAAACGATATTTCCTAGGCAAGGGCCAGGCTCTGGAGACCCGACTAAGCAGCTTCAGGTTCCGGGCCAGCCCGAACGTGGTTCTTGTAGCCCAGACGGAGGCCAGATTTGGCACCAGCTAATTATCACGGTGAATTCTTTCAGCAGCGGTGCGAGCCCCTCAAAATCTCCAGACCCAGCTGAGCACCAACTGGCCCCCGCCTTTGGAGAAGAGCATAGTGGGTGACAGGGAAGTGTAGCGAGGCTAGCCAGAGGAGTGCTGCCCAGCAAAGCCCCGTGGCCATTCCTCCCCCAGGGAAGCTGAGAGGAGGGCAGCTAGCATATTGAAACCAGGTTGCTTCCAACTACAACTAGAAATGTGCCAGAGATCACTGGCCCAGACCCTTAAGATTGGACTGCTGGTTTCCCTCCTGCAAACCTTTCTTTCTTGGGCCTCTTCTCTCGTAACCTCTTCCTTTCTCATGTGGTGGTGGTCTCGAGCTCTCCCCACCTCCTCCCTGCACATGTTGTTCATCCTCCCTTTCTCTTTTCTCTCTTTCGTGAGCATGTCTTTCCAAAGGTTTTAGTGGGCGGCATGGCTTCTCCCTGTTGCCTTTTCTTCCTGGAAGCCATAAATGCAAAGCTGGTGCTAGAAGGGAGATGTCGGAGACAGCTCATGGTAAACCAAGGGAGCCAAGTGTCTTTCCTTGGCCTTCCGGGACCATCTTCCACCAGAAGCAGGAACAGCCTTGGAGTTTCCGGAGTGGGCCATCGTGGTCTCACCGTCTTTCTGCCCCACCTTGATTTAGTTATTTCCACTGTCCCATTGCTGCCAGGGATCTCAATTTCCCAACCCATAGTTGGGCTCCAGAGAATCTACTCAAGATCATCTGGATTGTTTTGTGAATCATCGCGGGAGGAGGTGACTATCTTAGACCACACAGACAATAGCAAGAGGATTTCTTTCATCTGCCTGGAATAAGGCATCTCCTTGAGATGAGTCCCAAATCAAACCCCCATCTTCCCTGTTGGGTGGAAGATGGCTATGCCTCTCTCTGCCATTTCTCCCTGTTTCTTGGATCCGTTTCCCTTGTCCATCACAGGCAGCTCATCTAACCCTGTTTATCCCAGTCCTGAGGAAACAACATGGCTGAAGTAGAGTGTTATATTTAGAAAATTTGGTCGCTGACTCTTGAGGGGGGATTCTCCAAAGCAGGGGAATGGGGGTACAGCGGCTTTACCTCTGCATTGTTCTAGCTAGCAGTTTAGGAGCAATGTACCATTGCTGGGCATTCACTGTTTCCGGTCACCCATGTGAACCCCTCCCCAGAACAGGGAGGTCTCTAGTCTTCCCTTCTCGGTGGAAAGAAAGAGCTGAAGCAAAGTCCCCACCGCCGAGTCTGGCTTTCCACCTCACCCACTCAGAGGCGGCTGTGTGGGCAGTGGCTTCGTGCCTGTCGTTCTAATTTGTCCTTTTAGAATCAGCTTTCTGGCTCTGAGCGCTAGTCCTCCCTCTCCGCTCTTCTCAGCAAGGTGGAGATAGCGTGGTTTTGAATAGCTGCAGTGGTTGGCAGATTTTTGCCCCCTGCCCCTGCCGCGCTGTCCATGAAGTAGGGTGAGGGCACATATCCTGGGGAAGAGAGGAGGCCCTGCGCCCAGAGGGGCTGGGTCCAGCGTACAAGATTCAGTGTCCATAAGTAGACAGATCCCATCTGTCACCACATCCTGGTAACCTCCACTAGATTCCTGTCTCTAGTGGCGCACTGCAGTCGAGAAAGCCCCGCCTTAGCTCTCGCTCACACGTGTTCTTTCTGACCGCTAGCCATTTGGATGGAGTTGTGTAATATCCTGCATCAGGATGTCTCTCAATCCCTTCTCGTGGCTCTGGTCCTCATCGTGTTAGCCGGGAGGCCCCGAGGCCCTCCAGATTCCCCGGTCTGTGCCGTCACATCGGGTGCTGGGGGAAGGCGGACACCCGCAACTCAGCGATGGGCTTTTGGCTTCCTCCCTCCCCCTCACTGTCATGTTTTCTGATGTGGGTCAGCAGAGCGAGAGAATCACTCCTATATCCCACTCCACAGAGTCAGGCTGTGAAGGAGAAAATACGATCACTTTAGGAAGAATCACTGTGTTAGAAATCGCGGATACAGTATGTACTTAATTATACTAAATTATTGTTGGGGATCCTTGTAAGCTCTAATTATATCTGATTATAGGTTAAAATATTTATTTTGTCACAATATTTTCTTCGGGGTATATTTAACTTCGGTATTCTCATTGTGTGCTGAGGTGTGAACAATTTACTCATTTCCATTTTCCTACCTTTTCCTTTTGGGGGGAATTGGGGAGGAAGGGTGTAGCTCAAAACAGTTGCATAAATTAGAAGCTGACCTTCAGCCATCGCCCAGAGAGCAATGCCCTATGGGGGGAGCCTTACGACATTGAATGTCCGTTCTGAGAGATATGGCATTGGTCAGCGGAGGCCAGACCTCTTGGAAATCTGTCTTCTGTCAGTCTCCTCTGTTCTTCTGATCCCGAGTCCCCGTCAAAACACTTTGATCCAAGCAGCGGTGCTTTTCCTCTGCCAAGCATAGCACAAAGTTGAATTTCTCTTCCAGCCCCAGAGAGGAGCCCAAGAGGGCAAGTGACTCAGGAGAGAGCATCTTCCCCGGGTTTCGATGTGCCTCTGGAGCCATCTCCTTTCTCTAACATCTAGTGATCCTATTGGCTGCAATACTCCCAGCCCAATCCTCAGGTTCTTGCTGAAGAAACACTACACTGGGCAGGTTGGGGGGCTTTATTTGCCAAAATCCCAGTTACTAGTTCACTTTGCAGCCCCCTCTTCCTCTCCCCCCCCCCCCATTTTACAAGCAGGTAGTCTGCCCAAACCCAGGCAGGGCCTGTAGAAGTGGAGCTCTAGCCTTGTCCTAACAGTCTAGTTCCTTATTTCCCTCCCACCCTCCCGGGGGGATGGCAGGCCCTGCCCCGTCCCCCTATTACCACTCTTTATATTTAACCTCTGAAGCCTCAGCTTCAGACTGACAATGAGCGCCCTGCCTAAGACACGTGGGCTGTTTTTCCTGGAAGCACTGGGACAGCCAACAGGTGCTTCTCCCCTCCCCACCCAGCCGCCCTGCCTGGCCTCTCCTCACATACAGGTCTTCCTCCGAGGACCAGAGCAGGCCCGTGGGACTTCCTGGGAAGAATCCAGAGAAAACAAACGGTTCAATTGTACCACTCTGGGTTGTTCTCCTCTGAACCTCCCTCCCTGGAAGGTTTGGGCCTAGACTGGCTCTTTGCACAGTCAACCCCCTTGGCAGTTTTTGACCTTGGCACCTGCCCTCTACCGGGCTCGGGGCGGGGAGGGGCAGTCCTGGTCGCAGTGTTCCCTTCAGTAGGCCGATTCCCCTCATCCTCGAAGGGTTATTTAAAGAGATTGTTTTTTCTCTTTTCCCCCATACACTACACACGTGGCAATAGCAGACACTTTTTACCTGTTACTTAAAAGGAAAACACATTACTCCATTGACCTGAGATTTTCCTTCTGATCCCATTTGGTTCATTGGCCGAAACCCATCTTGTCCACCTTTTGTCCCCTCTGACCCTTCACCTGATCGGCCAGTTGGCGGTGAATGGGCCGTTCTGGAATTTTTCAGGGCGTACCTCTCCTCCTCTTCCGTCAAGTGTCATTAACTCACTACTTCTCGTGTAACTCCGTGTACTAGTAGCTTCTCTCTGTATATTAAAGCTGTGGCTTTCCAGATGAAAAAGGGGACCGCTATTTATTTACCGAAGATGATATTTTTTTGATTTAGGGTTTGGAGGAGAGATGGGGATGGGGTGTGTATGTTCAAGTGGGTCAGGTTCATTCTCAAACCGCCCGAGACTGGCTTTCATGTTAGTGTTTTGTGTTCCCATGGGCAAAGCCAGGGTGGGTTGGTGTGCAAGTACTTGGGGGTCAGGGTGAAACTGGTGTATTCTCACCACTCGCTCTTGTTCCACAAACCATCTCTCTAGTTTTGGTTCTTGCATGTGAAATACTCCAATAAAAAAACACTAGTAGTGTGAACTGTACCGAGAAACATGTGACTGTTTGCCCTCTTTTTTCTCCTCACCCCGACCCCCATCATTTTTCTTTCCGCCTTTCTGTGGTAAAAACAGCAATTGAATACGGAGATGTCTTGGTGGCCTCGACAGCCCCGCTGAAGAAAAGCGCCAGCCCAAATCAAGCCAGCTCCTAATCCTGTAGTAATAATAACAATGATGGTATTTAAGTGCTTACTAAGTGCCAAATATTGTACTGAGCACTGGGGTTAATAAGCAGATTGGGCTGAACCCAGTCCCTGGCCCACTTGGGGCTCACAGTCTCAATCCCCCTTTTGGTCATAATAATAATAATAATGGTATTTTTTAAGCTCCTACTATGTGCCAGGCACTGTACTAAGTGCTGGGATAGATGCCAATCAGGTTGGACACAGTCTATGTCTCACATGGGGCTCAAAATCTTAATCCTCATTTTACATTTATTTTATTGTCTTGCCCAAGATCACACAGCAAACAAGTGACAGAGCCCAGATTAGAACCTATGACCTTTTGACTCCCAGGCTGGTGCTCTATCCACTACACCAGATAAGGTAACTGAGGCCCAGAGAAGTAAGCGACTTGCCCAAGGTCACAAAGCAGACAAGTGGCAGAGTTGGGGTTATTATTATTATTATTACTAATAATAATGGTATTTAAGCACTTACTATGTGCCAGGCACTGTACTAAGCACTGGGGTAGATATAAGCTAAATGGGTTAGACACAGTCCCTGTCCCACATGGGGCTCAGTCTCAATCCCCATTTTACAGATGAGGTAACTGAGGCAAAGAGAAGTGAAGTGATTTGTCCAAGCTCCCACAGCAGACAAGTGGCAGAGCCAGGATTAGCTGTCTGACCAATGGGTGCCCATTACCGCTCTTGCTTTTAGTAGCATAAACTGGTAATAATAATGTTGGTATTTGTTAAGCGCTTACTATGTGCAGAGCACTGTTCTAAGCACTGGGGTAGATACAGGGTAATCAGGTTGTCCCAAGTGAGGCCCACAGTCTTCATTCCCATTTTACAGATGAGGGAACTGAGGCACAGAGAAGTGAAGTGACTTGCCCACAGTCACAAAGCTGACAAGTGGCAGAGCAGGGATTCAAACCCATGATCTCTGACGCCCAAGCCCGGGCTCTTTCCACTGAGCCACGCTGCTTCTCACATCCGTTTGTTCCCTAGATTTCATCAACCTTTAAAACCCATTGGTCTGTGGATGTCGTGTTTTGTGCTCATTGAAACGAGAGTAACAGGTCCCTGAGTGGGAGATGAGGCACAGGATGCTACATCATGGGTTTTTACTGGGCTCCTCAATTCCCTTCCCACAAGCAGGAAGCGGGGGGCTGGGCTCAAGGAGCAGCAGCTCTGGCTACAGTCTGGAAGGACTGTTATTCTTGTGGTGTGGTGATGTGGCGGCTTCCAGGAACTCAGCTGCTGTCCGTGTTTCCTTTCAGTGTCCATCACAGGGCAGACACCTCTTAGAGCCTTGAGCAGGTACTGAATCTCTGCCCCAAAGCAGGGCTGGGCCTCCTTCCTTGGCTAATCCCCTAAATCATCCAGTTCTTCCATCTCCAACATCTGAAATCACTATTTTTTATGGGGCCCAAAACCTTTGCGTTTTCGTGCCAAGCTGCTCCCTAGCTCCCAGGCTAGTTTTGCAGCAGCCTTGAACAAACACTTTAGCCCTAATCCGGCCACTCCCTGCCCTCCCTCCCTCCCTCCTGAAAGCTGGTCTCTTGGAATTCCACAATCCTCTGAACAGGAGGGAGGAGCCACAGGATCCCCGTGGCAAGATGCAGGGTCTGGCCGGAGATGAAGAAAAACCCTGGGAAGCTTCCTAGCAATCACGCTGTCCAGATGTACTTAGTCTAAGGAGGTGGTTGTTGCTAAACTCTCCAGTGGCAACTCAAGAGCAGGTCCAATCTGTGAGGAGCAAAGCAACACACCCCAGCATCAAATTGCTAGAATTTACATCTGCACGGGTGAATTCCGGCTGTTGCTACCGGTTGGCTTGGAAAGTTGACTAAAAAACTGGCCGGAACTCCTTTCTCGAGTGCAGACCCCGTGATCCTGGGAAGACTGCTTAAGCTCTAGAGTCTGTGGATGTCACCCCCTGTGCCCGCCCCCACATTATTAATAGGAAGAGACCCAGGCGGCCAGCTACCTCAGCCCTCGCTGCCAACTCCAGACAAGGTTACCGCTGAAGGAACCTGGAGGCCTGGCCCACCGTCCCCAGCGGCTCCTGGTTCCCCTCGATGTAACAGCATCTTAGGAACTGAGTGACGTGCCTTCTCGTCACACTTAATGAGGCAACCAACCTCACCCTTTACACCTAGCCTGCCTCCCTCCAGATGTGCCATCTCCATCCCGCCGAGAACTCCTGCTCTTTGCCCGATCCTACAGTCCTGTCCTGAGGAGGGGGGCCTGGGACAGGAGGCAGAGACCCCTGTGCCGTTGGATTGCTGTCACTAACTCCTACATGGTGGGAAGACATTTTCAAGAGAATGGTGCCACCCAGCCTGGCTGTCTCCCAAGACACAGTCCCCAAAGCTGTGAAGGAGCCCCAAGATGCCCCTGGGACAGCTGGGGAGATGACAGGAACCAGCTCCTCATCCACATGGCGACCAACGGGCTACCTGAGACCTGACTGATCGGAGCCTTGGTTGCTCTATATCGAGGGAGAGGCCGGTAAGGGGGTCTTAGAGCAGCAGAGGAAATAATCACTCCATCGTATTTATGGAGTGCGTACTATGTGCAGAGCACTATATTAAGTGCTTGGGAGAGTACAGTACAATAGACACCTTCCCTGCCCACAAAAAGCTTGGAGTCTAGAGGTGAGGTGACATTAATATAAACATTAATATAAATAGCTCTATCCGAGCCTTGTCTAGCTCTATCTGATGCTAGAGGCCAGGTCACCCAGGCAGCCTCTTGTTTCCCTCTTTCATTTGAAGTGATTCCTCTTCCCACCCACATCTCAGGGCTTCCAGGACCTGGTGACTCTGACCTTTCTACCCTCTCCCCAAATTAGCAAGTAAGGCAACCCACATTCAACCCACTTTATAGCTGGGGAAACTGGCTTTGGAAGAGGAGCCTGGCTTTGCCTCTATGCTTTTCTCCAGTAGCTTGCCCTCTCCGCTAGCTCACATCAACTGTCGTGTGTGTCTGGGGAGGGAGAGTAGTAATAATAATAATGGTATTTGTTAAAGTGTTTAGTTTGTGCCAAGCACTGTTCCTAGCGCTGGGGTAGACACCAGTCATCTGGTTGTCCCACGTGGGGCTCATAGTCTTAATCCTCATTTTACAGATGAGGTAACTGAGGCCCAAAGAATAATGATAGTAATAATGGTATTTGTTAAGCACTTACTATGTGCCAAGCACGGTTCTAAACACAAGGGTAGATACAAGGTAATCAGGTTGCCCCACGTGGGGCTCACAGTCGTCTTTATCCTCATTTTACAGATGAGGTAACTGAGGCCCAAAGAATAATGATAGTAATAATGGTATTTGTTAAGCGCTTACTATGTGCCAAGCACTGTTCAAACCACTGGGGAAGAAAAAGGTAGGTTGTCCCACGTGGGGCTCTCAGTCTTCTTAATCCTCATTTTACAGATGAGGTAACTGAGGCTCAGAGAATAATAATACTAATAATGATAATGGTATATAAGTGCCAGCTATGTGCCAAGCACTGTTCTAAACGCAAGGGGAGATACAAGGTCATCAGGTTGTCCCACGTGGGGCTCACAATCTTCTTAATCCTCATTTTACAGATGAGGTAACTGAGGCCCAGAGAATAATAATACTAATAATGATAATGGTATTTGTTAAGTGCTGTGTGCCAAGCACTGTTCTAAGCGCTGGGAGAGATAGAAGGTGCTCAGGTTGTCCCACGTGGGGCTCAAAGTCTTCATCCCCATTTTACAGATGAGGTCACTGAGGTCACAGCAGACAAGTGGCAGAGTGGGGAGTTGAACCCACGACCTGTGACCGGTGCTCTTTCTAGATGGGCAGAGCTGGGAAGGGAGGAGAGGTAAGGGAAGACTTGGCTGGGCCTGAGGGTTGCGGGGCGCTTGGTACAGCGCCCCGCACCCACTAAGCGCTCAATAAGTGCGACTGGATGAATGAACCTGCCCTCACCCGCAACGGGCCGAACACAAACTCTGGCCACGTGACCCACAGCCCTTCCCGGAGGATGGCATGATGTCACCGCCGAGCGCGAGCCGTGACGCGCCATCACCCCACTCCGGCCCGCGCGCCCATTGGCTGCCCCGCCCCGCTACTCCGGCCGGCCTCCCGGCCCGCTCATTGGCCGGCCCGGGCGGCCACTCGCTGCGCCATTGGTCGGCACGGCCCGCTTAAAGCCACGCCCCCTAGCCCTCCCCCTCCTCCTCGCCGCGCGCCCGCCCCCACCCTGGCTCAGGGGATCCCCGTTCGGAGGATTCCGGCCGAGGCCTTCCATCATTCATTCATTCATTCATTCATTCATTCATTCATTCATTCATTCATTCATTCATTCATTCATTCATATTTATTGAGCCCTTACTAGGTGCAGAGCACTCGACTAAGCGCTTGGAATGGACAATTGGGCAACAGATAGAGACCATCCCTGCCCCTTGACGGGCTTACAGTAATAATAATGTTGGTATTTGTTAAGCGCTTACTATGTGCAGAACACTGTTCGAAGCGCTGGGGCAGATACAGGGTCATCAGATTGTCCCCAAGTGAGGCTCACAGTCTTAATTCCCATTTTACAGATGAGGTAACTGAGGCACAGAGAAGTCAAGTGACTTGCCCACAGTCACACAGCTGACAAGTGGCAGAGCCGGGATTCAAACCCATGACCTCTGACTCCCAAACCCGGGCTCTTTCCACTAAGCCACGCTGCTCTAATGGGGGGAGACAGACGGACAAAAACAAGACAACTTAATTACGATAAATAGAATCAAGGGGATGTACACCTCATTAACAAAATAAATAGGGTAATAAAAATATAGACAAATGACCACAGTGCTGAGGGCAGGGGGAGGAGCAGAGGGAAAGGGGGGAAAGAGGGTTTAGCTGAGGGGAGGTGAAGGGGGAGCAAAGAGGGAGCAGAGGGAAAAGGGGAAGCTCAGTCTGGGAAGGCCTCTTGGAGGAGGTGAGGTCTCAGTAGGGCTTTGAAGAGGGGAAGAGAGTTAGTTTGGTGGAGTGAGGAGGGAGAGCATTCCAAGACAACCTTTCATTTATACCGGGATCCTTCCCACTGCAGCCCGATCTTTTTCAAAGACAATAATTCATTCAATAGTATTTCGTTCAATAGTATTTATTGAGCGCTTACTATGTGCAGAGCACTGTACTAAGCGCTTGAGATGAACAAGTCGGCAACAGATAGAGACAGTCCCTGCCGTTTGACGGGCTTACGGTCTAATCGGGGGAGACAGACAGACGAGAACAATGGCAATAAATAGAGTCGAGGGGAAGAACATCTCGTAAAAACAATGGCAACTAAATAGAATCGAGGCGATGTACAATTCATTAACAAAATAAATAGGGTAACGAAAATATATACAGTTGAGTGGACGAGTACAGTGCTGTGGGGATGGGAAGGGAGAGGTGGAGGAGCAGAGGGAAAAGGGGAAAAAGAGAGTTAAGCTGCGGAGAGGTAAAGGGGGGATGGCAGAGGGAGTAGAGGGAGAAGAGGAGCTCAGTCTGGGAAGGCCTCTTGGAGGAGGTGAGTTTTAAGTAGGGTTTTGAAAAGGGAAAGAGAATCAGTTTGGCGGAGGTGAGGAGGGAGGGCGTTCCGGGACCGCGGGAGGACGTGGCCCGGGGGTCGACGGCGGGATGGGCGAGACCGAGGGCCGGTGAGGAGGTGGGCGGCAGAGGAGTGGAGCGTGCGGGGTGGGCGGTAGAAAGAGAGAAGGGAGGAGAGGTAGGAAGGGGCAAGGTGATGGAGAGCCTCGAAGCCTAGAGTGAGGAGTTTTTGTTTGGAGCGGAGGTCGATAGGCAACCCCTGGAGTTGTTTAAGAAGGGGAGTGACATGCCCAGATCGTTTCTGCGGGAAGATGAGCCGGGCAGCGGAGTGAAGAAAAGACCGGAGCGGGGCGAGAGAGGAGGAAGGGAGGTCAGAGAGAAGGCCGACACAGTAGTCTAGCCGGGATATAACGAGAGCCCGTAACAGTAAGGTAGCCGTCTGGGTGGAGAGGAAAGGGCGGATCTTGGCGATATCGTAGAGGTGAAACCGGCAGGTCTCGGTAACGGATAGGATGCGTGGGGTGAACGAGAGAGACGAGTCAAGGATGACACCGAGATTGCGGGCCCGAGAGACGGGAAGGATGGTCGTGTCATCCACGGTGATAGAGAAGTCTGGGAGAGGACCGGGTTTGGGAGGGAAGATGAGGAGCTCAGTCTTGCTCATGTTGCGTTTTAGGTGGCGGGCCGACATCCAGGTGGAGATAATAATAATAATAATAGTAATATAATTACTATAGTATATTAGTAATATAATATAATAATAATAGTAATATAATATAAGTTAATAATAATAGTAGTAGTCCTTGCTAATTCTTTCAGTCGTTTTTACTGAGTGTTTACTGTGTGCGGAGCATGGGACTAAGCGGCTGGGAGGATACGACAATAATAATAATGTTGGTATTTGTTAAGCGCTTACTATGTGCCAAGCACTGTTCTAACCACTGGGGGAGATACGAGGTAATCAGGTGGGACTCACAGGCTTAATCCCCATTTTACAGATGAGGGAACTGAGGCCCAGAGAAGTGAAGTGACTCGCCCAAAGTCTCACAGCTGACAGGTGAGGGAGCGGGGATTAGAACCCATGACCTCTGACTCCCAATCCCATGCTCTTACCACTAAGCCAATAAAACAGACTCATTCCCTGCCCCCGACAAGCTTACAGTCTAGAGGAGGGGAGGCAGACATTAATACCAGTAGATAAATTACAGATATGTCAAGTGCTTACTATGTACCAAGCACTGTTCTAAGGGCTGGAGGTAATAGATGCAAATTAATCAGATGGGACACAGTCCCTGTCCCACATGAGGCTCACAGTCATCCCCATTTTACAGAGGAGGTAACTGAGGCACAGAGTGAAGCGACTTGTCCAAAGTCACACAGCAGACATAGGGTGGAGCTGAGATGGACCTGATTAGGTCCATGATCAGGTCATGAGATGGCCCTGATTAAAACCAGGTCAATCTGAGTCACAGGCCTGTGGTCTATCCACTAAGCAACACTGCTTCCCAAGAGGCCAGATTCCAGCCTCCCCCTACTCCCCAGCAACACAGCAGAGCTGTTGCCTGCTAAGGGGTACATCCTATCACACCTCACCCAAATACTACAAAAGAGGGGGAACAGAGGATTGGAATATTAATTCATTCATCCAATAGTAGGTATTGAGTGATTACTGTATGCAGAGCACTGTACTAAGCACTTGAAAAGTACAATTTGCCAACAGATCTCACCATGTGCCCCAATAGTGCAATAGTGTAGTTTTTAAAAGATGGTTGACGGACACTCCTGTAGTAGGCATTCAGGTTAACACTGCCCTTTCCCTGGATTTCCTCAGAGTTCTTGGGCACTGGAAATGTGTTTTTCCAGTTGGGATTTGCATGATCGAGGTAGCGTGGCGGGGTTTCTCTTAGTATATGCTCTAGACAGGAACCCGTTTCTAATGATCGAAAATTCCCACCCCAAATTGAAGCAAAAATTCAAAAATAAGAAAAATTAGCTCGGCCGCTGTGGGGGCATGGGGAAGAGAGTTAGAAAAAGACTAGTTTCAAATCCCTTTGGGTGAGGTCCGGTTAATCAGTCAATTATATTGGTTGAGCACTTACTATCTGCAGAGCACCATACTAAGTACTTGGGAGAGCACAAGGAAATTAGCAGACACATTCCCTGACACAACAAGCTTACAGTCTAGAAGGGAAGTGAGACTTTAATGCAAGTAATTTATAATATATAATTTATAAATACATAATTTAAAGATATGTACAGGTCCACTGTTTCAAAGATCTTAAAGTACTTCTCAAATAAACAAATTTGCTTCTTCCCAGCCTCCACAGTCTTTCACCAGCTGCATGTGAAGGGAATTATATATATTTGGTATTTAAGTGCTTACTATGTGCCAGGCACTGTACTAAGCTCTGGGGTAGATACAAGCTAGTCAGGTTGGACAAAGTTCACATCCCACATGGGGCTGAAGTCTCAATCCCCATTTTATAGATGAGGTAACAGGCACAGAGAAGTGAAATGACTTGCCTTAAGGTTATACAGCAGACAAGTGGCGGCGGTGCCAAGTTTAGAACCCATGACCATCTGCTTCCCAAGCCCAAGCTCCATCCACTAGGCCATTCTGCTTCTCATCCCCCAAGCACAAGGCTCCTATGGCAAGGGTGCACTCCATGGTTACACAAACCCGAGGACCCTCCAGAGCAGAGCCCAGACCAGCTGCAACCCCTCAGATGAGGACTAATGTACAAAGTCTGAGTTGCTTATCTGATTCATCCGATTAAAAGCACTTTGTAAAGATTATCTCTTCCCCCAACACTTCCCCCTCTTTCTTCAGAACAAAGCAGAGCACTTAAAAGGCAAAGCCCTACTGGAGGGCTTTTAAGTTAAGGAATCTGGGGCGAGTTCTCCCACTCAACTCCTGGGACTGGTCCAGCCTTCAAAGGACCCCCATGTCCCCTTAATAAGGGAAAGATATTTATTCCTTCTGCCCTGACTCTGTAGGTGGCTTCTGATTGATTTCTGAACATCTTCAGGCTTTCTGTAACCAGTCAATCACAGTGAGCACTTACTGTGTGCAGAGCACTGTATTAAGCGTTTGGGAAAGTACAGAACAGACACATTCCCTGCCCACAGTGAGCTCATAGTCTAGAAGGGGAGGCAGACGTTAATCTAAATAAGTAAATTACAGATGATAATGGTGGTATTTGATAAGTGCTTACTATGTGTAGGGCACTGTACTAAGTCCTGGGGTGGATAAGACAAAGAGGGTTGGGCGCAGTCCCGGTCCCACGTGGGGCTCACAGTCTCCATCGCCATTTTACAGAGGAGGTAAGTGAGGCCCAGAGAAGTGAAGTGACTTGCCCAAAATCACACAGCAGACAAGTGACAGCACCGGGAATAGAACCCACAACCTTCTGACTCCCAGGCCAGTGCTCTATCCATCCATTCACTCATTCGTATTTATTGAGCACTTACTGTGTGCAATGCACAGTACTAAGCTCTTGGGAGAATACAATATAACAACAGATAGATACACTCCTGTCCACAACGGGCTCGCAGTCTAGAGGGGGAGACAGACATTAATAGAAATAAATACAGAAATATGCAAAGAAATAGAAATAAATGCAGATATATGCATATGTGCTCTGGGGGTGGGAGGGAGGCTGAATGAAGGAGCAAGTAAGAGCAGAGCTAAAGGGCGTGGAGGAGAGGCGGGCTTAGTCAGGGAAGGCTTCTTGGAGGAGACATCCACTATCCCATGCCGTCGCCGAAGCCAGGATGAAGGAGCGGCCATCCGGAACAGGGACAGCAGCAGGTGCAGCAGGCCGGAGCGGGGGCCGAAGACAGAACCCGGGTCCGCAGGGAGCAAGAAGCGTCAGCGGCTGGGGGCTGTTGGGGGCGGGCAGCTCGAGGGGCGACCCGCCGGACACCCCAGCCGCCTCAGTCCAGCACGTCCCTCCGGGGTAAATCGAGGGCGGACAGGCCCCCGGCCCCACAACACACAAGCACACATGCATGCATGCACTCTGCACCCAAGAAACGCTCAGTAAATACGACTGAATGTATGAATGCACGCGCCCATGCGGGCATACATGCCCCCATGCAGGCAGACAGACAGACAGTCAGGCATGCATGCCCCCATGCACGCAGGCCGGCAGTCAGGCCCGCCCCTCCCTCGTCCCGCCTCCGCCCAGCCCCGCAGCCCCCGGAGCCGGTCCTGCGCGGGCGGCCAGAGCCCGGGCCGGCGGGGGTCCGGCTGGCGGGGGTCCCGGGCTGTCCGTCAAGAGGGAGGGCAGGGCCCCGGGCCCCAGGACCCGCCCCTTCTCCGCTCCCTAAGGAGCGGCCGGTCGGGCCCCAGTGAGAGCTCGGCAACTTTTTTGCGGGCGGGGTCGTCCGGTGCATGGGCAGAGGCGGCCCCCGGCCCCCTGCCCCGCCACCATGGACGTCCTGCCCTTCGATGACCCCTCTTCGCTGACCCCGCTGGACCCTTCGTCGCTGACCCCGTCCCTGACTCTCAGTGAAGCCGACGACATCGACTCGGCGCTGCTCAGCGACATCGACGGTGGGTCCGCCTGCCGAGGGACACCCCCTCCCCGGGCACGGGACGGTCCTGGGGGGTGGGGGGCACGGGCCTGGGGGGGCGGCTCTCTGGGGCTCGCACTCCTGGCCCCCGCCTTGGTTTGGCCCGCCCTCCCCGTGATGTCAGCAAGGGGGTTACTCGCGGTCGTTCCCTCCGGCCTCCCTGGGTTCATTCATTCAGTCCTATTTATCGAGCCCTTGCTATGTACGCAACACTGTACTAAGCGCCTGGATGTACCATTCGTGCGGCGGGGGCGCCTGTACTGAGCGCCTCGGAGGGTCCAGCGCAGCCCACTTAGCCGCCCAGGGCAGAGTCTACCGGTCCCGGAGGGCAACTGTCCCCAACTCCGCCTCACTGACCCCTGCAGCTCGAGGGGCATCGAGGCCTCCCCCCAAGCCCGAGTACCCAGCCGTGCTCTTTGCCTGCTACTCCACGCCTCCGCTGCGAGACCTTGGACCGGTCACTGTACTTCCCTGCACCTCGGTGACCTCGTCTGTAAAATGGGCACTGAGGCTGGGAGCCCCACGTGGGACATGGACTGTGTCCAAACCAACTGGCTTGTGTCCACCCCACTGCTTAGTACAGGGCCTGCCACATAGTAAGTGCTTAACAAAGACTGTTATTATCATTATTACCTGCATCCCCCAGCGCCTTACGGTACCTTCCCCAAATCAGGTGGATTATATTGAGCACTTACTGTGTGCAAGAACACTGCACTGAGCTCTCGGGAGATTACAGTATAACAATCCGTAGACAGCCCACAATGAGCTCACGGTCTAGAGGAGCCAGACATTAACATTAAGCAAATTTTAGCTCCGTACAAAGGGGCTGTAGGGCTGAAGGAGGGTGAATCAAGAGTGCAAATCCAGGTGCAAAGGCAACACAGAAGGGAGTGAGGGAAGAGGAAATAGCTTAGTCAGGGAAGACTTCCTGGAGGAGGTGTGCCTTCAATAAGGCTTTGAAGGTGGGCAGAGCGACTGACTGTCGGACAGGAAGCAGGAGGGTGTTCCAGACCAGAGGTAGGATGTGGACGTGGGCTCGGTGGTGAGATACACGAGACCGAGGGACAGGGAGGAGGTTGGCATTGGAGGAGCCAAGTGTGCAGGCTGTTTAGTAGTGGGAAATCAGGACAGAAGCAAGGAAGGGGAAAAGTAATTGAGTGCTTTCAAATCTGGTAAAGAGTTTGCGTTTGGAGAAGCAGATGGTCAACCACTGGAGGTTGTTGAGGAGTGGGGAAACATGGACTGAATGGTTTTGTAGAAAAAAAAATTACCGGGCAGCAGAGTCAAGTGTGGACTGGAGTGGGGAGGGAGGCAGGGAGGTCAGCAGGGAGGTCGATACAGTCATCCACTTCAAGTAATGAAATACTTCCTTCCCAGCACCCCAAGTTTTGCACACCCACCAGCAATATCCAGCACTTAGGCACTTATTTATTTATATCCACCCTGAGTACCTTTGTCTATATGCTCTCCAAGTATGCATTAGATTACCTTTGTTGATTATTCTGTAATTATTTTCCGTGTGTCACCCCCCCCCCCCCAGTAGAGTGTAACCCCCTGGTGGGCATTGTTTCACTTGCTTGTTTGGAACTTTCCAAGCATTTAGTGCAGAGCATTGCACCCAGTGGGTGCTCCATACCTGAAGGACCTGGGTTCTAATTCCAGCACCGCTACTTGTCTGCTGCGAGACCTTGGGCAAATCACTTACCTCTCTGCCTCAGTTCCCTCATCTGTAAAATGAGGATTAAGACTGTGAGCCCCATGTGGGATATGGACTGTGTCCAACCTGATTAGCTCGCATCTACCCCAGTGCTTAGTACAGCACCTGATACATGCTAAGCACTTAACAAATACCATTAAAAAAATGCCTACTAGTACTACTAGGGGAAGGATAATCCATTTTTCCTGCTTCTCTCTGGAGTTCCTCCAGATGCTTTATAAACCACATGTAGACTTCAGTTCCAGAACTGCTCTCATTAGCAGGTCCTGGCCTCTGGGGCTTTATGGGACTCCAGCTCACCCTCAGTCTGACCCCCGAGAAGCAATGTGGCCCAGTGGCTAGAGCCTGGGCCTGGGGATCAGAAGGACCTATGTTCCGATTCCAGCTCTGCCACTTGCCTGCTGCGTGACCTTGGGCAAGTCACTGAACTTCTCTGGGCCTCAGTTCCCTCAACTGTAAAATGGAGATTAAGACCATGTGGGACAGGATCTGTGTCCAACCCGATTAGCTTGTATCTACCCAAGCGCATAGTAAAAAAAAAAAAACCAAAAAAATAAAAAAGGAGGTCAAGGAGGGGAAGGAAGATGGGACTAAAGCTGATTATAAAGTTCTTTTTTCCTTGGTTTTCTAAACCAAGGCAACGACGCCATTCAAGCAACTTCCCTCCTCCGCTGCTCTCGCCGCAGACCTCAGAGCCCTGGAGCAGCACTGAAGGGATTTACCCCTTTCTGGGTCTGGCAAATCCTTTTAAATTTGAAAGTTCCAACGATCAGACCCTAAAATGTTGAAGTCTATTGGGGTGTGGAGGAGCTAGGTCTTGTTAGGCTCCTCATATCTATCCATTGCAGCTCTCTCCTCACTCCCTCTCCAGGAAGGGGATGAGGACAGTGTCCCTAACTCCCAGGCAGGAGAACAGAACTGTGCAGTTAGAGGAAGTGACACAGAGGGGTGAGTCGCTGGCCTGGGAAGCCGCCTGGTAGCCCGACACTAATGACAAAATTTGCAAATGCAGTCCCCCTTCACCCCCCAAAAAATCTTAAAACCAGTGTAAAAGAATACAACTTAAGTCCACACTTCTTTGTTTAAATTTGTTTCCCCTCTCCTCAGAGTTCCTCTGTATGACTGGATATTTGGAAGCCTTATTAAAAGCACATCTCCTCCAAGAGGGCTTCCCCTTCTAAGCCCTCATTTCTTCTCCCACTCCCTTCTGTATCACCTTTGCATTCGGATTTGCACCTTTTACTCCCTCAGCCCCACAGCACTTATGTATATATCCGGAATGTATTTATTTATATTAATGTCTGTCTCCCCTCTAGACTGTAAGCGCCTTGTGGGCAGAGAGCGTGTCTCTCACCTCTGTTATATAGAGTACTTTCCCAAGCGCTTAGTACTCTCCCAAGCGTGTAGTTCAGAGCTCTGCGCACAGTAAGCGCTCAGTAGATACCACTGATAGATTAATTGAAGACTAACTTTGTCACCGAGGCTGGTCCCTGGAGCGATAGTGGTTTCTTGTGCTTTGCCTAACAGTCCCAGGAGACCAGGCTTTTTATTCATGATTCAGTCATTGACTCACTCACGGAACTGGGGCGGAGACTTAACTCCCTGAAGGCTTGGAATATGGGTTCACTCCGAGCCAAGTCTTTCCCATCCCGTACCTCCCCATCATTCCTTCATGCATTCATTCAGTTGGATTTATTGACTGCTTACTGTGTGCAGAGTACTGTACTAAGCTCCTGAGAAAGTCAATACAACAATAAATAATACAACAATAAAGAGTGACAGTCCTGCCCACAGTTACCTTACCATCTAGAGGGGGAGACAGTCATTAATATAAATATAGAAATGACAGATATGTACGTAAGTGCTGTAGGGCTGGGAGGTGGGATGAATAGAGGGAGCACGTCAGAGTGACATGGAAGGAGTGGGAGAAGCGGAAGGGAGGGATTATCAGGGAAGGCCTCTTGGAGGAGATGGGCTTTCCGTAAGGCTTTGAAGCGGGGCAGATCCCTACCCTACCACTAAGCCTTAACATACTGAAATAACGGGACCTAATAATAATAAGTATCAATCTTTCAATAATAATTAGTGCTTACTATTTGCAGAGCACTGTTCTAAGCATTTGGGAGACCACAACACCTTAAAATTAGCAGAGCCATTCCCCTGCCCATAAAGTTATGGGATTTAAGCACCTACTACCTACCAAGCACTGTACTAAGCACTGGGGTAGATACACAATCATCAGGTCCCACATGGGGCTTACTGTCTGAGTAGGAGAGAGAACAGGTATTGAATCTCCATTTTGCAGGAGAGGGAAATGAGGCCCCGAGAAGTGAAGTGACTTGAACGAGGTCACCCACCAGACAAGTGGTGGAGCTGGGATTAGAACCCAGGTTCTCTGACACCAAGGACCTGTGCTCTTTCCACTAGGCCACACTGTTCCCCGTCATTTACCATCTTTGAATTAGGCTTCATGCAGCCCCTTTTCTGGAGAGAGTTCAGAGGATAGTTGTGTAAAGAGACCAACAGAGGCAGCACCCAACACAGAGCCTTTCTGGTTTGGAATTGGGTTGGGGGGAGAAGACTGCGTGTGTGTGTGTGTGTGTTTAGAATGTAAGCTCCTTGAGAGCAACAGCAATGCCCAATTCATTTCTTCAATCAGTGGTCTTTATTGAGTACCTTCTTTGTACAGAGTTTTATACTACACATTAGGTAGAGTATAGTGTGAAACACATAGACCCCCCACATGGCTTAGTGGATAGAGCGTGGGCCTGGGAGTCAGAAGGACCTGGGTTCTAATCCCACCTATGCCACTTGTCTGCTGTGTGGCCTTGGGTAAGTCACTTCATTCCTCTGTGCCTCAGTTACCTCATCTACAAAATGGGAATTAAGATTGTGAGCCCCAAGTGGGACATGGACTCTACCTGACTTGATTAGTTTATACCTACCCCAGTGATTAGAATTCTTGGCACATAGTAAGCGCTTAACAAATATCATTTAAAAAAAAAAGGATGGTAATCCGATCCCTGCCCACAAAGAGCTCTCAGAAGAGAGCGGGACAAACACCCAGCATAACCCTTTGCAGGAATTGATCAAACAGTGGTATTTATTGAATGCTTACTGTGTGCAGAGCACCCTGCTAAGAGCTTGGGAGAGTACCATATAAAAGAGTTGGTAGATATGTTCCCTGCCCACAACGAACTTTCAGTCTAGAAGCTCAGAAGCATGTTGTAATGGATAGAGCACAGGCCTGGGAGTCAGAAGGTTATGGGTTCTAATCCCGGCTCCGTCACTTGTCCGCTGTGTAACCTTGGTCAAGTCACTTCACTTCTCTATACCTCAGTGACATCATTTGTAAAATGGGGATTAAGACTGTGAACCCCATGTGCAGGTTGATTACCCTGTATCAACCACAGCAATTAGAGCAGTGCTTGGCACATAGTAAGCGCTTAACAAAGATCATAATTATTATTCAATAAATACTAGATCTTGGTGATGACTTGGTCTTTGTCCTGGGAGGTTGACAGCTGCCTTCTGCTCATTGGAATCAGAAAGGAAAATATTTTGTGGTAGTTGGCCATCAATAAGCCCAAGCAAGTCTGTCCAGATTTTAGTGTTGTTTTCGCCGTTCAGGTCCTAGGGCTTCCATTCAGGAAACCCCAATGGACCTTGCCTGTAGATTCCCAAAGGGAACCAGCTCACACATGCGTAATTCCAAGAATCACTACTTGAGCGGAGGGGTCACTGGTAACAGAATGAATGATCTCAGTTTTTCCTACTTTCCCAAAATAATCTCTACCCGTGGTTGAGCCCACAAAGGGGAGTTTTCCCGATCACAAGCTGAGTCCCTTCACTTTTGCAGCCACAAAAAGTAGAGCTGAAGCAAGGGACCCTGGGTTTCTGACCCAGGAGCCAGAAGCCTTTGTGGTTCAGCCACCTACATCCCCACAGAATCAGAACCGCTCTGTCCGGGACTGGAGAAACCCTTCCCGGGAACAGCACGTACCATCTCTAAGGAATTCCCAGGAAGAGAGGGACCAAGGGATAAAGTCAGTCCAGGGAACCAAGGAGAGGGAAAACTGGAGGCATCGAGGGGGCCGTGCATTCTGAGAGCCGGGGGTCGGGGAGAAATTACTAGATACGAACGTAAAGGCACCCAGCCCTAACGTCCGAGTCCAGTGAGAGGAACAGAAGCAGTGAGTGCTTGAAACAGGAGTCAGTCCACAGGAGCCAAAGAAATCCAAGCCAGTGGCAGCCCCGCGACTGTGAGAAAAAGGAGTTGGAGCAGCGAAGGTTCGGGAGAGGTGGAGAAAAGGCCAGGCCGTAACCTCCGGAACAGCAGACAAGGGTTATTGACATTGCTGGAGCAAGCATGTGCCCTCTGCTTGCTTTGGCCCCGAGCCTCTGGGGCTGTTAGGGGGCTGAAGGCGGGGGGGGGGCAGCGTCCATGGGAATTGATTTGGGCTGGGACGGGGGTGGAGAGGAAGGGTTACCTCTGGGCAGTGGCCCCTAACCTCACCCTTTGCCCCAGGCGGGTGCTCTGCTCCCGTTTCGGAAGCACTACTGTTGTCTCGGAGCAAAATGCCATCCGGCTGCTGATAGGAATTTCCACCTGGAATGGGTCAGAATGGTCAAGCAATAATATGGATGGAACGCTTTACTCTGTGCACAGGATTGTACTAAGTGCCTGGGAGAGTGCAAAAGAGTTTGATCGACGTGATCCCTGCCATTAAGGAACCTAAGGTCTTGCCGAGTGATATCTGTTGGGCTCTGGCCCAGAGGTAGCTTGGGTAATTGCCTCAGCTTCCCTAAAATTTCCTCTCCGAGGCCCTGTGATCACTCTTAAATTTGCTGCTCTTCTCCACTTCCTCACCTAATTGAGCCATCCACGTGACTGGCAGTTTGTTGATAGTGAAACATAAAGCGTAGGCTTGGGAGTCAGAAGGACCTGGGTTCTAATCCCAGCCCCACCTCTTGTCTGCTGTGTGGTCTTGGGCAAGTCACTTCACCTCCCTTTGTTACCTCATCCATAAAATCCATACCTCATATCTCTATTCAGTTTAGACTGCGAGCTTCATGTGGGGGGTCAGGGATTGTGTCCAACCTGATAAACTTGTGTCTATCTCAGCACTTAAAACAATGCTTGACACATAGTAAGCACTTAACAAATACCATTAAAAAAATGCACAGCAGGAGGTTGTGAACACAAGTGCTTAGGTGGTGCAGAGGGGGCAACTTGGTATTGGTGGTGTAAAATGGGGAGATTAGAAGTCAACTGGAGACGGTCGTCTGGAGAAGAGGTGATTTCAGAAGAGCTTGGAAGCTGGGGTGAGCAGTTGTCAGTAAGATGTGAAAGGTGAGGGAGTTACGGGCAGGAGGGAAAGGTGTGAGCAGGATGTCACTGATGGGAGAGGCGAGACCAAGCACAGTGAGTAGGTTTCCATCAGAGGAGCGAAGAGCGCGAGTCAGGGTACAGTGGGAGAAGAGAGTAGATAAGTGGGAGGGACAGAGCTGATTGAGTTCCTTAAAGCCAGTGGTCTAGAGTTTGGGCTTGATGTGGACAGGAATGGCATTGATGTTTTTGAAGAATGAGGGGATGCAGAATGATGTGTTAGAAAAATGATCGGAACAACAGAGTGAAATATGGTCCACAGAAGGGAGAGACTGGAGACTGGGAGATCAGTGAGAAAGTTGACATCTAGACTGTAGGCTTATTGTGGGCAGGGAATGTGTCTACCAACTCGGTTGTATTCTCCCAAATGCTTAGTACAGTGCTCTGCACACAGTAAGAAGCTCAGTAAATACGATTGATTAATTGATTATGCCAAGTGCCCGGGCCAGTGGAGTGTGGCCGTTTGGATGGAAGGGCAGGGAAGGATTCTGAAGGTGTTGAGGAAGAAGTGCTTGCAAGATTTGGTGATAGACTCAATGTGGGGGTAGAAAGAGTGGGTGAGTCAAGGATAATGACAGGTACACAGGCTCAAGAGATGGGGAAGATGATGGCATTGTCAATTGCGATGAGAAAGTTAGGAGGAGAAGATTTGGGAGGAAATGTAAGGAATTTGGTTTTAGACATGTCGAGTTTGAGGTACTGGGAGGACATCCAGGAGGAGATATCCTGGAGGTAGGAAGAAATGTGAGATTGTAGAGCTAGCAAGGTAGATTTGAGAAGCAGCAAGGCCTAGTGAATAGAGCAGGGAGAAGGATCCAGGTTCTGATCCTGGCTTCCCCAGTTGTCTGCTGTGTTGACCTTGGACAAATCACTTCACTTCTCTGTGCCTCAGTTACCTCATCTGTAAAATGGGGATGAAGACTGTGAGCCCCATCCGGGATGGGAACTATGTCCAACCTGATCAGCTTGTATCTATCCCAGCGCTTAGAACAGTGCTCGACACATAGTAAGCACGCCTTGGTGCAGTAAAGGTGGAGGAAATTGAACTGGAGAGGGTCGAGAAGAGAGTTGGAGGAGAAGAAGCGGAGGCGACGGGTGTGAACAACCCATTTGAGGAGTTTGGACAGGACAGTCCCTAGTCATTGGGCCTGCCCTGGAGTTACCCTTAAGATACCCTGAAACTTGCAAAGGTCCAAGGCAAAATATGACTTCTATAAATACATTTGATGAGAGATTGATCCTCTGGGTGAGGGTTCAGGCCTCCGGCCTTCTCTGCAAACTCGGACCTCGAGTCAATCACCCCTTTTTCCTCGATCACTCTAAAATAGGTTGGCTTTTGTTTTGTTTTCAGTGGGAGTGGGTGCCCTGTATTACTGAAATTTTCTGAGGTCGACCCAATCAGCAAGACACAGTTTTACTGATTTACTCTGAGACCAATTACTCCTTGTCGAGGTGATAGAAGTAATAGCGATAGTAAGTAATGGTGGTGGTGTTGGCAGTTGGATTGAACACTCACTGGGTGAAATGCTACAAAGCGCTTGGAAAAAACAGAACAAATCAGGGACACGTCCCTTGCCCACAAGGAACTTATACTGTAATAGGAGAAGCAACCTAAAAATATCGACACTGAATAATCAGAAGAAGTAATTGAATAAATATAAATACATAAGTGTCAAGGCTGAGCATAAGTCAAGCGCTTAGTACAGTGTTCTGCACCCAGTAAGCGCTCAATAAATACGGTTGAATGAATAAAGTGCTCAAGTGGCTAATTGGGATGCTGGAAATGAATTGGGGGATGCATTTTGGAGAAGGTGGGCTTTCTGATGGGCTTTGAGTATGGAGAGGGCTGTGGTTTTTCAGTTTTAGGCGGGAGGGAGTTCCAAGCCGGGAAAGCAGTGTAAGGGAAGGGATGGAGGAGAGAGAGTGTAGGGTGAGGTACAGCGGGAAGCTTAGCTTAAGGGAAACGGAGCAGGGGAAGAGAACAGATATTTAAGATGGGGAGTCTTGAAGCCAGTTGTGAGGAGTTTTTGCTTGATGCTGAGGGGCAAGGGGAACCAGAGGAGGGTTTTAAGTGAAGAGACGTGACTGAGTGATGATTCAAAAAGATGGTCTGGGCAGCAGCGTGACGTATTGAATGGTGAGGCTGCGTTGCCTAGTGGTTAGAGCACGGGGCTGGGAGTCAGGAGGACCCAGGTTCTGATCTCATCTCCGCACCACTTCTCTGCTGTGAGACCTTGGGCAAGTCACTCAACTTCTCCATGCCTCAGTTACCTCATCTGTGAAACGGAGATTTAATACTGAGCCCCAAGTGGGACCTGGACTGTGTCCAACCTGATTAACTTGTATCTGCCCAGTGCTTAGTAGAGTGCCTAGCATATGGTAAGCGCTTAACGAAAACCATAAAAAAGGTCGGGGGGAGATGGTGGGGGCTTATCCCATTAGGATGCCTTTAGCCCATCTTTCTAGAAACAGGAGATTCACCCGTTGTCTCATCAACTATTCTGTAGTAATATCGATTAAACGCTTACTGTGTGCAGAGCACTGTCATAGGCATTGGGAGAAAATACAGATGCAGGAATTAAACACAGTCCCTGGCCTTTGTGGGGTTCACAATCTAAACTTTTAAACAAGGAGAAGGGATTGGAGACAGACACGTCAAGAGCGATGAGACATTCAAACACAGCACAAACAAGTAGACAGGTTCAAAGTATCGGCGGTTTTGAAGGTGTCCAAGAGCATGCCACAGCCAGCCGAGAGCGGGGACCCCTCGGGACCCTCAGTTCTGGGAGGAAAGGAGGTGGTGATGGCAGAATCTGAAGACGGCGGGCGGGAGCAGCTTTTATCCTCAGCCAAGCACGGGTAGACCATGCTGGAAGTGGGTCCCTCGGGGGAGCCGCCTTCCCTTCTGCCCTGCAGTGCTCCACATACAGTTAGCACTCAGTAAATTTAAACTTTTAAAAAGTTGAAGGCCACTTGGAGACAGGCCTCTCATTTTAAGGAGAAGACGGCCTCAGGATTTGGAGGTCCTTTAACAGCATACAACTAAAAGTTGGCAATATTAGCTGGGGTTTTCTTGGTAAGCCGACCAAAGGGAGAACAATGCACAGGGCCCCAAACTGTGGAATAAAACAGAAGAAAAACCACAGGCTGCTTAGTCACCTTACGAGAAATAGCAGAGTGTGCTAGAGGGGGTGAGCCTGGATCGAGAGCAGAAATTTGATGGAACAAGAACATAATGACTTGTTTGAAGCAGGAGAAGCACACGTCACCACCCAGTTAGTGAGAAATAGACTTCTGAATATGGTCTACATAGGTCCACCTTTCTTCATTAACAGATCCCAGTTAATGGCAACTGTAAACTGGGTTTTCAGTGGCAACAAAACCCACTGTTAAGACAAAACCCAGCCAAAATGGAGCCTGTGTAGTGTTCAGGGAATAAACGAGGGAAGTGTGTTCGGTGGCCCTGATTGTAGCATACACACAGTTCCCTTGACACTGAAAAGGAGGTGAGTTGCTTTCAAATCAAGGACAAATCTCCATCAACATCATTCAGCAGGGTTTGTCGAGCACCAACTCCAGAGTTGCTTAGCACCCAAAGCTACTCAATATAAATGAAGAATGATCAGGGCAGGGAGGGAGGAAAGAAGAGAGAACAGAAAGAGATTGAAGATGGAAGATGAGCATAAGAATGAAAGGTATATTTTTATGGGTAGAGGATGGTGCAGAGTTGAATTAGGAAGAAGGATTGGAAGAAATTGAGAACAAAATAAAAATGTGGGCTAGAGAGAGTCTCTCCCTGCGTAACAGCCAATCTAAAGCCGTATGTTTCATACATAAGTTGTGTCTGGCTATGGCCACCAGATCGCAATACAGACCTTATTCTTGTTTTTGCCTGATGGGGTTAATAAATCAATATGATTAAATGGCAGGTTACATATTCTCCTCCCAAAGAAAGAAAGAAAGCTGAAAAATGAAAAAATGAAGACTTTTTCCTCTGGAGTGATATTTTTATGGTATATTTTTCATGAAGAAAGTAAGGGAAGAATAGAGTAGGAGAAAATTTTACAGTACAACTTTCCCTTTTGGAATACTACTGAGGAGAATTAGCAGGAATCTTGTGCTGGCTCTTCAATCACTCAGTCAATCCATCCTATTTATTGAGCACTTACTATGTGGAGAACACTGTACTAAGACACACTCCCTGCCCACAGTGAGCTTATAGTCTGGAGGGGGAAAAGAAGGAAAAGCCTGAGTGTTAGAGAAATGGCAGGAGAGGAAAAAGGGGTCCCAAACAATTGAAGGAATGGGGTATAAAGAGGGGAAGGTAAACACCCAAATCTCAGATATCCTAAGAGAAAAGCATACAAAGGTAAGAAATGCTACTACTTGAGTCCATCCCACTCGATACTTGGAGAAACAGTGAGCTGACTGCTTGAGAAGCAGCAGAGCCTCGTGGAAAGAGCACAGGCTTGAGAATCAGAGGATCTGGCTTCTAAACCTGACTCCGCCACCTGCCTGCTGTGTGACCTTGGACAAATCACATAGCTTCCCTGTGCCTGTTTTTCATCAATGCCTGTTCTTCCCCCTATTTAAACTGTGAGCCCCGTGTCAACAGGGTCTGTGTCCAACCTGATTATTTTGTATCTACCATAACAATTTAGCACAGGCCTTGGCACAGAGTACATGCTTAACACCTACCGCAATTATTATTATTGCCCTCCTTGACTTCCATTTTCGTGATTGTGGTGGTATCATCTAGCATCCCCAGTTGACCCCTCAAAGTACTAACCCGTCAGGAATGGTTCTCCTTTTTTACTCTTCTGGAATCTTCTAACATCCCCAGCTTTTCCCTCTGAGACCCCCATTAGAAGCTGCTTGAGCATGAATTCATCCAAACACCCCTCAAACCTACTGACCTCCACATCTTCCTGGGGGATCACATTCCCCGTGCTGGGTGAAAGTGTTTGCTTTTTTAGGCTCTGACCCTGCTGTTACATACCTGCATGCTTCAGTCGGTATTCCCTTCACCCTGGTTTTGGGAGGCGATTCCAGATTTCACCACGACCACATCCCCCGTCGTTCCGTAGACCTCGGTCGAGTCCTCTGAAGCCAGTGGCCCTTCACTGCTCTAGTGGCAGCTTCTCCATCCCTCTGATCATCTTGGTGGCCCTTCTTAGTACCTCCTCCTCCTTCCCGAAGTCCAGCAATTCATGCATTCATTCAGTCGTATTTATTGAGTGCTACTGAGTGTAAAGTACTGTACTAAGCGCTTGAGAGAGTACAATATAAAGGAGATCTGCCTCAGATTCCAGTTGCGGACGAGCCGGCATTTTTGATGGGTGGGAAATTGTTGCCCTTTGTATTATTTTTCAGTATTCTTCTTGCTGAGGTGATAGAGATACTGATAAGTCTGAAGGAAAGGAGATTTTTATCAAGGGAGATAGGAAGTTTGTAGGCAAAGGCTGTAAGATGGGGATTAAGACTGGGGGGCCCATGTGGGACATGGACTTTATCCAACTTGATTAGCTTCCATCCACCCCAGGGCTTAGTACGGTGCCTGGCATGTAGTAGCCGCTTAACAAATACCATAAAAAGACAAAAAAGTGTACACACAGTGTACAGCACAGTGTACTCAAGATCCCATGTGGAAAGGAAGTAGAATTTTACAGCCATCGGGTAGATGGAAGCTCGGTAACCAGAGGTTTTACGTTGGGAGAAGAAGTGTTGGAAAGGGTGAAATATTGAAAATAATAATGATAGTATTTGTTAAGTGCTCATTATGAGCCAGGTACTGTTCTATGCGTTGGGGTAGTTACAAGATAAATGGATTGGATGCAGTCCTTGGCCAACATGGGGCTCATGATCTTAATCCCCATTTTACAAATGAGGGGACTGAAGCCCAGAGAAGTGAAGTGACTTGTCTAAGGCCACACAGCAGGGAAGTGGTGGATCCAGGATTAGAGACCAGGTTCTTCTGACTCCCAGGCCCATGCTCTATCCACTAGGTCACACTGAGAACTCTCATCTAGGACTAGAGGGAGAAGCCATACTAAAGAAGAGAGATAGGTGGAAAAAGTGATGTAATTGTGGTGAAATTTGAGGTTTCAAAGAACAGTAGGTATTCACAATTGGAACGCATTAAGAATGGAACTTGAATGTAATTTTTTTAGAATCATTTATCTGCAAGAAAAAGGAGTAGATTTGCACAAAATGCTTTGACCTCTGGGAAGATACCCTTCTGGAATTGAAAGATAGAAAATATCAAGTTTCTTTTCTCCCAGAAGAGGGATATTCCAGAGAGGGAAATCCTGGCTCAGGTTTTTTGAACAAAGCCTATTGTGAGTGACCCATTTGACTGCAGGAAAAGGACCAATCTGAACTGATTGATGGCCTGGCTCTTGGGCGATGTAGCAAATGTCATCTGGCAGAGCTTAAGCGGATCCATCGTAAGGTGTTGCTTCAAAAACTGAAAGGGTTCATCCGATCAGGTCAGAGGCATGAGCCTAGTCAGGACTTGAGTTCAGGATTTTCCAGCAGCCAACCCTCCCTCACAATTTCTCCTGATGATTGCTCCACCCCCTGAGGCAGAAAGAGAAGCTGGTCCCCATCCCTCCTGCCAGACATGGTGAAACCACCCTCAGGAACAGATTTGGTGTTCCTTTTTTTAATGGTATTCATTAAGCACATACTATGTGTTAAACACTGTTCTTAATGCTGAGGTAGGTCCAAGTTAATAAGGTTGGATACAGTCTCTGTCCCGCATGGGGCTCACTCAGAGTCTAAGAATGAGGGAGAGTAGTCATCCCCATTTTACAGTTGAGGAAACTGAGGCACAGAGAAGTTAAGTGACTTGCCCAAGTTCACACAGCAAGCAATTTGCAGAGTCGGGTTTAGAACCCAGGTTCTTCTGACTCCCAGGCCTGTGCTCTCTCCACTCTCGAATCTTGTCCCTCAGTACGAGCCCATGCCGCTCCCGAGCCAAGCTCACACCTGAGCGTTGTGGTTGTACAAGGAGTCCTGCTGGCTGGGTGGTTCTCTTGTCATGCACTTGTAATTTTCAGGGCATAAATTACAATTAAAAACATATATATAGTTACCATTTTTATTAACTTTTTTCATTTTACCTGGAAAAACTGGTGTTCTAAGGCAAGGGTGTATAGGGTCCACTGGGAAATCTGCCTCCGACCATGTCCTTGAACCAGAGGGAAGGAAAACACCCACAAGGAGAACCTAGCATGGGCCCCAAGGGGAAACGGGTTTTATTTTACCATCTCAGTGTGGGATGGGATCCAGCAGGGTCTGCTCTCTGATTGAGATTCCCTGGGCCGTTCCAGCCCTGTCCCATGGGACTTGTCCAGGTGGGCAGCAGAGCCAGGGAGTGGGCCTGGTGCCAGCCTTTTCTGGGAAAGTTGCTGATCAGAGCATTGCCCTGGGAGGGTTCCTGGGCCTACTTCCACAAGGCTCAGCCTTGGGCTAGACCCTGCATGCAAGTGCGTGTGCACATGTGGACACACACAGGCACACACCCCTCCCCCCTCCAGTGTCCTACCTCCTGGGAGCACTGGGAAGAAGAGTGGGTATGTAAAAAGCAGGTGATTATTGGTTATTACTGGATACTGGATTTCCCTTTGGTTGGTTGTGGCCCCCGGGGTCTCCTTTTACTGGCTGGATGCAGGGGCAAAATTTGGAGGGGTGCAGCCCTCAGATGAGTGGGTAGCGGGAGGGAGGGAGAAGACAAATGTGCCCCCTTACCCGCCACTGGTCCCACAGGATCCCAGAGCCCTTGCTCATAGAACTGGCTGGCCGGATGGGACTGGTGTCTGGTGGTCACTGGTGGCCTCCGCTGCTACTGGGCTGTTTTTGTTCTTCATCGCATTTATTGAGCACTTATCATTAATAATAGTAATAATTATGGTACTTGTTAAGCGCTTACTGTGTAACAGGCACTGTTTAGGAGAAGCAGCGTGGCTCAGTGGAAAGAGCACGGGCTTGGGAGTCAGAGGTCATGGGTTCTAATCCCAGCTCCGCCGCTTGTCAGCTGACTTTGGGCAAGTCACTTCACTTTTCTGGGCCTCAGTTCCCTCATCTGTAAAATGGGGATTCAGACTGTGAGCCCCACATGGGACAACTGATCACCTTGTATCCCCCCCAGCGCTTAGAACAGTGCTTTGCACATAGTAAGCGCTTAACAAATACCATCATTATTATTATTACTAGGCGCTGGGGTGGATATGAGCCAACTGGGTTGGATACAGTCCCTGTCCCTTGCAGGGCTCACAGTTGCATTTTACAACTGAGGTAACTGAGCCATAGAGAAGTGAAGTGACTTGCCCAGGGTCACACAGCAGACAAGGGGCAGAGCCGGAATTAGAACCTGTGACTTTCTGACTCCCAGGCCAGTGCTTACTGTGTGCATAGCACTGTGCTCTTGGGCAGGCCTGTCCCTGCCCCGGCCTGGTGGGGAAGGAGCGGGATGGGGTGGGGGAAGAAACCTGTGTGTGGGTATGGGGGGGTCTAAAGCAAGTCACTTAGCTTCTTGGTGTCTCAGTTACCTCATCTGTAAAATGGGGATTAAGACTGTGAGCCCCACATGGGACAACCTGATGACCTTGTATCTACCCCAGTGCTTAGAGCAGTGCTTGGCACGTAATAAGTGCTTAACAAATACCACCACCATCAACACGAGAAGCAGCGTGGCTCAGTTGAAAGAGCCCGGGCTTGGGAGTCAGAGGTCAAAGAGCCCCCGCCACCTGTCAGCTGTGTGACTTTGGGCAAGTCACTTCACTACTCGGTGCCTCAGTTACCTCATCTATAAAATGGGGATTCAGACTGTGAGCCCCACGGGGGACAACCCGATGACCTTGGATCTACCCCAGCGCTTAGAGCAGTGCTTGGTGTGAGCCCATCATCGGGCAGGGACTGTCTCTATCTGTTGCCGAATTGTACATTCCAAGTGCTTAGTACAGTGCTCTGCCCCTAATAATAATGATGGTATCTGTTAAGCACTTACTATGTGCCGAGCACTGTTCTAAGCACCGGGGTAGATCCAGGGTCATCAGATTGTCCCACGTGGGGCTCACATTTTTTAACCCCCATTTTTCCAGATGAGGTAACTGAGGCCCAGAGAAGTGAAACGATTTGCCCAAGGCTACCCAGCAGACAAGTGTCTGATTAGAACCCACGACCTCTGACTCCCAAGCCCGGGTTCTTGCCACTGAGCCACGCCGCTTCTCTACACATAGTAAGCGCTCAATAAATACTAGTGAATGAATAATGTTGGTATTTGTTAAGCGCTTACTATGTGCAGAGCACTGTTCTAAGCGCTGGGGGAGATACGGGATCATCAGGCGGTCCCACGTGAAGCTCACAGTCTTCGTCCCCATTGGGTTCGAATCCCGGCTCTGCCACTTGTCAGCTGTGTGACTGTGGGCAAGTCACTTCTCTGTGCCTCAGTGACCTCATCTGTCAAATGGGGATGAAGACTGTGAGCCTCACGTGGGACCACCTGATGACCCCCTATCTCCCCCAGCGCTTAGAACAGTGCTCGGCACATAGTAAGCGCTTAAACACCAACATTATTATTTTCCAAATGAGGGAACTGAGGCCCAGAGAAGTGACTCGCCCATAGTCACCCAGCCGACAAGGGGCTCAGTGGGAAGAGCACAGACTTGGGAGTCAGAGGTCACAGGTTCTAATCCCGGCTCTGTCGCTAGTCAGCTGTGTGACCTTGGGCAAGTCACTTAACTTCTCCATGCCCCAAATTCCCTCAACGGTAAAATGGGGATTACAACTGTGAGCCCCACGTGGGACAACCTGATCACCTTGTATCCCCCAGCCCTTAGAACAGTGCTTTACCATAGTAAGCGCTTAACAAATACCACAATTATTATTATTAGGGGGCAGAGCGGGGATTCGAACCCACGACCTCAGACTCCCAAGGCCGGGTTCTTTCCAGTGAGCCGCGCTAAGTACCACCATGTAGGAGCCCCTTCCCCCCTTGCCAGAGCTGGGCTTGGACCGAGGTTTGACCTAAAGTAACCTCCTAGGGGTCGGCGGGTCCCAGCAGGGCGAGGGTTAAGGCGGGATGCCCTGGAGTAACCCCGGGCCGGCCGGGCGGGGGGGAGGGGGGGAGGAGGAGGGGGCGGGGCCTCCGCAGCGAGGCGGACGGCGCGGGCTCTGATTGGTCGAGAGCGGTCACCCCATGGCGGGGCCCCAGCTCCGGGAGGGGGTGAGAGGGCGGAGCTTGGCCGCTAGGGGGCGGGGCCTGGGCCGAGGGGGCGGGGCCCGGACGCAGGGGTGTGACCCGGCCGCTAGGGGGCGGGGCCCGGCCGGGGGGAGGAGGGAAAACGTGCCATTAAAAAAAAAGCCCCCGCTCCCCCTCCCCCGCCAGGTTTGCTCCAGGCCATTAGGGACCGGAGCGTCCCGAGCAGGGTGTCGGCAGGCGGACCCCCTCCCCTCCCCTGCATCCCTTTCCTCCCCCGCCCCGGCCGCGATGGACTGCACTTTCGAAGGTATTTTCCCCCTTCTGCATCGCTCCCGCCCCGGGACCTCGAAGCGCTCCCCGTCTGCCGAGCACTGCGCTAAGCGTTGGGGGGAGGGGCCCGGGCATTCGCCTTCAGGGGAGGG